>NC_090996.1:32745343-33048373 GCF_041146395.1 Eulemur rufifrons
ATTGGGATGGGCAGCCTCTGCTAAATAAAGATGCCTACAGACCTCGGATGAGTCACAGCCCTCTGAAATCTAGTTAGGAAAAGCGAAGAACGTCTCCTTTCCAGTTCCCGTGATATAAAGTCTGGCATGGGCGTGGCGTCAGGGCGCCTGTCTGATCACAGCCTATGTGAAGTGCCAGGAAAGTGCACGGGCAAAGTCCTTATCGGACAAACGGATGCGCCAGAAACACTGTTCTGAAGTGCCTGCGATTTCTCCCTACCCTCGAGTGCATGGATGGGTTCAAAGAACTGGAAGGGGACTGCGACATTTATTTTGTTATTTTCTGGTGCTGAGAAGAACCTTTGTGTAAGCCTCTCTGTGTGTGTGTTTGGTAGGGAGAATTACCTGATGCCCATATACATTAACATGATACCAGGACTATACCAGGTGGAGGCTTTGCTAGCCACATGCTCTGTGAATTTATATGACTTCAAGACCCTGGGGGCCCAGCTATCGCAGGAGGGCAAGTCCTGTGAGATAGAAAGGGTTAAGGAGGTTACAAGATGCTATGACACACCTATTAGAAGGGCTAAAATAAAAAATGTTGACAATATCAAGTGTTGACAAGGATGCAGAGCAACTAAAACTCTGATGTTACTGATGGGGATGGGAAATGACACAGCCGCTCTGGACAACAGTTTGGCGTTTCTTATACAGTTAAATAAATACCGTATGAGCTGGCATTTCCACTTCTAGGTATTGCTAAAAGAAGTGAAAAATTATGTTTATACAAAAACCTATACATAAATGTGGATACAAGTTTTATTTCAAACTTCCAAAAACTGGAAACAAACCCAAATGTCCTTTGGAGGGTGAACAGATAGACAAACAACGGGATGCTAGTCAGCGGTACACAGGAACTAGCTACTGGTACACTCGACCACCTGTATGATTCCAAAGGCCTCGTGCTGAGGAAATGCAGCTCGTCTGCAAAGTTGCATGCTGCACGGTTTCATCTACGGGCATTCTTGAAAAGACAAAACTATAGCGACAGAAACAGACCAGTGGATTAGGGACAGGGATAGGGACAGGGTATGGCTACACCTGACATCGGGTGTTTGGGGGTGATGGAGCTGTTCTGTACCCTGATTGTGGTGATGGATACATCAATCTATCCATGTGTTAAAATTTATAGAACCACACACCCCTCAAAAAGGCAATTTTATTGTATGTTAATTTAAAAATAAAATTAAAAACAAATGTGGTAGAAAATTTACCAGACTGAACTAAATTTAGTTTTCACACTACTGTGGCGAGAATAGGAGATTGTCAAATAAAAGTACAGATACAAAGAATCAAGTGAGTCTCGTGTTCCCACGTGTCAGAACCATGCCTGTAAACTTGTAGCTATTACAAGTAGCTGGGGAAAGGGGAGAAGGGTGGAGAAAGAGGGAGGAAAGCAGAGGGAAGGAGAAGAAAGGTTGAGTGTGGAGGAGGGAGACACAGGGGTGGTTGCAGACCAGCGCTTCTCAAACTTCAGTGGGTGGGTGTATAAGTTACCTGTCGAGATGCAGGTTCTGATAAGGTCTGCAGCCTGGGCTGGGATGCTGTATTTCTAAGGTGCTCCCAGGTGATGCAGGTGATGCCTTTTTTTTTTCTGCTGCTCCACGACCAACCCCCCCCCCCCCGCCTTTCGCCAGCGTGGAGCCAGGTGCTGGGCAGAAGGGCTGGTGAGCCCTTAGCAAAGAGACTCAACCTCTTATTTTTTTTTTTTTTGCTTTTTGTTTTTTTTTTTTTTTTTTTCATTAAAGAGACTCAACCTTACAAGGGACATGTGTGCATCTCATGTGAGACAAATGCAGGTGACAGCACTTTGAAAACCATTCAATGCTGTTCACATGCAATGTGACAAGTCAGCAAAAACAGCACAGTACCTACCTGCATTACCGAACTCGGTGCCTAATTAAGGGGTTGGGATAAACCCAGCCCAAGCAGGGATCCCATCGTCCCTGCCATCACAACACTCCCCGCCCAATTATCCCCAGGCTGCGTCAGAGGGACACACAGCCCAGCTGGCCACAGAGCCCTAGTGGGGGCATTCACAGATCCATCAGCAAGCACACAGTTGCGGGAGGACAGGTTCTGTTGAATAGCTGAAGCCCGGGTTGGCTTATTAACATACAAATAACTGAGTTTTACTTTTCAGAGCTTCCAGCACACGCATGCTAATGAAGCTATTGCTTTAAACGTCCACCTCCTCTGAAATGTCTAATTAATCTGAAGCTCACAAAGGTGCGCAGAACAAAGCATCTACGGAGCCCAGCGGGGTGAGGAGAATGAGGTGAGGCTGCTGGTGCGGGGCCAGGGGACGTGGACAACTGACGTTTGCAAGGCAGGGACCCAAGGGCTGTTGGGCAGTGTTTTTCAAACTGCAGGATGTGACCCATTCATGGATCGTGACATCAACTCACTGGGTCGTGACCAGGAACTCTTTTTGATCAAATGGAAAAACAGGAAGGGGAAGAATATACAGGGCATATCGTAAAAGTAAGCACTGTGTGAAAGTCACACGCTATACACATGTGTGCGATTCTCACGGATGCAAGCACTGAGTCACCAAGAAAATGCGTTTCTCTTAATACGCACACACACCGCACTGTGCCACAGGCAGAGACTGCTCTGAGCATTTTGAAAACATGGCACCATTTGATCCTCATGAGGTAGATAGTCCTACTGCATTTTACACTTGGGGAAACTGAGGCACGGGGCGGGAGAATGACTTGCCCAAGAATGCACAGCTGGCAAGTGGGCAGTCAAGCCCGTGTGACTTTGAGAACCACACTCTTCTACACAACTCTAGATCCCAAGGACCTCAGACTCTGAGGACAAAAGTAGTTCAGGAGAGAGTGCGACCCCTCCATGCTGGAACAGCGACGGCTGATAACCGTCGCACCGTGCCGCGCCCACCAGCATCGTAACACCTAACCCTCAAAATAAGTATAATGTGGCAGCCACTAGGAAAGTTTCTGTTTTCCAAACTGTAAACTGTGGGTCAGAGAAAGAAAATGACTCCTCCAAGGTTACATGGCCAGTAAGTGAGATAGGTGGGGGCGGGGTCACGGGCACCACAGGATTTGAGCTGATCCTCGGTGGGTGGGACAGATTTGGGGACTCAGGTGTCCCAGTGCACACACCTAAGCTCAAACAGAACACAAGGGCTTGAGCGAGAGCGTTCCTGCTGCACAGGGAGCCTCTGCTTCACAGATACGGGTCAGGCCAACCTGCCCCGGAGACCTAGTGCCTCTGGGGCATGAAGGGCGCCTCCCAAGACAGGATCATAGCCATCGTGAGAAATTGAAGGCCACCGGCTCTCACGTGGGCCTCTGCCACTCCCAGGGAGCCCAGCTGAGCCCCCAGACCCAAGGCCCCAGGGGGGCACGCACACAAGCCAGCATCGCCAATGCCCCCAGCCCGGGGGCACACACGGTGGAGTTAGGAACGTCTCCGACAGGCAGCCTGCAAAGTCCTTCAACCATCTGCCCTCCGGCTTTTTTCCCACTGCTTCTGGTTTTGTTTTTATTATGTTTTTTTCCAGACACTCCCAGAACTGGAAGGAACCCAAAAGGCTCTTTGTTAAAAGCCAAACAAGACCTGGAAAATATGGTGAAAAGCTTGAGCTTTGGCATCAGACGCTTTGGGGTTCAGGTCCCCATTTACGTTCCGAGGCCTCGGGCAACATGCTTCACCGCTCTGAGCCTCCGCTGCTTCTTCTGTAAAATAGGGACAGCAGAGTCCCCACCGCAGATGGAAGACACAAAGGTGAGACGAGAGGAAGTGTGCAGAGGACGCGCCAGGGTGGCTGGACACAGCAGGCGCTCGGTGGCAATCAGTGATGAGTGTCCCCAGAAGGAAGCGCAGCAAGGTGCGAGGACCCTGTCCCATTCTACAGAGGTCACCCCGCAAGGAGACAGGCCCCAAAATCCTCTCCCCCAACTCCGTCATCACGCAGAATCACAGAGGCAGCAGTGACCCGGGTTTCCATTCCAGCCAGAGCAGCACCCATGATCCTGGGTGAGGAAGGAGAACGGACCAGGACAGCTACCACTTTTGCTGTCTCCTGCAGAAGAACAAACCACCCAGAACTGGTGGCTTAAAACAAAACGTGATCGATTATTTCTCATGTTTCAGCCCAGTAAGTATCAACCAGTGGCCACTCTGCCACCCACCGCCACCCCTCAGGGGGCATTTGGGTCAGTGGCACACACACGTCCCCAAACCCCTCGTGCCTGGGGCTTCCGGGAGACTCCCTTGAGCACCCAGGCCCTCTGTCCAGAGCTTGGGGCATCAGACTGTGCTCCCAATGCGGAGAGTGGCCAGGTGACCCTCCTGGACACTCCAGGCCACTTCCTGATAATCAGTGACACCAGAGGTCACCATGGCTACACCTGCCCGAAGACATCATTTTTACACCCTCTCCTTAGATGGATGCAGCAGCGAGGCGTGACGGGGAGAACCTCCCTCTCGAGATGCATTTCGTAGACTCCGCAGCAGATAAGACAGCGGGTCTGCATCCGTGAGATGCGATGAGCTTTACGGAGACTCCTGAGCCTCCTAAAAGACGTCTAAGGAAAATAAAATAGAGTCCTTGGAGGGTCTTGTTCTTGGACCTACTGTTTTCTACTCTGGGCTTTTTGTGAACTCCAGCAGGGCACTAAACTGGCTCAGCACCATCTCTCCTGCTCCCTGCAAAATGCCGGCAGCCCCCATCCACGGCCGCGCGCTTCCCAGCTCTGTGCCTCTGCCCCGGCACCCCAGCCACTGCCCGCTCGGCAAGTCTTACTCACCCTGCAAGACAGGTCAGGCACCGTCTCTTCCAGAAACCCATCTCTGAACCACCAGAATGGGCTAAGTGACTTTCCTCTATGCCACCATAAACCTATGTTCATGTGCAGACCTATGCACATAAGCACCTATGCACACCTATGACACACCTGTGCACACCTATGCACACCTATGACACACCTATGCACCTGTGCATACCTATGGCACACCTATGCACATCCAAGGCAAAAAGAAAACACTAACAGTGTTCACCAAACCCCACCTGCTTGTCCTCCTGGGCACATAGCTAAACTACATTTCCCAGCCTCCCTTGCAGGAAAGTGGGGCCATGTGACTGCACCCTGGCCCATGGAAGCTGGGGCGGGGGGGGGGGGGGGAGTGATGGACGCCCCTCGCAGAGATGACCCATGAAAACCTTCCATGCGACCCTCTAGGCTCTCTCTTCCCCTCTCATCCGGGTGGATAGAGAATCCAGTGAAGGACACCAAGGCCCAGAGAATGACACAGGCACACAATGGAAGGAGCTCGGGTCCCTGAATGACCGCGTGGAAGGCCGTCCAACTGACATCCACCGTGAACTGTCTGTGGGCAAAAAACAGGGGTCTGTCGTGTAAGTCACAGAGATTTTAGAGTTATCATTACAGAAGCTAGTGTGACTTTCCCTATCTGATGCCTCACATCTCTGCCCTTGAACTTAATATGACACTGAAATGGCCGTCCTTCCCCCGCCAGGCTGGGAACTCCTCAAGGACAAGGTCCCTGTGGCCTCAGTCATCCCCTTGGCCCCAGCACAAAGCCTGACGCTGGACTGCTCAAAAAGGTCTCTCTGAGAGGGTTCCTCCGACTCCCAGATGGAAGATCATCTTCTCGGGATAAAAACAGCCCTGGAGTGGCTGGAAAGGAGGGAATGAAAAGGTCCATGGTGGAGCAGGAGGGCAGACCCCGCGGGGACAGGGCTGTGAACCCCAAGGGCAGGGAATAGTTAGGAGTGGATGCCTGGCTCCTTGTCACCCTCGGCCAGGGGCCATTCGAGCTGCTAGTGGTCACCCATGTTCCTTGCCACATGGTCCTCCCTGCACAAGCCAGCAACAGGGTCAAGTCCTCCTGCTTCAAATCTCTGCCTCACCCTTCTGTCATCAGTCTCTGCCCTCACGGGGCTCGTGCCATTAGGTCAGGCCCACCTGGAAGGTCCCCCCAGCCTCAGGTCAGCCACTTTGGGAGCTTAATCATATCTGCAAAATCCCTTTACAGCAGGACCTAAGTGGGTGAATAACACAGAGAAGGTGTGTGTACATCAGGGCGGGGAATCTTGGGGGACCACCTTAGAATTCTGTCTACAAGGAGGAACCCCGTTCTCCATAGGATAAAGTCTCCTTTTTGGCTTAAGTCAACAAAAATAGGTTTCTGCTCTTTCCAATTCAATAATCCCAACCAATCCACAGAGCGAAGGGAGGGGACAGGGTTCGTCTATCCTGGACAAACGTGAGAAGCCACAAGCGCGGTCCTGGCTGGGTTAATATCAATCGGTGAAAACAACCTGGGTAAAGAGTCTTAGCTGGAAGTCAAACCTACAGACATCCATGTGAATTGCTCAGAATATGATCCTACTTTCTACCCATGTTGAAGGTCCCCTTCGTGGACCTGCCTTCCCCTGCCCCTTAAAAAGCAGAATTTAGAGACAGAAAGCAGGACAGAGGTTACCAGGAGCTGGGAGGAGGGGGAAGGGGGAAGGGGGAGTTATGCTCAGGGTACTGAGTGTCTATTTAGGATGATGACAAAAATTTTGGAAATAAATAGTGGTGATTGTTGCACAACAGCGTGAAGTGACTTCATGCTGCTGAATTGTACACGTAAAAATGGTTGAAATGGCAAAATTCACATTGTATATAATTAACTACATAACTACCATGTTAAAAAGAAAGAAAAAGGAAAAAGCAATATGATGCCTGACAAAGAGACACAGAGGAAAACTAACATCTCCTGAGTCCCTGTTAAGGGTCAGGCACCGCACGAGGCATTTTCATCTCGTCCTCACCGCAAACCTGCAGGTTAGGTGCTTTAGTCAGGGCTGTCCAGAGAGAGAGAACCGACAGGACAGAGAGAGAGAGAGAGACACGAGAAGGAATTTACTGAGGGAATGGGCTCCCTCGGGGGAGGCTGAGAAGTCCAACGACAGGCCCTCCGCAAGCTGGACAACCAGGGGAGCCCACAGCGCGGCTGAGTCCACGCCCAAAGGCCACAGAACCAGGGAAGCCAATGGCGTAGCTCTCAGTCCTGGGCCACAGCGGGGACCACAGGTGCAAGTCCCGGGCTCGAAGGCCAGAGAACCTGGAGTTCTGATTCCAAGGGCAGGGAAGTAAGAGCATCTCGGCTGCCCCAGGAGAGACAGGGCCAGAGTTCTCCCTTCCTCTGCCTTTTTGTTCCTTCTGGGCCCCCAGCCCGGTGGATGGTGCCCACCCACATTACAGGGATCTTTCCCACGAGGGGCACCGACTCACATGCCAATCTCCTCCACAACCGCCCTCCCAGATGCACCCGGGCAGCCCGATCCCTCTAGCCCCGTGCCAGGCCCCCTGGGCTGCCCGTTCAGCAGAGGAGGGATGGACTCCGTGCACTGGGAGTAATTAATGCAGTGACTGAGAATAACTGATGCTTCACCCGCTACCCAGATATCCCTTAATTAGTCAAATTGACATCCAAAATCAACCATCACAGCAGGTATTCTTACTCCAGTTTTTACAGGTGAGAAAAATGAGGCTGAGCAAAGCGGTTAAGTCAACCGCCCAAGGCCATTCACGGCGGGGCTGGCGGGTCCCCAGAATGATGCAGGAGAACCTTTGGAAGGTTCTGACCCCTGCTGCTCCACACCAACCATCCCCACCCATGTTCTGGGCAGTGTGCTGGGCGCCAGAAACACACACAGTCAAGCAAAATCAGACCTGGCCATTGCACTCCAGTAGGCAAAACACCAAACCAAGCCAAGTTTCCTGAGGAAATGCAATAAGGTCCTCTGAGAAGGCACAGATCCCGCTCTAGTCTGGCGAGTCAGAAAAAGCATCCTCGAGGAAGTTGCAGCTGGTCTGAGATGTAAAGAATGAATAGAAGTTAACTGGGTAAAAAGGGAAAAGGGAGAATTCCAGGCAAGAGGCAGCAAGTGCAAAGGTCCTGTGGCTTGCTTGGGAGCTGAAAGGCAGCCAAGTATGACTGGAGCGGAGAGAGCAAGGGGAGGAGTAGGGCAGATGAGATCTCTGGCGGCAAAAGGAGGGGGAACCTAACAAGGGTAGGACTTGAGACCAAGAGAGCCAGGTAGCATCTGTCCCAAAGTTCTGGCTTATCCAGCCCCCCCCCCCCACCGCCCCCCGTGACTCTCCAAAGCCAGGCCCATGACCATGTATGATGATAGTCATTTGCATACTCTGGCTTCAGGATACAGTGGAAGATTCCAAATGACGTGAGCACAGCGCTGGACGTCCCAGGGAACCCACCCTGCGTTCTCGGCAGAAAGGGACAAGGCCCACCTTGGGCCCAGCCCAAAGGCAGGAGCAGGACTGAGATTTGTGTAATTACCTGCCTGCTGTTCTTCCAGGAAGTGCTCACCTCACCGGCAAAGCAAATTTAAAGAGCCTGAAATTAATTGCCTGCAGAAGCCCTTACTGTACTGAACAAACAGGGTCCCTGCCAAACAAATGTCAGGCATAACTGGGACTCTTGTCCCCTGCTTCTGGCTGGCCCCTGAAACGGAGGGGAGTGATCCCAGCACAAAACACCTGCAGTGACAACTCAGGGTGCAGCCATGCAGACACCGGTCCTGGGAGCTGCTCCGGGAGACTCGTGGGAGCCGAGAAAAATCACAGCGGAACCTTTAACGCTGTCGACTCGGATCCCTGAACACGTGAATTCTACGCACATCCTTCTGTCCCCCTCTAATCACTGGTGGTCACGTGGCCTGTGGGGCAGTACCAGCGGCATCAAACGTGGAAAGGCACGTTCTGACCGGAGACACGTCACCTGGACAGGTGGGCGCCCCTCCCCCTTCCCCAGCAGGTGGGCCTGGCGGGACGTCCCCGTCCAGCGTCCCCCCCATGCACCGCCCCCCCAGACTGCACTGACAACGCTACCTGCGCCTTTCATTTTATACCTTCTCCAAATGGTGCCCTCACGATTCACGACGTTCTAGAGCTAAAACAAATTTTCCAAGGCAGATAAGCCGATTCCTCCGAATGGCCGGCGCGAGAGCGTCTCACAGAGCCACGATGCCTGCTCCTGGGTCACGTCAAGACCTTTGTGGTCTCTGGGCCCTTGTGTCTTTGTGAGTGCCTTGCCTCCGTTATATTTTTCAATTGTGTTGGCATAAAAGCAAATATATCACTATTATATATTTAAAATTTTTCTTTGACCTAAAAGTTGTTTTTTCTTGTTTCAATTTCTTCTGATGTGCAAAGAAATGACAGCACTTCCGTGGGCCGGGCGCTGTGCCTGCTGTGCCGCGTGCAGAGGTCGGCCCTGGTGCCTCCGCCCCCCAGACGCCTTGGGAGACGGGAGACGGGGGCTGAGGGCAGCGCCAGCCGCGGAGCCTGCCCGTGCCAGGGGGCGGGGACTCTACTGCCCCCCTCTGCAGTCCTCTTGGGAGGACCCCAAGTTGCAGCACCCCACCGCTCCCCAACAACAGCTACACAGACACCCCAAGGCTGGTTCTCTCTTGGGTCAGCAATAGTCACATTCTGAAGTCAGATTGCGGGTTCGATGAACGCTGTTCGGGTGACAGGAACATTTACAGCCCTGACTCAAGCCATGTATTAAAAACATTAGTATCCCCTTAATGTTCTGAAATTTTTTTTAAATAAAAATATTTTTAAAACAATAAAAATAGAGTCAGAGTGCCTAAGCTTGGACCCCAAGTCCACAGAGTACCAACCGTGTGACCACGGCCAAGTGACTTCCCCTCTCCAGGCCTTGGCGTCCTTGTACACAAGTGGCAATAACAGGACACCCACCACATCAGGTTGCCAAGAGGATTTGACGAGATAAAATTCAGAAAGTGCTCCGTAAATGTTAGTTCACGTTATACAATTATTGTTATTATTATTAGTGTTGTTCTTTGGACCTATCTTGAGCATTTGATGGGGCTATAACCTTTCCCAGAGAAAGGACACACAAAATGTCCCACACACTTCAGGGGAGCTCAGACCTTCGTCACCCACTCCTAGCCTCCAAATCCCACCCAGGAGTCTTCTTGGCACCCCGGGGCCCCGGGTGAAGAAGGCTGTATTGAGACGACCTGTTGGTTCTACAGGAGAAGACCTGGTGGGGAGGAGAGCTGTAGGAATGGTCCTAATGCTAGGAGCCGCGTCACCGTGGGGACAGCCACACCTAGGGCAGCCTTGCCACCTGGTCCTTGCTCCCCTCTTCAACTGCCACGACTTGGGACCACCCCAGGGACATCAGGGGAGAAGGGTATTTGAGGCCCAAGGACTGCATCAAACGGAGCAGCAGGTCGGGACTCAGCAGGCTGCGCTGACCCTGAGCAGTGAGCACCCGGCCCAGCCTTCGTCTCTCTTCTCTGCAGTGGGGACAGCAGTACCTGCCCTGCAGGGTGGCTCGGGAGACAAAACCAAACGGCTTACGGAAAGCAAGCAGCACGGCACATGGCACAAAAGGAAAGCATATCTCATCATCGGGCCAGCCATTCTCCTCGGCGCACTAGGAGAAAAAGTCACTGATGTCATTAAACAAATAAATGCCTGCAGCTCCTCCCACTGGAGCTGAACAGAGTCCCCCACGTGGGAAGCAGCAAGATTGCAAATCAGGTCCTGCAGTTTGCAGCGTCTGCCCTGGTGCCTCTCCATCCTGGGCTCGTCTCTGTCCAGGAGATTTTAGTAAGTTTCACACGAGTCCCTCCTGGCAGCTCAGCACTGGCCATTGCAAAGTGCAACTGTGTCTCTCTGGGGTGTCCCAGACCCTGAGGGGAGTCTAATGTACCCCATGTCATCTAGAATTTAATCAGGTCTTCCCAGTTTGGAGAAAATGCATCCTAAGTTTCAACAGCCCCAGCGATACCTGCCTGCCTGTTCTGATGTGCTTCAAAGCCCTTGTCCCACCCCAAGTAAGTTTCACTCACAACACGTGGCCCGAATTAGATCAGAGTATCCTAAATATGCGCTCCACGGTGGTAAAGTCCACCTGGTTATTTTTATGTAATGGAATAACAAACCGACCCCTTGTGTAATGCAAGTAGGGTTCATTCACGTAGCCCCTCCTGGGTAGCAGGCGCCATCCTAAGTGCTGAGAAATTCAGGAGTTTAACAGAATATGGTCTCTGCCCTTGCAGGGCTCACAGTTTATGGGGAGGACAGATGAGTCCACAGATCATTGCAGCACCGTGGCAAGGAGCAAGTGACCATGGGAGTCAGAGGAGGGACGATGGCAGAGCTACTCCCTGTGGACAAGGGGGCCTCGTCGAAGCTGTGTCCGGACCGGCAAAAGCGGGGACCAACCTAACTGTCCTTATTCCCAACCAAGAGTGTAGTTTGTGCAAGTTCCTTCTGAAAAATAACGCAAACCCCAGACTTTTTCTTAAAAAAGGAAAGATAAATGATGACACAGGAAGAAGTTAATTTCTCAGGTCTAAGAAGATGCCAGTATTTACAGACAGCGTCACCCCTGCCAAGCACTAACCCTCCTCCTTCAAGTTGTTCATAAATTGGGAATTGATTCTAACCTTACAATGGTATGCGGGTGTGGTCTCTGCCCAAGAATCTCCGGGCCAGCCACAAGGACAGTGACAGGTACAGGGACCGCCCCTCCCACATGCAGGTGAGGAAGCAGAGACTCAGAAACACAAATACCGTGCCCGAGTTCACTGTACCCGGAAAATGCTGACGCTGGGGTTCGAACGCAGCTCTGCCTCATTCCAAAGTCCCCTCTTTTCTCCTCTGTGCTCTGCTGCCCAGGCCCGGGCAGACCAGGAGAGAGTCCAGGGAGGAGGCAACATTAGAGTGTATCTTAAGAGAAAAATAAGAACAGCACATTCATGGCTAAAGCCGCAGAGGCCTGAGGGTTCCCCATCGGCTCAAAGCAAGCAGGGAGCAAGCGGCAGCTCACTCTGAATCAAGGGACCAGGAAAAACAGCTCTGGCTCCAGTTTAAACCTGGAAATGACCCAAGGAAAGATGTCCATGATACATCCAAAAACGTCAGGCAAGTAAACAAAGCCTTTGGGGGTCAGATGAACTGTGGGTTCATGTGTGTGAATAATATCTATATGCATATGGTATAGTTTAATAAAATTGCTTCTCTTGTGTTTCATGTCTTTATGAAGTCACACCCCATATAGAATCATAATTTCAAAATGTTGAATGACATTCCCAAGCTTTAGGAGGTTCGGACACTTAAAAGCAATGGCAAGGCAGTATGGACCTCCAGGCAAACTTCAGGACGAATTAACCCTGAAGCTACTGACTGCAGAATATAAGCACTACGTTCTCCCTCGTGCTGTCCAAGAGCAAAGCTACTGTATCCGTGAGCACTATTACCAGTCACTAGATCAGTCTAAGTGAGAAATAATAATAGAGAGAGAGAGAGACAGTGAGAGAGACCGAGACAGAGTAAAAGATACTTTTTTAAGCATAAGTAGGACTTCCAGTTCAAAGTAATAGATGCCCCCAAAGTAGAAGCATTTATCTCCTTCTAAACCCCATTAAAATGATAGTGAAGGAATTTTAAAAGTCATGGACCTGCAAGAATTAAGAGAAAGAGAAGGGAATTGTCTCTTAAAGACAGATTTGAATAAATTCACGGAGCATGTTTGCAGAAGCTGTGACAGGAAGTGGGACAGAGGAACCTCCAGCCAAGACAAGACAAAAAAGGAAAATGACCAGCGGAGGAGGAAGCCAAGCTGCCTTCAAGAACACCGGAGAGACCTCAAAATGCCACGCCCAGCGGGGGTGGGAGAGGAACGCGGAGCCAAAGACACCCCGCACCGGGCAGGGACGTCTCACGACCGCAGCTGTGCAGGGCGCACTGGAGCAGGGGGAGTCCGGGAGCCGTGTCTCCAGGAAAGTGAGAAGGGAGAACTTGACTGCATCTTCACAGTAAGAAAAATAACAGCCGGGCATGGTGGTGCACACCTGCAGCCCCAGCTACTCGGGAGGCTGAGGCAGGAGGATCGCTTGAGCCCAGGAGTTTGAGGCTGCTGTGAACTATGATGATGCCGCTGCACTCCAGCCTGGACAAGAGACACCCCATCTCTTAAAAAAATAAATTAAAAATAAATAAATAGAAATACTGAAAAATATTTAAGATACAGCAAAGGCAAATAGTTGAAAAGAAAAAAGAAGGGCAACTATAAACACTAGAAGAATAAAAGAAAGAAAAGGGAATCTTAGTACTATTGGCTCTAAAAAGAACATTTATATAGCCTACATAATGTAACTCTATTGTTTAATTTTTACTAACTAGAGTAAAAATAACAGTTTGTGAGGTCAAGGGAAGAAGAGCTATGGGGTTGAAATGGGGTTAAAGTTCATCTATCTGTTATCAGTGTTCTTCAAGCTGACCAACTTAGAATCTGAAGAATTACTGGATTTCCTTGGGAAGCAAAGAATGATGTCTTCAAATATGCAAAAGAAGAAAAGACTCCTACGGGTTTTGAGTACCATTATTGACATTTTGCTTTTAATTTACAATAATCAAGAAAGAGCCTGTTATTGTATTTCCAATAAAGTACAAAACATCAAATGAGGAAAAAAAAAAAAAGTTCATCTATCACAGCCAGAAATGTGACTTGACAGAGACCGACACTGATCCGTCGAGCACCAGCAGTAAGTACACGCCTGTCGGCTGAGCCCTGCTGTGGCCACAAGCAGAGGGCTGAAGCTAAGAGAGTTCAATGTTGCTTCTTGGGAGTGGACAAAAGCAAGATTATTTTTCATGATAAGCCTTTCAGTACTACTTTATTTTTTTTTAACCACATGCATGACCATTTTATAATAAATTACATCTACTTTAAGGCCCTTGGGGTGTGTGCACACGCACACGTGTGTACAATCACCTGTGTGTGAGATCCAGTTTGTGTCGGTACCTGCATCAAAGTGTCTGGCACAAAGCACCCCACATGGTTAACAGGGTGGCACCCTCAGAAAATGGGGGGTAAAGAGGGGAAAAGGAGGAGGGATCCATTTTTCTTCTAGGTACTTCTCTGCTGTTTTAATTTCCATTTCACTACAAGCGTGCGTTTCTTCTGCGATTTTGCTTACGGTGGGAGGAGGGGAAAGAAAGGATTGGTGGGGGGCGAAGAATCAGGAGCCGAGAAAATACCGGGCAGGCGGGTGGGGCACAGATTCGAGGAAAGGAGGCAAAGGTCTGCACACCTGAGTGCCCAGAAAAGTCTCCCGGTCTGAGTGCAGAGACAGGACTTGTCAAGCGCCACCCTGAACCCTGCAAGCGTGAAACGCAGGCAAAGCAACCACAGCGGCTCCCCTGCCTACCCCCCCCCCAACCCCCGCCAGCTGAAATTTAATGAGTGGCGGTGCCATTGCCAAGCCTCAGGGGCAGGCAGTTGTTTTGGCTTTTGTTGGTTGGTTTGTTGTCATTTTGTTATCGAGAAGCTTACGTGGAAGTGAAAGTACTAATTTCACATTTCTGCACCGACCAGCCTGCCGAGATTGCCGAAGTTTTGCTGAGATGCCTCCCATGGGGGGAGGCGAAATAACCCTCACTCCCAGCGGCTGCTGCTTCTAGAAATGATTCATCTCGATTTACACCAATTTATTCTTACGAACCCTGATAGCAGCAGGGAACACGGAGGAGGCTGAAGCCTGTTCCGACCCGGTGGTGATCTGCTACTTTGCCTCCTGGTCCTGTAGACAGCAGAGCACAGCGGACTGGGGCTGTGGCAGGTGTGGAGCGTCAGGCAACCAGAGTGGCCTGGGGCAGGACGGAAAAGGCTTAGCCTTCCTCTGCCGAGAGTTGCCGCACATCTAACTTAAGCTTTTGTGATAAATCTCCAATCCTCAGGATTCTACAAGACCACTCCCCTTGAAAACACCCTGGTAGCAATCATGGCAACAACAAAAATAAATAAATGGGATTTGATTAAACTAAAAAGCTCCTGCACAGCTAAGGAAACAATCAACAGAGCACCGACAGAATGGGAGAAAATATTCACAAGCTACCCCCTTAATATTTAGACATTTTTTTAATTAATTGTTTCACTGCAGGAACGCAGAGATCCTGTAATGATCTGAGTGTACAGCATTCCCCAAATTTATTGGATCTCAAGATCCTTTTGTGAGATTAGTGTTTCTTCGGAAATTCCAGGCCAAAGAGATGCAGGGGTGCCTGGCTAGGACAGCAAAGAGAGAAGGAAAGAATTCTGGTGAAGGCAGACAAAGATAGTTCCATTTACAGGCCAGCTCCGACTCATTGACAACGATTCCCTAGAGTGCTACATGGATAAGGACCCTGAGGATTCAGCCAGAATGGAGGCTGGGATCAATTAGTGATGTCTGCACAGGACACAGCAGTAGGCAAGAGCATGACAGGCGTCTGCCTTCCACGAGCATGGACTTTCCTGGCCAATCCAGAAGTGTCCGTCTGCAAGCACACCAGCTCGCTTCTCCATCTGTGGGATTTCCCATTTCTTCTTCTGTGGCCTTTATCTTTCACAAGAAACAAATGTTACAAGAAATCTCTTGCAAGGGCAAGAAATACAGAGAAGTAACGTTCAATAAAATCTCACAGATACCAACACCAGGCTTCCGAAAGCCACTTTGTTTCGCTAATCAAAAGGGTAAAAAGTCAAGGGAAACATCTAGAAATACAGAGCTGAGGAGGAAAGCAGCACCCCACTATTCACCACCAGGCCCCCATCAGTCCCCTTCCATAGAAGTAAGCAGCCCCCTGGCAGAAGACAGAAAGCAGGAGTTTTAGCAGCGCCACGGGAGGAATCCAAACCAAGATTTTGCTGATCACAATAAAAGTCTGTATGGTGCCAGGCTCAGAATGGAAAAGCTGGATCTCTCTTTAATACGAACCCCAGCTTCTGTAATTAAGTGTAGCAGGTGGAACGGGCCCCATGCGGGTTCCAAAACACGTCGTACCCAACTTGGTCCCAGACTGCGCTGACCAAACCAGCTACCCATGCGGACTTCCACACAGGGCGAGCCTCACTCCGTACCAGCCACTCACAAAGCCCACATGGAACACACGACACCACACAGGTAGATTAACACCTACCCATGAAAAGCAAAACTCCCCAAAGCAATAAGCAAAAGACAAAGAACTGAAAAACAGGGAAAGGACGTGAATAGGCAAATTTCATGAAACAAGATCCAAATTGACAATGATTTCATGAAGAGGTTCAAATTCACAGAGACTAGGGGAACTGCAAATGAAAACATTTCTCTATATTGTTTGGGGGGAAATAATCCCTTTATCTGGCTAACTGTGACCAGTCCTCCAGGTCTCAGCTGAAATCCCTCTTCCTCAGAGACATTATCTTCTTCATCGTGCTCATCACCAGTTATGATGGATTTATTTGTATGTTTAAGACTTTAATTTCTGTCATTCCTGCTAGCCCATGAGATAGCCCATGAGCTCTATGAAGGGAGCAACAATGTCTGATTTATTCACTACTATGTTCCCCCGGGACTTAGAAGAGTATTTGGGACAATAGGAGGTATTTAATAAGTACTTATTCAATGAATGAATGAACAAAGCACAATGAGCTCTTTGCCGCCCTGGGATAGGATTCTCTGTCCATGTTCAGATCACCAAGACAGACCGAATTCCCCTAAAGGACGGTGGCTGGAGGGACACAGGCATTGGCTTCACTCACGTGGCCCCAATCGGGTTCAAAAGTGGGAGGAACGGGGCTGTTCCGAGTCGCACACAACTCTCCAGAGATAAAGGCAGGAGGATTACGGAACACCTTTCCACAGGACTACCCCTGGGGAGCCTTCTGATTTAATGTCTCTAAAAGGTGTAGCAGAGGATGCTACCAACGTGTAAATCCTCCCCAAACTTAAGCTTTTAAATTCTGCTGCACGGGGCTGTCAGAAAGCAATATTTTGTGAGCTACAGATTCCAATAAAACTCGCTCTGAGATGATGAAGCCTTCCTCGGTAGCCTGGGGGCTGATGTCTGAATAATCTGCCGGCATTACGCTGTGTCGCTTAAATATTCCTTTGGAGATCTGTCAGAAGAAAATTTAAGTGAAATTAAAGTTCAAATGGAAATGAAAAATTAAGTTATGATCAAAGCTATAATCTCATACTGGACTTTTCTTTTAAACCACAGAGAGAAGTCCCATTTAAGATTTCCTGGTTTGTATTTATGGATCCAAACTGAGGTATTCCCACTGAGCCTTGTTTGAAAGGCTGATACGCAGGGTGCGGGCCTCTCCCCCTTATTTAGATGCCGACCCTAGCTCCAGGGGAAAAACATCATCTTGGCTTCTATGGGCAATCCAATTTTAATCATTTTTGCTTTATTGGAATTTTCATAGGAGTCCAGGTACAAAAGATTCAGAATTAATCTAAGTCATAAACAAAGCAAAAAATGGAGAAGAAAGGAGTGAATGGTAATTCAACACCTATAAGGCATGGTTCCTTTTTCCTAAAATATGTAGCATGGCGGGGGAGAGGGGAAGGGTCCAAAGCGCTGTTTGGAACCCAGCCCCTCCACGTTAGGCGCATGTCTGAAGTTTATCTCAAACACTGGCATCCGTGACTCCCACAGACAGCCTTTCTCCAGGGTTCCAGAATGTCCCCTGCCTCCTCCCAGACTGAGGGAAGCAGCTGAGCTGGAAAGAGAGGTGACAACAAGCACAAGTCAGGAAGCCCCTAGAGAGAGACAGAGCTTGACTGTGGAAGTGAGATGCAGACTCCAACAGACGAGCGTTTGCCGCAGACGGAGGCTTGAGTGGCCTGTCTGCAAATAATCCTCTGCCGGCGTGGCTCACGTGCTACAGCCCTGACAGCAAATCCCAGGGAGAACAGGGACAATATCCCATGTGCCCTGTGCTGTAGCAATCCATCAACACCATGATGATCACATTAGTAAAACCAGTGAAGCATCCTCTCCAGCCAAGACCAGCAGCCTCTCGGAGTCTGAGCTTAAGGCAGCTTTATTCCTGAATCATAAATAATAGAGATCATTTTCTAGTTTGAAGTTTTCTTTATCAACCAAAAGACTATACCAAAAAAATTACACACAAAAATACTAAAAAAAAAAAAAAAAATGTGTTAGCCCAAAAGAAGGTGGTAAAAGAGAAATGGAAGGACAAACAATAGTGGATAGAAAATACAAGCTGAGCTAGACTCAAACCTGACTATATCAGTAATTACATTAAGTATAAATGGTCTAAACACGCCACGTACAAGGCACAGATCGACAGATCGAACAAAAAGGCAACATTAACTATATGCTATTTGTAAGAAACACATTTAAATATAAAACACACACAGGTTAAACCAACAAAAAGGGTGGGAAAAGATGTACCACGCAAACACTAAGCATTAGAGAGCTGGTCTAGCATCAGTAACATCTGACAAAATAAACCTCAAAACAAGGATTATTACTAGAGGTAAAAAGGTCAATTTATAAACAAGACACAATAATCCCAAATATGTATGCTGCACCTAATGACAGAGCTTCAAAATATCTGAAGCGATAATGGAAAGATGAAGTCATCAATCACAGTGGAAGAGTTTACCACTCCATTCTGAGTAATTGATAAAGCAGACAAACATTAGTAAGGACATATAAAATATGAACAACACTGTCAACCACTTTGACCTACTTGGTATTTATAACAGGACAGCCCCAAGCACTGCAGAACACACATTCTTCCAGCGTTCACTAAGGGAGACGATACACCGCTGCTCTGTAAAGCTCTTCTCATTCAACTTAGAAAAGACTGAAATCAAGGATTTCTCTGACAACAGTATTTAACAAGGAATCAATAAAAATAAGTTATCTGGAAAATTACCAAATATTTAGAAACTGACAGACATCTAAATACCCAAAGATGAAATCATGAGGGAAATTAGAAAATGGTTTGAACTGTAGGATAATAAAAAGACAATATATTGAAATCTGTGATATGAAGATAAAACAGCACTAGATATTTATCGCTTTAAATGCCTATATTAGAAAATAAGAGAGATGTAAAATAAATGATCTGAACTACAACCTTAAAAAGCTGAAAATGAGGAAATAAACCCCAAAGGGAATATAAGAAAGAAAATAGAGAAATTGATGACATAGGAAGCATATAAACAATAGAATCAATAAAACAAAACATTGGCTTTTTTAAAATAATGAATGAAATCCATAAACACCATGTTAGCTATCTAGTGCTACATAACAAATTTCTCCAAATGTTAAAATTGCCAACATTTGTTATCTCACAGTTTCCATGGGTCAGGAATGTAGGCACAGCTCACCTGGTGCCCCTGACTCACAAGGCTACTGTTAAGACATCAGCTGGGACTGCAGTCATCGCGAGGATTTGCTGGGGAGGCTGCGCTCTGTATCCAAGCTTATTTATTAACATGCAGCTGTGGCAAGCTATAGACACCTGCAGGCTATTTAACTTAGGGACTCAGTTTCTCACTGGCTGTTGGCCGTTCCCTCAAATTCCTCACCACACATGGCTTCCACTAGAACAAGCAAGCAAGGGGGAAAGGAAGGACAAACAAGATAGAGGCAGAGTCTTTTTATAAACTGATCTCAGAAGTCATATCCCATCATTCTTTCCATATTCTATTTAACAAAGCGAGTCATTAGGTTCAGCTCGTACTCAAGGGGAGGAGATTATACAAGGACGTGAACATCAGAGGCAGAGACTGTTGGAAGCCATTGTAGGGGCTGTTGACCACAAATACACCCAGCCTGAGTGCTCAAGGAAAAAAAAGAAAACACAGATCACCAATATCAGGAGTTAAAGAGGGGATAGCACTACAGATCATATAGATACTCAAAGGATAATAAAGAGACAAAATGAACATTTTGTCAATAAATTCAACAACCTAGATGGACAGATTCCTTCAAAGTATCACAAGGTACCAAGATGGGGGGGGGGGGGAATAAGGAAGAACAGAAAACATGAATAGCCCTATAGCTATTAAATAAATCGAGTTCATAATTTACTATTTTCCCACCAAAAAAAGCCCAGGCCCAGATGTCTTCACTGGCAAATTTTATCAAACATTTAAAAAATAAATAATATAAACATTACCCAAACTCTTTTAGAAAATAATAAAGATGGGAACACTTACAACTCATTTTTTAAGGCCAGCATAAACACATACAAAAAAAAAATCACATACCAATATCCTTCATGAAAGTTGATGCAAAAATATTTAATAAAATATTTGCATATCAAATTCAGCAATATGCTAAAAGGACAATACAACATGACCAAATAAGATTTATCTCAGAAATGCAAGATTGGTTCAGCATTCAAAAAGCAATTAGAGTAATTCAACACATTAAGGGGAAAAAAGCAGAAAAATCTTATGCTTTTCTCCACAGATGCAAGAAAAATATTTGACAACATATAACACCTATTTGTGATTTTGCTAAAAACCCCTCAGGAAACTAGGATTAGAAAGAAACTTCTTCAATATGATAAAGAGCATATACTTTTAAAAAATCTATAGCTTAACATCGTATTTAGTGGTAAAACAATGAATGCTTTTCCCATAATAAAATGAATAAGGCTTTCTTTTCCCCGGTGTGTGTTTCTGTCTGCTTTACCAAAGATCAGATGGCTATATGAGGATCGTTTTATATCTGGGTTCTCAGTCCTGTTCCATTGGTCTATGTCTCTGTTCTTGTGCCAGTACCATGCTGTTTTAGTTATACAGCCTTGTAGCTCAGCCTGAAGTCCAGTAAATTGATGCCTCCCAATTTTCTCTTTTTGCTTAAGGTTGTTTTAGCTATACAGGATCTTCTCTGGTTCTATCTGAAGCGTAGAATTATTTTTTCTAGATCTGTGAAAAATGATATTGGTGTTTTAATAGAGATTGCATTGAATCTGTAGATCACTTTGGGTAGTACAGACATTTTAATGATGTTGATACACTCTTTTATTACACCTCTCACTACTGAGGTTACAAACCCGCTGCCTACAATGTATTTCATTTGAACCACATGGTATTTTTGTTCTAACATGCAATAATTAGAAAACTTCACATAAAAATTCAGACTTCCAAATTTTCTTAAAACATCAGTAGATCTAGCAACCAAAGGGCAGCTGATCACATTTCTACTTATATACACATTT
This sequence comes from Eulemur rufifrons, assembly GCF_041146395.1. Lineage (NCBI taxonomy): Eukaryota > Metazoa > Chordata > Mammalia > Primates > Lemuridae > Eulemur > Eulemur rufifrons. The sequence continues at coordinate 32,766,455 of NC_090996.1, forward strand.
TTTTTCAAAGGACTCACTGTTTACTGCTATGACTGCAAAAAGCTAATTCAATGGTAACATAACAACATTATTCTGGCTGGACACTGTTCCCTATAGGGAAGTCTGGGCTTCTCCCAGTTCCCTCTGTTTAAAAGTGAGAATGCAAAATGCTAAAGACATATTAGCACCCAACAGACTTTGTTCTTACCACAGTCATAAAGAAGGGAGAGAATCTAAAAGAAAATAACTTTATCACAATGTGACTGAAAGATTATTTAATGCCAAGTCTGGGTCACATCTACAATCACCTGGTTGGTGCACCTTAAATCTCCTTGCATACAACCAGTGACATTTGCCCCAAATTGAGAAGCACTGGTTGTAAGACTAAATTCCTCCATTGAAGGGACAACCTACAGAATGAGAAAAAAACTTTGACAAGGGGTTGATTCTAAAATATATAAGAAACTCAACTCGATAGTAAGAAAACAACCCAATTAAAAAATGGTCAAAGCATATGAGTAAACATTTCTCAAAAGAAAATGGACAAATCATGAACAGATATGTTAAAATAGCTCAAAATTACTAATAATCAGAGAAATGCAAATTGAAACCCAATGGGATATCACCTCACACCTGTGACAATGGCTGTTATCCAAAAGACAAAAGATAACAAGTGTTGGTGAGGATGTGGAGAAAAGGGAACAGGTACACACTGTTGGTAGGAATGTAAATCAATAAAGCCACTATGGAAAACAGTATGGAGGCTCCTCAAAGAGCCGGTGTGTATCCAAAGAAATCGAAGTCAGTATGTTGAAGAGGAACCTGCACTCCCGTACCCATTTCCACATTATCCACAACAGCCAAGATAAGAACAACCTAAGTGTCCGTCAACAGATGAATAAAGACACTGTGGCACACATACACAATGGTATACTCTTCAGACTTAAGGAAGTCTTGTCATCTGCAACAACATGGATGGACCTGGAGGACATTAAGTGAAATAAGTCAGGCACAGAAAGACAAATACCATATGAGCTCACTGACATATGGAATCTAAAAAAAGTTGAACTCACAGAAGTAGGGGACAGAATGGTGGTTGCCAGGGGCAGGGGAGCGGGGAGACCAGAACTGGGGAAGATGTTGATCAAAGAATACAAAATTTCAGTTAGGAGGAATAGGTTCAAGAGATCTATTGAAAAAAAAATTCAATTAAAAATGAATTCCTCCACTGAACTGTGAGCACACTGAGAACCAAGGATGTGCCTTACTGATGTGCTTTTTCCATCCCTGGACCCAAGCACAATCGCTGGCCCAGAGCATGACTAACATATCTTTTTAATTAAATGGACTCAATTGGTTCTGGGTATATAAACATCTCTCAAGTAGGAAACCGGAGATGCTGACTCTTAAGGCAGGAAGGGAAGCCGTCCCCTGCTGCTCTTGCAGAGAATCCTAAACGGGGAAGAGATCCCAGTCATCGGAGGCCACCAGGGACATAGTCCCTCAAAGGTGCCTCCAGCTTGATGGAGATTCTGCTTTGTATAAACTGCTACACCCAGTCTCAACACCCACTGAGTTTAGCCCACGCTTCAGGCAATCCAAACTGGAAAAAGGATTCAGGGCCCAGGGCTCGATCTCCGAGGTGGGAGGAAGGAGGTACCCAGGAGAACAACGTAGGAGGAGCTCAAGAGGAACCAGGGGCGACACAGGGAGGTGCCTTTCGCAGCCAGGAGACCAACGGCCAGTATGGACCTGACGATGATATTAGCAATGGTGACAGTGATGGTAATAAATAACACATAGCAACAAAGTTAACATCTATTAAGCCCTTATGCACCGATAAGTGCTTTCCATGTATCCTCTCACTTAATCTTCACTGCAGTCCTGTGAGGTAGGAAACATAATTACCCCCATATTTTGTAAGCAGGAAACCACAGCAGGCAGAGTCCCCACCCCCTGGTATTCACGCCCTTGTATAACCCCCTATCTGTGAAAACGGGTGGGACCTATGACTTGCTTCTAACCCACAGAATGTGGCAGAGGTGATGGGGTGCATGTGACTGTGTTAGGTAAGATGTAGACCTCTCTTGCTAGGAGGCTGTTTGTCTTGCTGGCTCTGGAGATGAAGATGCCACACGGAGAGGCCCAGGATGCAAAGAGCCCAGGGCAGCAAGAGACAAGGCCCTGAGTCTGGAAGACTTGAAGGGCCTGAACGCTGCCGACAACCAGACAGCTTGGAGGCAGACCCATCCCCCGTCGAGCCTCCAGCCGAGAACCGAGCCCTGGCTGACACCTTGCACTGGACCCAGCTGAGCCACGCCTGGACCCCTGCCCGCAGGAACTGCGCCATGATAAGTGTGTGCTGTTTTAACCACTAAGTCTGCAGGAATATTGTTACACAGCGACAAACCACTAATTAAAACCCTAAGGCTTATATCATTTACATAACTAAGGGAGATGTTGAACTTGGATTCAAATCTGATTTTGGAGTTGTGGTCTCAGCCTCCCCGGGGAGACCTGTCATGGGAGAGAGTTACCCCGGGCTGTGACGACTGCTCTCTTTGCACCTAGAAGTTTCCAACACACAGGCCAAGCATGTGACCCCAGCGGCATGCGTCAACTGTATTTCTGGTGAGTGACAGAACGCTGTGAGCATTCCTGTTTTACTGAGACCTCCTAAGGGAAGGACCACCTCCATCTTTTTCATGCTCTATGCACAGGGCAACAGCTCAGGGGCTGGCACACAAAGGGACCCAAACGCAAAATGAAAGGCAGGACGAACAGAAGCACAACCTAAGAGTTTGCAGAAGTTGTTCTCAGGTCACTGCCCAGGTAACAGTCACCTGGGGTGCCTGTTTAATGCATAATCCCTGGGCCCCACCCACGAGATTCTGACTTGGTAGGTCGGAGTCAGAGACAGGGGAGCTACACGGTTAGCAGGGTCCCAGGGCATTCTGATGCAGCTGGTCTTCAGGCTGCATTGTAAAAATTACCCCCCAAAAACGGTGACAGCAAATAGAAAGCCACAGCCGTGCTAGAGGCTAGAAAAGAACACAAGGAACACATGAAAGAATCTATTCCACAAAGAGATTCTCCACTCCAGCTGCACATTAGAATCGCCTGGGGAGACTCTAAAATCCCAGTGCCCAGGCTCCGCATCCCAGATCAATTAATTCAGCATCTCTTAGGGGCGGGACGTGGACACCAGTATTTTTTTAATGGAGGCAAAAGTCATAGAACATGAAAGCCCTTGTGTGCAAGTGTACAATCCCCTGGCATTAAGCGCGTCCACAGTGTTAAGCAACCAACACCTGTATCGAGTTCCAAAACACTTCCATGACCTCCAAAGTGCCCTGCACCCACCAGGCACTTCCCACCCCCCTCCCCCGCAGCCCCTGGCAAGCACTTATTGCTTTCTGCATCTGTAAATGTGTCTGTTCTGAACATTTCACATAAATAGAATCATACAATACACACAATAGCCAAAAGGCAGCAACAAGCCTAATGGCCATCAACAGATACATGAATAAACAAAATGTGGTGTATGCATGCAACCAAAAATTATTTAGCCTTGAAATACTGACACATATTACAAAGTGGAAGAACCTCGAACACATCACGCTACGTGAAAGAGAGCATCACTGTTTTTTCACTTTTTAGACACACGGGTCTCGCTCTGTCGCTCGGGCTGGAATACAGTGGTGCAATCATAGTTCCTTGAAATCTCGAATTCCTGGACTCAAGCAATCCTCCCACCTCAGCCTCCCAAGTAGAGGAGACTATAGGCACACGCAACCATGCCCAGCTAATTTTTCTTAATTTTTTTTTTTGTAGAGATGGGGTCTCACTATGTTGCCCGGGCTGGTCTCAGTCTCCTGGCCTCAAGCGATCCTCCTGCCTCAGCCTCCCAAAGTGCTGGGATTGCAGGCATGCACCACCACGCGCTACCTGCCATCAGTATTTTTTAATCTCACCAGAGGATTCCAAGGTGCAGCCAAGGCTGAGACCCGCTGGTTTAAGGGAGGGGAGGGAGTTTCACTGAAGATGATGCTTGTGGACGCCCAGCAGGGAAGGGGATGAGGTGTGATAAGAGCAATCCCAGTCTCAACACACGGACACAGGTTTTGGTCCTTTTGATTCTCCACCAGCTGATGTGTTTCATGGAGTCTGGACACAGGAGGCCAAGGGACCCCAGTGAGTGGGCATTTGGAAAGAAAATTACTGTTATTTTCCCCTGACGTGTAAAGAGACTAGTCTCAGGTCACGACTTGATCTCTGTCATGGGCCCGACTTAACTTTCCCAATTCTGTGTGAGCTTTGGCTTTCCCCCTCAAGAAGACCCCAGAGCTCTGCCCCCAAAGTGGGACAACCCAGAGTTAATCTGAGACTTTCAAAAGCAACTCAGACATGGAGACCCAACTAGAATCACCCCACTGACGTCTTTCCCAATCAGGGGGAGTGGCAGGGTTGGCGCTCAAGTATTTACTTGCACTGAATTATAACGGAAAACATGGTTGTGTCAGTCACAGGAAAAAGAAATCACAGCCCACAGTGGAGCGGCGGCTTAATAACGTGGCTGAGCGTTGGCGGAGGCTTTCTGCAGTGACATTAACACCGAAAAAATCATCAATGACGCTCACAGCCACATTCCTGCAGGATGATTTTGGGGAGACAACAGAGGTGCTCCCTAATTTTGCCTTCTCTCCACAAAGGGGTCTGGCTGGGATCTTCCAAACGCAAGCAAGCTGAGAGTCACGCGTCCTTCAGCCACAGGCCAGAAAGGGGTATAGACCAAACTAACAACACCGGCACAGATCTAAACACAATTCACTCCCTCCCAGAATTGCTCCCTGGACAGCAATCCAGATGATGTCAATACGCTTCCCCGGTGGCACGCCACACTGCTCACAAAAGCAAACGAACATCCCTCCACGACGCACTAAGACAAAACGTAAGTTCAGGGCACAGGGAAGGAGGAGCTGTAGGCTGTATAAGAACGTGCTGCAAATGGCATTTCAAAGTCTAGACGTCTTCATAAACGCTCTCCACAAAGGGACTCCAAGTGATCTGGGACGGGAGGACCCACTGGGCAGTGTGTTCTGAGAGTTTTGTTCTCACCCTCTCTCTCCATCCCTCCAGCCTACCCAGCCTACATCCACCGGCCAAGTCCTGCTGGTTTTACCTCCTAAATCGCACTCAAAGCCACCTGCTGCTCTTGTCCCTCTACTGGCATCACCATAAACCAAGCCACCGTCATCTCCGGCTGTGTGACTGCAAACGCCTCCTGACTGGCCTGTTTCACCTCGCCACAATCTGCACCCCACACAGGGAGAAAGGGACAGCTTCAGAAGGCACATCCAAGCAGAACCCTCACTTTCAGTGGCTCCCACCGCCCGGTGGGTTAACAAGTACAAAAGCTCCCCTTCACCAGGCACGCATCACCCCCACGCACCCTTACAAGGACCCTGCATTGCACCAGTGGGGAAACCAGCTCTCTGGGCAGTCAAGCGGGATGCCCAGGGTGGGGCCGCTGGTGTGAAGCTCTGACGCCCAGATGTGAGAGCCCCCACGACCCAGCCCCTCTCCTCCCATCCTGACATGCCCTCCACCCTCCAGCATTCAGCCACATGAATCTCTTTAAATTCCTCTAAACCTAGTCTATTCCTTTCAACCTCAGGGCTTTCACCTGTGTTGTTCCTCACCCTGAAATGCTGCTCCTCGCTTCTTTATGGGTTAACACCTGCCCACCCTCCAGGTCTCCCCTTAAGAGTCACCTCTTCAAAGATGATTTTATTTTTTAATATAACAGCTCTATTGAAATATAACTCATGTACCATATAATTCACCCATTTAAAGTAAACAAATCAGTGGTTTTTAGTGTATTCCCAGAGTTGGGCGACCATCATCATGATTAATTTTAGAACATTTTCATCACTCCAGAAAGGAACCAAGCCAGGTGTGGCAGCATGCACCTGTAACCTCAGCTACTCAGGAGGCTGAGGCAGGGGGATCGCTTGGGTCCAGGAGTTCAAGACCACAGTGCGCCATGATCGTGCCTGTGAACAGCCACCGCCCTCCAGCCTGGGCAACATACCGAGACTCTGTCAAGAAAGGAAAGGAAAGGAAAAGGCAAAGGAAAGAGAAAGAAAAACCCACATCCATTAGCAGTCACCTGCCGCTTCCTCTTCTCCCCAGCACCTAGCAAACACTTACCTACTTTCTTTCTCTGTGAGTTTGCCTGTTCTGGACATTTCATATAAATGGAATCACATACTCTGTGACCATTTGCAACAGGCTTCCTTCACTAAACATAACATTCTCAGGGTTCATCCATGTGGTAGCACGAATCAGTACTTCATTCCTTCTATGGCTGAATCCTCACGGATGGCCATATCACATTCCACTGATCCATTCATCAGTCGATAAACATTGGGTTGTTTCCACTTTGGGGCTACTATGAATAACATTGCTATGAGCACTTGCATACAAGTTTCCGTGTGGACGTGTTTTCTTTTGGGGCAGTGGGGAACAGAGTCGAATTACTGGTAACTATACTGAACCTTTGGAGGAACTTCCAGACAGCTGAAGGAAGCCTTTCCCAGCCCTTTGAGACTGAGGTTCCCTCTCTCCCCATCCAAATGTTCTCTTCATACCCTTCACTTCTCTTTCTGAGCGTTGACACGTGGGTCACTGACCTGGGTAACTCCCAACTGAACGCTCACATCCGCTCTAGACCATAATGTCGAGTATAAATACGACCCAAGCCACATATTTACTTTTACATTCTGTAGTAGCCATTTTTAAAAAGTGAAAGTAATTGTAATATCATTTAACCAAATATATCCAAAATACCGTTTAAACATGTATAAAATATTTTTTAAATTTTAACAAAATACTTTATAACCTTTTTTTTAAATTAAGTCTTCAAAATGCAGTTGTGTATCTGACAGTTCCAGCACATCTCTGTACTCACCACTTTCAAGTGCTCAGCAGCCGCACGTGGCCCGCGGCTACTCATTGGACAGTACAGTCTAACGTGGCCACTGCCTGAGGGCAGGAACCACGTCTGCTTTTGCTGATTACTGGATTCTCAGCTCCCGTACAGAGCCTAGGATGTAGCAGGCATCCCAGGAATATTTGCAGAAACCAAATAAATGAATCCACCCCAACCTCCACTTCAAAAAAAATAGTTTTAAAAATTCAATAGTCACGTACATCCACTGGGTCTTTTTTAGCAACTTCAATTTGTTAAGAAAAGGGAACAAGATGTTGGGCTGCCATATGCAATACCATGGGTTACAAGGATCCTCCCTCCACTGGAGGCAAACAGTATCCTTGCTGAAGCCGGACCAACTTAACACAAAGAAGTTTTGTTTTTTTTTTTTTAATGTGATTGCTTTATTTTACAATGTGCGATCTACTTTGCAAGGGCAGAGTACCTGTCGGGGAAGCCTATTTAATTTCCTCTCTTTATTTAGAATGTTGGCGAATGCTATTATAAAGACAAGTACCTCTAACAGGCGGGCGCCCCCCACATAGACACAGCTCATGAGTTCATGAGGCAAAGGAATCTAACGACAGCCTCCTAACAGCCAGCCTTCTCTGTGGTGTGGAAATAATTATCAGCATGTAAAAGACTGCATATATTTAACCCATCTGACCCCCTGCAAAATTCAAATCTATAATTGATTTGCTTCCTGGGCTCCTGAAATTATCTTTGTCAAAATTACCCAGGAATAGACTTAGCCGATCATTGCCCCCTTGGGGACTCAGGACAAAGCAAGTCAGCCACAGTCAGCATGGAGTTGGCCACAGACCTGGAGGACACTGAGGCCCCGCTATCGTCCCTCCCCAGACAGGTACCCACTGCCTGGGCTGCAGCCAGAAGCATTCAGGCACAGTGCATTCAACCAAAAGCTACTGAATTTTACTGGTGCTTAGGGGGTTGTGGTCAATGAAGGTACATTAATGGATCCAGCTAATTAGCCCTTCTTGTTTCTGGACCCTTTGCCATATGACTCTAAAGTCCCCCCCACCCACCATTGAAGAGTCAGAGTATATTTTACAGTCCTGATGTTGAGTTTAGTCGTATGTCTTGCTTTGCCCAGTGGAATGTGAGTCTGTGTGACCAAGATTGGAAAAGTGTGTGCTCATTCACCTGCTGTCAGCACAAGAACAAACCCAGACCCGCCTGCTGCTCCCAGGAAACGGTAAGAGACGACAGGAGCACGGCAGAGCTTCCCAGATGCGCTTGGTGAGGATCAACCAACCCTCAGCTGATTCAGAGACTCATGAAAATGACTGTTGTATTAAGCCACCGAGATTTGGGGCAGTTTGTTATGCAGCATTTTGTGAGACTAAGTTACACAAGAGTCACTGTCCTTTATCTCTATAGATTTTAACCAATCATTCACCATTCCCTCACCCCACCACCTCAGTCCATGGAAAAATCGTCTTCCATGAAATCAGTCCCTGGTGCCAAAAAGGTTGGGGACCACTCGATTAAATAAAAAACCATGACCCAACTATACGCTGCCTACAAGAAACTCATGCCAGCTCTAAAGACACAGATAGATGGAAAGTGAGGGAATGGAAAAGATATTTTACACAAATGGAAACCAAATGTCAGCAGGAGTAGATATATTAGTACTTGTATCAGGTAAAACAGACTAAGTCAAAAACCATAAAAAGAGATAAAAGAAGGTTATCATTAGATATAATGATAAAGGGATCAATTCAGCAAGAGGATATAACAATTCTAACCATAGATGCACCCAACACTGGAGCACCCAAATATATAAAGTAAATATTATTAGATCTAAAGAATCTAACACAACAATAGCTGGGGACTTCAACACTCCACTCTCGGCACTGGACAGATCATCTAGATAGAAAATTAAGAAAGAAACATTGATTGGATTTAAACTGAACTTTAGACCAAATGTACCTAATATACATTTACAGAATATTTTATTCAACAGCTGTAGAGCATATAATGCATTCTTCTCATCAGCACATGCAACATTCTCTAAGATAGACCTGGGGAAAGGACACCCTCTTCAATAAATTGTGCTGGGAAAACTGGATATTTCTATGCAAAAGAATAAAATTAGACTCTTACCTCTCACCATATACAAAAATCAACTCAAAACGGACTGAAGGCTTAAACATAAGACCCAAAACTGTAAAACTACTAGAAGAGAACACAGGGAAAATGCTTGAGGACACTCATCGTGGCAAATATTTTATGGCTAAGACATCAAAATCACTGGCAACAAAAACAAAAGTAGACAAATGGAATTGTATTAAACTAAAAAGCTTCTGCACAGGAAAAGAAACAATCAACAGAGTGAAGAGACAACCTGTAGAATGGGAAAAAATATTTTCAAACTATTCATTTGACAAGGGACTAATATCCAGAATATACACAAAACTCAAACAATTCACAACAAAAAAAAAAAAAATCATTCCATTAAAAAGTGGGAAAAGAATTTGAAGAGACGATTCTCCAAAGAAGACATATAAACCGCTAACAAGTATGTGAAAAAATGCTCACTATCACCCATCACCAGGGAAATGCAAATCAAAACCACAATGAGATATCACCTCACCCCAGTTAGAATAGTTAGTCTTAAAAGGACAAAAAGTAACAAATGCTGGTGAGGATGCATAGAAAAGGTAACTCTTATACACTGTTGGTGAGAATGTAGATCAGTACCATCCTTACGGAAAACATTATGAAGGTTTCTCAAAAAAAAAAAAAAAAAGACTTAAAATAGATGTACCTTGCAGTCGAGCAATCCCACCACTGGGTATTTATTCAAAGGAAAGGAAACCAGTACCTCAAAGGGACACCTGCACCCCCATGTTTAGCGCATCACTATTCACAATAGCAAAGATATGGAATCAACCTAAGTGTCCATCAACAGATGAATGAAGAAAATGTGGTCTATATACACAATTGAATGCTATTCAGCCATAAAAAAGGATGAAATCCTGCCATTGGCAGCAACATGGATGGAACTGGAGGTCATCATGTTAAATGAAATAAGCCAGGAACAGAAAGACAAATATTGCATGTTCTCACTCATACATGGGGGCTAACAAAGTTGAACTCATGGAGATGGAGAGTAGAATGACAGTCACCAGAGACTGGGAAGGGTCCAGGGAGTGGGGAGACGAAGACAGTTTGGTTAATGGCACACACACAACTAGGTAGAAGGAATATGTTCTAGTGTTTGACACCACAGCAGCGTGACGAGAGTGAACGATAATTTATTGTCTATTTCAAAACAGCTAGAGGAGAAGATTTGAAATGTTCCCAGCACAAAGAAATGATAAATGTTTGGAGATGGATATTCCAAATACCCTGATTTGATCATTACACATTGTTTGCCTGTTTCAAAATATCACATGTACCCCACCAATATGTACAATTATTATGTATCAATAAAAAAGATTTCTAAAGAAATGTACAGGGACAAACCGTGCCCCTTCCTTGCTGTCTTTAGATGTTGTCACAAGAGAACTTGACGTTCAGACTGCGGCAGTCTCTGTAACCAAGAGGGGAAGGCAAGAGTACCACAGAAACCTCAAATAAGAACCGGAACATCTCAAGCTACTAATTTAGCCAGGCTTGCGACTGGCTATGTCCGGACTTAGCATGTGACATGAAGAAGCCCCACTGTTCAAGTTGGGTGGTCTGTCCATGGCTGCTGAACAGAAGTTAATGAGGCTTCCTCCTTCTGGAGCCCCTGCAAGACCCTGACATGGCCATTAAGTCACAGGCAGAAAGGGGAAGCAGAGGGTGAGGAGGGCTGGCTGGCTCTGCCAAAAACAGGTCTATGCCTGTCCTGCTTGCCACAAAAAGCCTGGAGCCTGTGCAAGGGACTGAAGAGATGCCCCTGCAGCCACTGTCCAGGTAGTCACGCAACCACTAACACATGATCACAGCCCAATAGATCAGCATTTCCTCAGTGCCACCAGTAAGATCAACTCGTCTCTCATGGAAATGGGAGAGAGGATATTAAAGGGGAAGAGAGACGTGGAAGCTCCCATCCTAACTCATCCCCGAGGGGACAGACGTGAGGCTGGAACTCCCTGCCTCTGTGAGCCAACGAGGAGAAATCAGGGAGAGCTTCAGGCACAAGAGACGCAGCAGCGGATGCGGTCCTTGTGCAGCTTGAGTCTGTGCACCCAGTGGAAACTGCATTTCTAGACTCCAGGTTTAAGAACGAGAACTTGGAGTCGAGTCTGCAAGCATTCTCCTTCCCTCCAATCCAGAGGGAATGAATTCCTCTCCACCACACCCGGATGTAAGAAATGTCACACTCCTATTTCTGTAACTCCAGTTAAATTTGCTCTGAGTCCCTGAATCCGCCTGGCAGGTGGAGAATTCGATCTTGTCATTACCGGAGCTTCTTTTGCTTCTCCCCGGGCTTACGTAAGAATTCTGGGCTCACGTGTTGTAGAAAAGCCAGGTAGGAACTAGGTCCCCAAAGGTCGCCATGATTGCAGCTGCTCCTGATCTGCCGACTGTTGGGGACCATCTGCCACAAGATGACCCTCACAGGGTCATCCCACTGACCACAGGCTCAGCCAAAGGGACCCTCGCTGTAGCAGGTCTCCACTACACATGGGACCTCACAAAAGCCTTCCCTTAGGCTCAGCTTTCTCTAAATCCAGCCATTCCCACCTTCTCACCTTTAAACACAGATGCCAGGTCCTCCCCATCGTTTCAAACCTTCAGGTGACCCAGGTGAATTCTGCTCAATGGGCCTCAGACACCAAAGCTTCACCTTCCCTCTCCAGGGAGATGATTCAAAGGTACCTGAGCTCTTTGGAAGCCCAAAGCTGGGATGGGCTGAGAGTGAGAACAAGACTGTCTCATTCAAGTGCTATGTTTACCTTGTTCCCCATTATATCCCGATGCCTGGCACTTAGTAGGAACTATTGAGGCTGACACATAGTAGGTGCTATTAGTATCTGTAGAATTAAGCTCTTGAGGTTGAAACTATTAGCAGAAACTTGCCAGCAACAGGATGGAAAACTAATCACAAAAAAAAAAGAAAGAAAGAAAGAAATTAATTCAAGTATTCATGGCTTTGAGCTCTGAATACATAGGGCATCAACCCAAGTTTGGGCAATTTTAATAAGACAGCTGTTTTGCCTCCAAACAACTGGCACTGGCTTTGGAAATCTCCCTCCAATCCTTGAAAAGAGCCAGTGTCTTTCTCTAAGTGTGCAGCATTTCTCCTGGGGTTGCAAAAGAGCAGGATCCTCCCAACTACCACCAGCTGAGGACTGCAGCCAGGTGCCAAGAGTTTGGTAGTTCAAATAGTCTCTTTTGTAGGGAAAACCACAATAACATCCCCATCAGTCCGGAACTACCACCGCTTTCCAGAGGGTGGGTCCCATTTGTAGAATCTTTTGCATGTCAGACATCTCGCAGTGGGCTCAGCTACATACTTTGGAGATTACCTGCAGAGAAGAGCAAAGGTGCTCTGCAAAATAAAGGGACAAGAACTCGGAATTCCCAGGGCAAATCCATGATGGAAGAGGAAGTAGAAAACAGAAGGGTATCAAAAAGACATCTGCACTCGGATAGTCACAGCAGCACAATTCACAACTGCAAAGATGTAGAACCAACCCAAGTGCCCATATCAACACGTAAATGAGTTAATAAAATGTGATATATGTATACCATGGAGTACTACTCAGCCACAAAAAAAAATGATGAACTAATACACTTTGTACTATCCTGGATCCTGGATAGAGCTGGAGCCCATTCTTCTAAGTGAAGTATCACAAGAATGGAAAAACAAGCCCCGCATGTACTCGCCATCAAATTGGTACTAACTGACAAACACGTAAGTGCACATACAGTAGCAATATTCATCAGGTGTCGGGCAGGTGGGAAGGGGGAGGAGGGGGTGGGTACATTCACAGCTAATGGGTGCAGTGCACACCGTCTGGGGGATGGGCACCCTTGTAGCTTTGACTCGGGTGGTGCACAGGCATATATTCTGAAATAAAAAATAAAATTTTTGAAAAATTTTTGAAAAACATTCTAAAGATGATTTGCCGAGAAACGAGTCTCTCTCAAAAAAAAAAAAAAAAATGCTGAGAGTATGGACACAGACCACAGAGTGGCTAGAATTAACACAAATTGCATTTCTGTGTATGAAGCACAGTATATTTCCACGGGTAAAATGTTCTCCATTCTGGCACGAGGCTGCAGGGTGAGGCCAATCAAGGCGCTTCCCCGCCAGACCTCGGGCTCTCGCCTCATTAGTGTTCCGGCAGAGCCACCCCTGACGGAGCCCAGGTCTCAGCCATCCTTCTATCTCCCCCGCCCGGCACGTTCTAGGCACACAGTGGCTCTGCGTAAGTTTGTTGAAGAAACAGGAGACAGACGGCAACTGGGAACTCCAGAAGTGAAGTCAAACTTCCAGAAATTGTGAGTATCTCCCAGAAACTGTGGCCAAACTCCTCGTTCTCACCACGGTTGCTCCGTATCAACTCGAACCCACGTGCGGCCTTTGTTACGGAATATTTATGCAGACACAGGTGTGTGTGCAGAGCATAAATTGTGTACAAGGTTTTACCAGACTCTGTCTAGAAACCCTGACGCTTTGGTCTTCCACTTGTGTTGCTGCCCCCGTCCTCAGGAGGAGACCTCATCCTTCGTGTGACCGGCGAACCTTCTCACGTGTGCACACGGATGTGCACAACACACCACTGCCCTTGGCTCCGACACCCTGAAAGGCTCATCTTGGTGGCATCTCGTGTTCGCCTGAGAGTAGTTCAGATTAAGGCGATCGGCTTTCGTGCCAACCATTCTGCAAATCATTTGTGTTCTGAGCATGTTTCTAAATGCTTTACTGAATTGCAACTTACACGCAGAATGTGCACACGTAAGAGGCCAACGCAGTGTTTCCACAAACCGCACAGGCTCGTATAACCAACGTCCAGCTCAAGCAGCAGCACTGGAGCACCTCTTCCAGTCTCTGCTCACCGGACTGCAAACAGCCTCAACTTACTTCACACGATACTGTCCTTTCTGGAAGCAGAAATTCTCAAACGGGGCCACTTTTGTCTGCTGGGGACATCTGGCAATATCTGGGGATGTTTCTGCTTGTCACAACTTGGGGGAGGTGTGTTACTGGCATCAAGTGGGCAGAGTCCAGGGATGCTGCTCGACACCCCGCAATGCACAGGACAGGCCCCCTCCCCCAACACAGAAATAACCCACCCAAAGTGTCAACAGCATCGTAGCTGGGAAACCCGGATGTCCGGAGACTCACACGCTAACTGCTGCGATCGCTTCGACTCTGAACATTTCACAGGAAACAGAAACGCCATTTGGAGGCAAGGAGAATCCAAAACAAAGAAATCCAGAGTTGCTCATAAGCCTGCTGCCTCTACAGCTAGGCTTTGGTTTCAATTCTGTCTCACTTTCAAGTGATTTTTCATCAAATGGCATCTGCTGGGCTCAAGGCCCCGAGAGCCACGAGAGCTGAGGTTCACGGGAGTTTGCACACACCCACACAGGCACACGTGTCACTGACACGCAGACACCCACCCCCAGAGACACGCACGCGACCCGGGAGAGCGAGCGAACCTCGCCACACAACCACAGTCCCCTGAAACGCAGAAACGCACCGTTCGTCCCAGGGAGGCATCTCTGCGTTTAATTCAGCCTCCGACGATCACCCTGTTGCTGAGCCCACTCTCCACGTCCTCCCCTCTAGGAGAGAGAGATGGATTTTCTCTTTACTCGAGAACATAGATTTTAAAAACAAACACTGCTGCGTCTCCAAGCAGGCTCTACCTCCTGAGCTATACATATTGATCAGCCTTTTTATTGTCAATTTTCTTTTAGTTGAACTGGAGAAAAATATCGCCTAATTACATCCTTACTGACAGTTGGGAATCAGTCACACTAAATCCAATTCTGTGTTTGCATGATTAAGGTGTTTAATTTGGGGAGCAACAAAGTAAAAGCATTGGCCACATTTTAATACAATTAGTGCAGACTGCATCTAAGGGGCTGAGATGTCACAGTAGCAGGAAGCTCATTCCGAAGCGAGAAGGGATTCTACCTGAGGACGGACTCAGGGCGGCTCCTGGCTGCACCGTTTAAGCCGTGACATTTTATCAGCGTCTCTTCAAGAGTCCATGGAATGTGGAATAGAAAAGTTTGAAATGTTCCAAGTCTTGGCTAAGGTTTCATAAGGGGTGTGGGGAGCTGATAAAATAACCTGGTCTTTTTGGACACAACATGCTGGTGTTCTCTAAACTGCTAATTCTCAGATTCTTCTAATTTATAAACCAATAAAAATATTTTTTTAATTTGGGAACCAACATAAGGTTGCCATTCTTTTTCTGTTTGGGTAAGAAGGAACTTTTTTAAACTAACAATTTCACAAAGAGAGAGAGCAAGAAAGAATGAGAGAGAGAGAGAGAGAGAGAGCGAGCGCATGCACCACGATCAATCAGAATAGATCAGGTTTTGCTGCAATAACAAATGACTCCTAAATCTCAGTGACTTCAAACAACAGAGGTTGCTCTTCTCACTCATGCTACATGTGCACTGCACGTCAAGGAGCAGGGAGGTGGAGGACACTCTGTTTCCACTCTGGGACCCTAGCTAATGGAGGATGCGTCACCCGGAACATCACGCATCAGGGCAGGGAAGGGGGAGAATGCTGGAGGGCCCTGCACTAGGAATTAAATGCTCAAGCCCGGAAGTCACACTGCACTTCTGCCTCCAGCCGGTTGGCCAGGACTGGCCATAACCCCTCCCTCCACCACCGCCACTGAAATGTAGGAAGGAGGTATAATTCTCCCATGTGCCAAAAAAAAAAAAAAAGACAGAAAAATTGAACATGAGTATGAGAAATCTCTACCCCACGTCATTTCATAAAGGAGAAAAAAGTATGCAAATACAAAAAAAATTTTTTAATAGACATGATTTCAGAATAAAGAACCATCTCCCCAAAAAAGGACAGTCTTTCATCAACGTGCACACGACATTTTCTCAGTTTTTTCATTTCATCCTTGACACATGAACGTTTTATACAGAATCACCATGGTCTAAAAAACACCATTCAGGGACCACTGCTCTAAGCCAGGTGATAAAAAGGGTCCCAAGGACAGAGCACAGAGTCTCCCCTAGTCTCCTCTCTCTTTTCTCCTGCCACCAAACTTTGTACCTAGGCCATCTCGTCACCTTCAACTATATCCTCCATGCAGTTGACTCAAGATCTATGTGATTCTTTGTAAAGTCATTTCCCACCTTTCTTGGCCAGACTAGCAGAATCCCAGTTAGACTTCACTGCCAGTTTCTCCCCTCCCAGCCAACCCGTCCCCGCCACTGTTGGCAAAGCCATCGCTTCAGTGGCACTCAAAGCCCTTTAAGGCCTCTGCTCTCCCAGCAGGCTGCGTCCACACACAGCCTGGAACTGAAGCTCCTCCAGACACGGCCTCAGCTGCCTTCCAAGCTGTGTCCCCACCGGGTCCTCTTGATGCCCCCTTCAGCAGAGTTCATGGAGTGATGACTGTTCTTTTCACATATTCCGGGTGTTTTCCCAGGAATGCGACTTTCACCTCTTGAATATCTTTCAAGATTTCCCGTGTTCCACAGGGTAAAATGCATCGGGTCCCCAATCCCCCAAACCCTCCTTGTACTCTTCTGCCTTTCCTTGGGCTGTGCCCTTCGCTAAGACAGTCTTGTGAATTAGCCTGGGTTCTCCAGAAAAGAGAACAGAGAGAGAGATATGTACAGAGAGAGAGATCGGTTGAGTGACTGTAAGAGATTTGTTCACCTGCCGGCGAAGGCTGAGGAGTCCCAGCATCCGAAGCCCGTAGGCTGGAGCCCTGGGAGAGCCAGCGGTGTGATTCCCTAATAGTGAGAGTCCGAGTCTGAAGGCAGAGGACTGAGGCTGCTGCCCACACATGGTCAGGTGAAGAGCAAACTCTCTCTTCCTCCACCTGTTTGATTCGGGCCTCCAGTGGACGGGATGGGGCTTGTCCACACCGGGGAGGGCGATCTGCTTTATCCCGTCCACTGACGCAAACATGATACTCACCCAGAAACACCCTCACGGACACACCCAGAATAATGTTTAACCAAGTATCTGGGCACCCCATGGCCCAGTCAAGTGGACACACGAAATTGACCATCACGCCGGCTTCCATTCTCGCCCCATCACTGAATGTGCGAATCCTCCCCTTCTTTCACGGCTTGGTTCACCTGTTATCTTCTTAATTAAGCCTTCCCCAGAACCCCAGATAGAAGTGGCTCCTCCCCCTCGGAAGGCTCCAGATGTGCTGTGTGTTTCCCCTTCACAGCGTTTATTGGAAACTGCCTTCCAGCCCCAGACAACGATCCCCAACCAACCATCACCAGCGTGCAAAAGCAGCTTCCTCCAAGGCTGCTGTTGGCAAGAATCAGCAGTACAGACTCTGCAATGACTTTGTCAGCAGTTATTAGGCAGGTTTTTCATGAGAGGATTAATACACTTTAAAATATATGTAACTTCTTAATTTTTTAATAATCTTTGTTTTCAGATCTTCTAGGGACCTATTTTTGGTGAGTCAAAAACAACATTTATCTTAGTTCCACAGGTCCTTCAGTTTCGATTCCATTTCTTTTTCATCAGTTAAATTTATATAGCATTAAATTTGCTACTTTTTGTCTTTAAAATCCCATTTTGAATGATCATAATTATGCATCTCTAGCTATTCTTCTACCTGCATGTAGTCTTAGCCTAGAATGACGTTCACTTCCTATTAAGGAAGTTTATTTCTTGGGGTGGTGAGAGTTGAGGTGATTTTTCTCTCTTTTTTGTACTTTTCTGTATTCCTTGAATTTTTTTTTTTTCATGCCATTAAAAATGACAAAGTCATCATTTTTCAAATCTACTTTGTATTATAGTTATCCATATACTTGTCTAATCTCCCTACTTGATTACAGATGTTTTGAGTTATCCATTCATTTTGCAGTCCCAGCGCCAGAGACTCTGACTCACAAGGGTGGTCCCTGGAATCCGCGTGTACACTAAGCATCCCAGCGGGTTCCCTCACAGGTGTTCCGAGGACAGTATTTTGAGAAGCCCTGGTGCAAAAGAAAGAACTCTCAAGGAAGGTGGCTCTACATTTTCCTGCCAAGTTCAGGAAGCAACTGAAGGGTTATCCCATCAGCACTCATCATGGTGCTGTGTGTGTATGAGGAATTCAGGAATGGTTTGATCAAGCCTGACGACCTAACAGGAGGCTCCCGTCTGGGACGCCAGGTCCTCACCGCACACGTGGCTGAGTTAGTGGTCACGGATGACGATGCGCCTTCCTCCAGCGTGAGCACCCCATGGTTTCGTTCAGTAGATGAGACACCCCCATCCCACACTCAATCCCGGTGTCCTCACACGCCCGTTTACGGCAGATCTGACAGTGCCCGTGGCGCACTAACGGCCAGCACACGGGTTAGACGGAGGTGAAAGCTTGAGTTCAACCAGCTGAGGGACGCTGAAGCGTTTCCCGGGAAAGCTTCGGGCAGCTCTGCCCACCCACAACCTTGCTCCACATCGGGGAAAGGGCTCCCCCGAAGCTGCACTGGCCTCGATCGAGTAACTCACACTGACTCTCGGCAGACGCAGGAAAAGGAATCTTTTAAAAAATATCCTCATCTCTCACTTACACACACACACACTCCCTCTCTCTCTCTCTCTCTCTCTCTCACACACACATACACACACACACACACGCACACACGCATGCACGCACGCGCGCCTCCCTAGAGCCTGACTTCAGCAACTGCTCCGCCGCAGTCCCCCGGCACCCGTTCTACCGAGCACCCACCGAAAGCCGGGTTCACTGCTACAAATGCGAGCAGGAGACCCCCGACATCAAGGAGCTTACGATCCGCGGGAGGAAACAGATTTGAACATAAGTGATGACAACACAAGTGGAAGAGTCAAACGTGAAAGTTCAGCAAAGTATCACCGAGGATTAGTTCCCAAACGGGAGCCAGGCTGGCCACAAGAGAATCGCCGGGGGCTTTTGTAAACATCGACCCCAGCTGAGCCCCTGAGCGTCAGCCGCTCCGGGAGTCATCCAGGAACTGGTGTAGTTAATAAACACCACCCCCTCCCACATCCACCACTCTGATGCCCCTGAGGGCTGGGGAAATATGCAACTATGAGAAACACCAAAGGAGGCACTGAAAACCTGTAAACACTGACCACCGTGCCAGACACCGTGAGGACACACAGGGGGCTCAATCCCCAAGACTGAGAATGACCCTGCAAGGGGAGCTTTAACGGGAATGACCATGGGCTTTACTGGGGCCACAGCCAGCACCTGGGAACGCTCCAACCCCGCCCTAGAGTCACCCCACTCTCCCCACGGGAGGGAGCTGACATGAGGAGAGGAGCCAGATGAGAAACAGAGAACCCTTCTATTACGGGCCCACAGTGGGGATGTTCCAGTAAAGCCACAACGGACCTCAGGGCTTAGACACTCAGGCTAAAATGGAATCTCCATCATTAAATCTTGAGATCTGGCCGGGCGCGGTGGCTCACGCCTGTAATCCTAGGAGGTCGGGAGGCCAAGGTAGGAGGATTGCACAAGGCCAGGAGTTCGAGTCCAGCTTGAGCAAGAGCTAGACCCTGTCCCCACAAAAACATGGAAAAAATTAGCTGCGCATGGTGGTGCATGCCTGTAGTCCCAACTGTTTGGGAGGCTGGGGTGGGAGGATCACTCGAGCCCAGGAGTTGGAGGCTGCAGTAAGCTATGATGATGCCACTGCACTCCAGCCTGGGCAACAGAGCATGACCCTGTCTCAAAAAAAAAAAAAAAAAAAAAAAAAAAAAAAACCTTGAGATCTTCCCATCTCCTGGCTGGATGCAGGGTATGGGAACTCGAGCAAGGTGCAGCACAGCAGGAATGGGGAGGGAGGGATCCAGGGAGCGAGAGGCTGACACTAGGGACTCTCCAGCTCAAATGACCCATCCGCCTTGCTTTGTGAGAAAGGAACAGCAGATGAATCGCACCTTCAACACACAGTGACATCACCCACTAGTAAATGGGCTCCTAAAAATGCCCAAGAACTCAGCCTACTTGGATCCACATGCGTTCAACTCTTGGGGAGGAGAGAGACAGGACAAAGAAAAGGATGGAAAGAAACCAGTCTCCGCGGGTTTTAGCACAATGCATCCTATTTTATTTTACAAGGTCCCTGAGGCCCAGAAAGGTTAGACAATCAGCCCAAGTTCTCATAGCTTGTAACTGGCAAAACCTTGGGGTTCTGACTCCAGAGAAGTTTCCACCTGCTTCGACCCTGGAGCTTAGTTGCAGAGATGACTGAATCCACCCCTCATTTGCTTTGTTTGTAGATATTGCCTAAGGTCCCCTGTGAATACTTAGATCCGGGCCATTTCTTACAGAGGAACCCTGCAGAAAGAACCCAAAGTGGTGCCCCCATGTAAGAACCCTGCAAACAGGGAGGCGGGAGTCCCGGGTCCCGGTCCTGTCTCTGCCCTGTCCTTAGTTTCCCGTGTGTAAAATAGCACCAACCATCTCTGACAAATTGCCTCCCGAGGGGACAGGTGGAGGATGAGTTAACTCCATTGCCTTTAACAGACAGTTCCAGAGTCCAAGATGATTTCACAGGTTAGAAAATATCACAGGGGCCAGGCGCAGTGGCTCACACCTGTAATCCTAGCACTCTGGGAGGCCGAGGCGGGTGGATCGCTCGAGGTCAGGAGTTCGAGACTGGCCTGAGCAAGAGCGAGACCCCGTCTCTACTAAAAAATAGTAAGAAATTATCTGGCCAACTAAAATATATATAGAAAAAAAATTAGCTGGGCATGGTGGTGCATGCCTGTAGTCCCAGCTACTCGGGAGGCTGAGGCAGTAGGATCGCTTAAGCCCAGGAGTTTGAGGTTGCTGTGAGCTAAGCTGACGCCACGGCACTCACTCTAGCCCGGGCAACAAAGCAAGACTCTGTCTCAAAAAAAAAAAAAAAAAAAAAAAAAGGAAAGGAAAGAAAATATCACAGGAACAGAAAACACTTTGCATTCAGATAGAGTGTTTTCATTTTCAAAGATTCTCACTTGCCGTCTAACCCTGTTGAGTTAGTAGCACCTGATGTTTTGAGCAGCCTTGGTGCACAAGAGAATAGCATGCATGGCTTCTAATCCCACTTCCCAGATGAGGAGACTGAGGCAGAGGCTAACCAGATGCCACACAGGGAGTGTGACGGCAGATGGGGACTGTGGCCAGCCCCCTGCCCCAACCTGCCATTCCCAGATCTGCTGAACTTTCAGGCATAGCAGACAGGAGGGCTGGATCGCTCAACCCTGCCAGTGGGGACCAGGACCCAACTGTGCAAGGCCCTGGCTAACTTGGCCACATCCTGTCTGGGCCCTCCAGGTGAGATTCCAACAGCTACCCACCCTACAGGCCTCAACAGAAACAGAAATTCCTCAGGAAACATTCTCTTGAGCCTCCAAGAGTGGGCCAGTCCCCTTCCACGGCCCTCTGGCCTTCCCTACTGCAGAACTTACCACCTTGTGGTCACTGTCTGTTCAGATACGTGTCCTTCCCACACTTACTGTGTTATCTGCAGCACCTACCAAGAATGATATAAACAACAGGTGGTAAAACTTAATGTCTATTGAGTGTTGACTAAACATTTTTAATGTGGCATCTTATGTAATACTCACTGTATCTGCAAGAGTAGGAGCTATTAAAAGTCAATTTTCAGACCAGAAACCCGAGGCACAGAGCAGCTTTATAACTTGCCCGAGCAGCCAGCTAGGAGGTGAGGAAGCTCAGTTTGAGCCCAGCGAGTCAGATGCCAGAGACCATGTTCTCAACCACTAGAGCTGGTCCCTCCCCAGAATCTAGCAGGTGGTTAATGAGTCTTTGCTGAACATGTGAACAGAAGTATAAGCAGATAGATGGATGGATACATGGATGGATGGATGGATGAACGTGAACAGGACTGTCTGCCATTTATTCAGGGTCCTCCAAGGAACTGAATGAGTTCTTTAGGGTGTCTCTCTACCGGCAGGTAGGTGGGCAATGGGGCTTGCCCATGTAATACCCTTCATTTTGGGTGGTGCCCAGCCTCAACCACCACTCCCAGAACACTTCCTTTATTGACTAGGAAAGTCGAAACTTGCACTGATAATTAACACAAATTTCAGCTACAAGTGCAGGTGTTAAGCTAATGACAGCCGGGCAATCAATAATCAATAACTTGGCTGTGTCACATTACTGCCATGCTGAGCAAGTTCTACCAAAGGGCTCTGTAATCTCTCCATCCCATTAAGAACGCTCATCACACCTTCCCCAACCTTGGGGGCAAAGAGGGGTTATCCAGTACTCAGAGTTCACCCCAACAGGCTCACCTTTGTTCCACCTGGGCTGACCTTCAGCTTGGAGACTTCCACAGTCCCCTAGGTCGGCTCACCCAGCCTTCGAATTGACCCCGGTGACTGCCCACCCACCAGGTATCTTCACCTTTCACCTCACATCCTCTTTCCCAAGGCTTTCCTCCAATCCAGCCTCTACCAAAGGATAGAACAAGTGTTGACAAAATCCAAGACAAGCTGGGTGAGGAATGAGGTGGGAAGAAGGCTCCAGTTATGGAGAAAAGTTCTAAGCAATCGCAAAGATATAAGGTAAGTGAACAGCTATCAACACTTCTGCACAGCAAAGGAAATAATCAACACAGCAAATAGACAACCAACAGAATGGGAAAAATATTCACAACCTATACATCCAATAAAAGGCTAATACTCAGAATCTACAAAGAACTCAAACAAATCAGCAAGAGAAAAAAAACAACCCCATTAAAAGGTGGGCAAAAGACATGAACAGAAGTTTTTCAAAAGAAGATAAATGGCCAACATATGAAAAAATGCTCAACATCACTACTCATTAGGGAAATGCAAATTAAAACCACAATGAGATATCTCCTTACTCCTGTCAGAATAGCAATTATTAAAAAGTAAAAAAAAAAAAAAAAACAATAGATGCTGGCATGGATGCAGAGAGAAAGGAACACTTATATACTGTTGGTAGGACTGCAAACTAGTACAACCTCTGTAGAAAACAGTATGGAGATTCCTCAAAGACTAAAAGTAGATCTACTATTCAATCTAGCAATCCCACTACTGGGTATCTACCCAAAGGAAAAGAAGTCGTTTTATCAAAAAGACAACTGCACTCGAATTTTTATTGCAGCACAATTCACAATCACAAAGATGTGGAATCAACCTAAGTGTCCATCAATTCATGAGTGGGTTAACAAAATTTGGTATACCATGGAGCACTACTCACCCATAAAAAGAAATGAATCAATGTCTTTTGCAGCAATTTGGATAGAACCAGAGACCATTATCTTAAGTGAAGTTTCTCAGGAATAGAAAAATAAACAGCACATATACTCTCTAATAAGTTGGAACTAACCAATGGGCACACATCAGCACAGAGGGAAGTAAAAGTCATTGTAAATCATAAAGGGGGAAGGGGAGGAGGGGAGGAGCAAAAACCTACCAAACAGGTACAATGAACACTATTTGGGTGATGGGCACACAAGTAGCTCTGATTCAAGCATTATCAAAGTTATCCATGTCACAAAAACATTTGTATTCTCTTAATATTTTGAATGAAAGGGGGAGGGAAGGGAGAAAGGGAGGGAGGGAGGCAGGGAGAAAGGGAGGGATGGAGGACTGATACTGCATAACTGAAGCTGAAGAAGATCAGGGGGCCACAGGAGATCACAAGCTAAATATGATATAGACTCCTTTATTTTATTGCAAATATCCATGGATTCATACTGACAACTGTGCTTCAAATATTGCTAAGGCCACTGCTAAGGGCAAGGCAGAAAGACAAAGCTTTTAATGCAATACGGTAAGAAGGCCCATAGGCGAGTTCCTATTCCATCTTCTGGGATAACCGTAGGATTCTGGTTACACATGTTCTAAAAGCTATCTCTTGCTTCTGCTGTTGGAGAGCTACCACGGTGAAGTGGTTAAGAGTGTGTTCGCAGAGACCAACCAGGTGGCTTCTACCACAGCCCCACCTCGGAGTCACTATATAATATGTAATACTGATCAAGTTATGTCATTTTTCTGAGCCTCGATTTTCCCATCTGTAAAATGGGTATTCCTTCATTCACCAAACAGATTCTAGCTGAGCACACGCTAAACACCAGAGACACGATGAGAGCCAAGAACACACACAGCCCCTGCCCTCATGGCAATCACAGTCTAGAAGGGGGCAGATGTTCAGCAAAGAGTCTCGCCCAAAGAAACAGGTGGCTGTAGCCAGGCAAACATCAACAACAGAGAAACACCTGGTGTCACGCGACCAGAAAACAGGGGCTCATTGAGACAGCGTTAGTGTGTCCAGGTGTCCCTGAAGATGTGGTGACTCAGTTGTCAGACGAGATCTTCATCAGGTGAGGGGGCAGCGCGAGGGAAAAGCTTTCCAGGCAGAAAGAGCAAGATGTGCAAAGGCCCTGTGGCAGGAAAGAGCACAAAAAGTACAGGAGCTTGAAAGGAGCTACAGGGAGCAAGTGAATACACAGATAATCATAGTACCCACCTCACGGAGGAGGCACGAAAACACTGAGACCCTGTGTGTAACAAATTCAGCAAATCGTTAAACAGGAATTATCTTCAAACAGCACAGGGTGACGCCCCTCAGTGGTGTGTCCCACGAAAGGGTACCACAGACTTGGAGGCCACGTTCGACAAGCCAGTTTGGCACAAATGCACCCCACGCTCTGTACACCCAGGGCAGGACCCTGGATGATTTAAGTCATGATCAAGTGTCAAAAACAACACAGAACCTGCGAAAGGGGAAGAAAACCTCCCAGAGCGGCTGTCGGTCTCTCCTGAAAGACTCTCGGGTAGAAACGACGCCGCTCTGCCCGAGCTCCCGGGAGGAAAGGCCCTGGTCGGCAGGAGTCGGGCACACTGGTGCGTCCCGGCAACTGGCCGTGTGCGCGTGGACACGCTTACAGTGCAAACCAAGCGCTGTGTTTGTCTGGGGTGGCTTAATCACCAGGAGCGAGGAGTGTCCCAAGCAGCAACTCAGCAGTCACTGTCGCCTGGGTTTTCTGCAAGTGGGAGGCAGCGAGGATGAGGGCTTCCGTTCCGTCTGCAGGCCCCTCACAGAGGGAGCTGGGGAGGCTTTGCAGCCATCTGCACAGTTTGCCGTCTCGTCTGGCTGGGCGGCTGAGCTCCAAACGGGTGGCAGGGGCGGACGGGGCAGCTCGTGCCCCCGTAGGTGGAGACGGGGGAGCACGGCCAGCCCCGCAGAGGCGGCAGAAGCAGGCAGGCTCTGCACAGCGCTGCCCCAGCCCCAGGGGCTGCAGCGTCCAATCCCACAGCGACCAGGGGCGCTGGCACCTGCAGACACCTGGAGAGAGTCCTCCGCGTGGCAGTCCACAGACGCACACTCATGACCCCCACGCAGAACTGCCAGACACAGCAAGTGACAAGACAGGACACCAGTTAAACTTGAATTTCAGATAAACAACAAATCATTTTGGGGGGTAAGTATGTCCCAAATATAGCATGAGACACACTAAAAAATGTTAATCAGAAGTCCAGGTTTAACCGGACATCCTGGACTTCAAGAGGCAAACCTAGCCCCGCACAACAGGACCTCAGGCTCGGAAACGCACAGAGAACTCCAGGCCCTTCTCTCTCTCTCTCTCTCTCTCTCTCTTTTCTCTCTTACACGCACACATCCATACACTTTGCAGAGTCCAGGGCCAAGGAGGAAGCAAGGGCCATGATGAGGGTCCCACCCTCTGCACCCCGCTGTCCTCCATCTCCGGGTTCAGATAAAGCAGGGTCCCTGCTACCAGGGTGCCGGCTGGAGTTGGAGGTGCCCTGATGTCCTGAACGTCCCCAGGCCCAGCCAGGGCTGCAGCCAAGCCTGGCTTCTGGTGTGGCCTGGAAGCCACAGCAGAGCCCTCTGGGCCTTGGTGAGATGGGCAGGGGGCTCCCAGGCTGGGGGCTCCCCTTCGAGCCCACCCATGGAGCACCCGCCAGGAGCCCGTTTCTTTCCTCTGCGCCCGCTGACTGTGCCCCAGTCTCTGTCCCTGCCACGTCCCAAGGGGCCGCAGTGGCTGGGACTGAAGATGCCGCCCGCCCGGTACACCCAGTCCAGCAACAGCAGCAGCCACGTGTCCCGGGGCCCGGCTGGCCGTCCGGAGCCGGCACTGTGACGTGTCCCCGTGGAGTTACTTCACTGAACCTGTGTGGCAGCCCCGGCGGGGCAGATGTTATTTACTATATTATCCCCATTTACGTTTGAAGAAACTGAGGCCCGAAGGCGGCAGATGCAGGCCTTCGGTGTGCAGTGACGTTGCCAGGAACACTGGAGCAAGGAGACTCGCCCGCGAGGGTGAGGCCGCCCGCCCGAGCCGGGAAGCGGGAGTCCCTGCCGGCAGGGCCGGGGTGGGGACACCAGGGTGTGGACTGTCCGAGTAAAAGAAAGTGAGGGGGGCTGTGCCGTCCGCCCAGGGCCCTCTGGGCCGTGGAAGATGCTGACTACGGAGGGTGGGACCCCGTGGGTCCTCAGGGAGCTGGTGACCGGATGAAATTTACCCAGGATGTGGACTGAGCGCAGGGCACCCTCTGGCCAGGGAGGCCACCCCAGGAACATCTCGCAGAATCAGGCTCAGCGCGCCAAGCGGGACGTGAGAGGACGGGTCACCACAACACCACGTGCAACAGGAAGCGCAGAAACCGACCCAAGGCTCCTGGGGGCGGGGTTTGTTGGTTGCACTAAGCACTGCGCAGCCGCAAGTCAGACTGAGGAGGCGGAGCCCAGGCTCCAGCGTGCGACAATGTCAAAGACACAGCGAGTGAAGAGGATCCTCCAAACAATAAACACAGCATTATCCCACCTTTGTTTTTTTAAAAACAGATTAAATTAAAACTACCTGTGTGCAGATATGCGCGGTTGCACACACACAGAAAAAGGTATAGCAGAGAACCGTCCGGCGTACAGGTGGCGAACCTGTGGCCTCCTGGATAGTTGGGTTCAGCCTTTTGGCGGAATCCAAGTTTTGCAGAACAAATCCTTTCAATAAAAGGATTTGTTCTGTGAAGTTTGGATTTGGCCAACGGGCCGCCCGTGGGGATCTGGAGGGCCACGCGTGGCCCTGAGCCTGCAGGTTCCTTAACCCTCGGACTCTGTCATCTGCCCAATTCCAAGGATCCAAAGCAGGAAAGGCAAGGGCTTAAAACTCCATCAGGACAACACAGGACAGAGTTCAAAAAATAAAAATAAAAAATGAACAAAGAGGTCAGTAGCCTTGGCCTCTCAGGCACTCACACCCTGCAAGTTAAGCCAACAGGTTTCCAAGCCACAGTCTTCCTCACTAGGAGAGGAGCAAATACACAAGGGCCAGCCAGGGTCCCCAGGAGCGGGGTATGAAAGGCAAGGTGGGATTAGCGCACAGTTGGGGGGCTGCACCCTCAGACGCCCGACCACCCCGGGACCCTGCTCCTCAGCAGGTGAGGTCTGGGGAGCTGGATGGAGTCCCGACTCCTTGGAGAAGCAAAGGCAGGAGCCCTGTGGGGGCTGTGAGCAACCTGAGACCTCCCCTCTGGGGCTGAGGGAAGGGAAGAAGCCGCCCCAGGAATGCGGGGCTCCCAGAGGCCCCCGGGGACCTGCACCAGCGGTCAGAAGTCCTGTCACTTCATGTGCGGCTGCCGCACGGAGGGCTGTGCAGGAAGCTGCATGTTGCTCAGAGAACAAAAAAAGGAAATTAAATGCACCATCTGGTTATTAGCAAGAGCTTTTGAGGCAGACGCTTAAATATGCATGCCTAGACATTATAAAACTTGGGGAAAATGTTAATTTCAATAACTCGAGTTCTTGTGCTTGCAGAAACCATCCTTCTTTTCTCTCCCTTCCTGATCATTTGGAGGCTCCGCACAGAGCCTGGGAGCGGCAGCACCAGGAAGGCTGACCCCACCGGATTTTGGCAGCTATGCGAGGTGGGATCCCACACGCTTGCTGGAGACCCATTTAGGGAGATGCTGACAAGGGGGGCAGAGCTGCCACCCACTCCCTCCTTCCTCCTGCTCATACAAAAGTCAGACGGCACGCTAGCCGGGTGCCCAGCCACGGTGGTGAGGAAAAGCCACGCCCGGCGTCCTGCCCCTGATATGAAAGACCAGCAAAGCTGAGACTAACTCCCTACGATCCCACCTCAGAGCCGTGCACATTTCAGGGGCAGCTACACTCAAGCCCCCATGGGACACCAGGGCAGTGCAAAGTCCCCTTCACCTGTGGCTCTCTGGGTGCGGGGGTCAGCAATGTTCTTTTCTGTGAAGGGCCAGATGGTAAACAGATCTGCTTTGCAGGCCACCCAGTCTCTGTCTCAACCATTTAACTCTCCCCTTGTCGCAGGAAAGCAGCCAAATAGACAGCATGTACATGAATGGGTGTGGCCGTGTTCCAATAAAACTTTATTTATATAAACAAGTGGGGGGCCAGCCCCGGCCCATAGTCTGTCTCCTCCACTAGAGTGTGACCTCTAGGAACGGGTCTACGTTGTAGACGAGCACCTGGCACCCAGGAGCTGCTCGGACACTTGGAGGAGGAATGAGGAAGGAAAATGACGCCCAGTGTGAAGTATGGGTCTCCCAATGCTGCCACCGTGTGCCACTGTGTGCCAAGGGACACAGCCAGGGCAGGACTCTCCACCAAGGAAACGTGGTAAAGTGACAGCAAGCGTTATGGCAGGATAAGGGCTTTGGAGTCACACCCTAACTATGGTCTGGAAAGACCGTGGGCAGCCGGGTTTCATGGCACGCACCCTGGTTATGTATGCAGTGCCCAGACTTGGGGTGACTCTCCGGCCCCTATCCAACTGGCCTCCCATTCCAGCAACAATGTGCTCTATATACCCAATGGAATACCATTCAGCCTTGAAAAAGAAAATCCTACCATTTTCAACAACATGGGTGAAACTGGAGGACATTATATTAAGTAAAATGTGTGGAATCTAAACAAGTTGAATCCATAGAAGTGTAAAATGGTGGTTGCCAGGCCTGGGGGAGACATTGGCCAAAGGACACAGAATTTCAGTTAAACAGGAGGAATAAGTTCAAGTGAGTTATCGTACAATATGGCAACAATATATGGCATACTTGAAAATCACTAAGAGAATAGATTTTAAGTGTTCTTACCACAAAAAAACAGTAAGTATGTGAGGCACGGTGTATGCTAACTAGCTCGCTCCAGCCATTCACAATACATACATGTTTCAAAACATGTTGTGTACATTCCTCCTGTACATTTACATACACAATTTTTGTCAATTAAGTAGATAAATAAAATGGAAAATATCTAGCAATATAATATGTTCTCTTTACAAAAGTAATTATTAACAATAAAACTCATAATATGAAAAATTGTCTAATTCAACTAAAACATTACCACAGATATTATTTCTATAAATGGTAATTGTTCCAATGTGTTTGACTAAAATAGTCTCACCTATCCACAATTAAATGTTTAAGTAATGTTTGATTGAATTTTGATGGTTATCAAATAATTAGGGATGTTTTCAGATGCATCTATACAATGTGTTTGAAAATATATGAAATTTATTGCTATTTAGAAATGAAAAAACTTCCAGCAGCAGCCAACGAGCACAGGACGTTAAATGCAGTGGGCTCTCTCCATCACGGCTAAGCCCCGTCCTCCTCACTCTCCTGCCTGGGAAGCCACGCGTCCTCGGGCTGCGGGTCCTCGGAGCCCTCCCGGGCTCTCTGCTCCCTCACTGTTGAGATTTCCCAGGGCTGAGGGAAAACCCCTTTGCTAACGTCTCCACTCCCTTCCCAGGCAACCCCGTCCTTCCCACGGCCTCAACTATGGTCTGGAGTCGGAATGTCCCTCCCGCCCACACCTGCCCAGGCGCAGACGTCTAGCCTGGCAGACATCACCCCTGGGTCTCAAAGCAACCTGAGCCAAGGACTCTGGCATCAAATTCCTGTTCTTCCCTGACATTCTGGAGGTCAACCTTGACCCTGCCTCTTTCTCATCCCCAATACCTGACAGATCCGTAAGTCCTTTGGAACATATCTCAGAAACATTCCTCCATTCAGACACCCAACTCCACCCCCCACCACCGACATCCAAGCCACCAGCATCCCTCCAAACTCATCTCCTTTCTGCCCCTTGAGTTCCATGTCACACTCCAGAGGACCCAAAAGGAAAATGACCATCACCCGAGTGAAATTAAAAGAATTAGGCAGACATTTGCCTGAGGTCTAAGTCTTTTCAGCTGAGAAGCACCAATCAGGTTCCAGTTTGCCAGCACTGCGGTAGGTATTTCTGGAATAATTACAGCCAAGGGCAGCACAGCTCACATTCCAAAACTACACCCAGCGCAAGGAGGCTTGCTCCTCTGAAGCGGTTTGAAATGCCCAGTAAGTACCCTGCACCTCTCCATCCCAGGCAAAAAGAACGTCCCCTGTGCCTTCTTCCTTCTAGAAGGGCCCTCCCCCAACTTGCACTTCCAGCCCCTGAAAGATGAGTGAAGTTCCCACCATTTGCCACGTAAGCACTGCCTTCCTCAGAAGCTCGCCGCACAAATTATAGGAGCGCCTCCCAGACACGCCGAGTTCCAGTGGGTGGCCGTGTCTTCATGTCAGCTTGAGAGATCGTTGCCAGGGAAATATCTCTATCTCAGCAGAGAGCGCGTCAGCCTGCGGGGTCCAGCTACACTCAAACGGGAATCCAGAAACCCAGATGTTGGTCCAAACTCCCTGTCTCGGCGAGCCAGCTTTGGAAGTCTCCAGTGTGACAGTGAACTCTGCGGGCCACCACTCTGCCTGCCCACATGCCCGCCTCCTGCAGTCCCAGACCCGGAGAACTAAGGGGGAAACGGGAGGAACCCTTCAAGTCTCCTGCAGAAAGCCAAGGTGCCACCCAAATCCACTGAGGTTTAGGCGGATGACATTCCCCTTTGCACCTCACCAGTGGATCAGGAGATAGAGTCCCGAATAATTTCTAAAAGGTATTGACCGTTTTGTGCTTTTTCTGTGTTTAAAGGCTATGCCAAGCATTTTCCACTTATTAATTTCTCTCTCAGTGAATGCCCGCATAACCTTCGTATAAGATTTTATCTCATTGTCTCCTTTGTACAGATGAGGAAACTGAGGCTCATGGAGTAGTATTAATTTCCCAAGGTCACATAGCTCATAAGTGGTACAGCGGGGACCCAAACTCGACGCTCACACTCGAACATTTTCGCAAGTGTAGACCAACGACTCTCAAGCGGGGTGATCTTGCTCATGCCCCACCACCAGGAGACATTTGAAAAAGTCTGGAGACATCCCTGGTTGTCATAGCTGGGGTGGGGGCGGGAACTGGCATCTAATGGGCAGAGGCCAGGGATGCTGCTAAACACCCTACGATGCACAAATGGCCCCAAATGTAAAAGGCACCAAGGTCGAGAAGCCCAGGTGCAGACCATCACCAGCGAGCAGCGAACAGACCCGCACTTTGGACTAACCTCTGCGGGGCGTCCCTTGCTGATGACCTTCCTGCTCTGGTTCCAACCCCAGGTGCTCCTGCCTGCAGATTCTACCAGGGGATTCTGGAGGTTCTGATGGGTTATTGCCCTTGAATTCCTAGTTCTGCCCAACAACCTGGAAACCTCTGTCACGCTGCCTGGTCTTGGGGGAAGCTGAGCAAATGGTTGAAGTTGATGGCCAATGACCTAGGAGAGACCTTTCTTTCCCTCCGGAAAGAACTCTGGGTCAGCCTCACCCTGGGATCCACTCGAAAGAGGTCAGTAAGGGCTGGAAGGACCAGTTTTTCTACACCTTCTCAACAGGACTTGTGTTCAGGCTGCAAAGAAGCCTGGAAACTTCTGATCCCTGGTGGGGAATCAGCCCCCCTAAATACACGCCCTCCAGTGGGCCTGGGTGCTCAGGGGCTCCTGGGGTTCCAGTCTATCTCCTAAAAGCATCCTCTAGCAACCACCAAACAAAGCATCCCCCTGCTCTCCGAGACAAGAGCAGAGCCTGGGAGCCATCCCCAAAGATGACCGGTCACATTTAAACCTTAGCCACCCAGAGCACAGGCCTGATGATGGGAAAGAATATTCTGTCCTTAAAAACATCTGGACACAGCACAGACGGGGCGTTGATGCCCATGCAGCTCCTGCAGAGGAAAGTCTGAAATAATCTGCTGTTACAGAACGAGGACGACTCTGACATTTTCACCAAGCTAATGGTCCACACAGACAAAATCTCATAAAAGGGCACTCTGTTCTTCTTCATCCACTCAGACATGGCCTGCGAGTGCAGAAACAGGCTCTTCTCAAAGAAACAGCCGCTAATCCCACACCAGCCTGAAACTGCTTCCTGGTTCTTCAGAGAGAATATTCCCATAGAAACTAAAAAGGAAAAAGACTGTGTCTGGCGGGCACTGTGGGCTGCACTAGGCCTCAGGCCAACCTTTAAACCTGAAAACCGAGATTCTGTCTCTTCTAGGGGCCACTGGGCTGAGAAGGTCCAGGCACCCAGAAGAGTCAGGAGACAAGGCACACAGAATTCCCATTTTCCTTTGTGGATCAAAAAATTTAGTGGGGTTTCTGCCATTGAAAAATCTCATCCTCTACATATAATTCTCTTAACTTCCAGAATGCATTTAACATGGAGACTGTGGCCTAAAACCCTTGTCTCTGTGACGCACCCCAGAACCAAACATCACGCCAAGCAAGCGCCAAGGAATCAGTTTCAGTACAGGTCACGTTTACTGACCACACACTCTGTGCCAGGCACAGCACTAAGTGCTTTCGATACACAGGCCTTACTTAATCTCGGGGAAAATAGCCCCATGGAATGGGGCCTATCAACACACCCATTTTGCCAGTAAGGACTCTAAGGCTCAGAGGGGTCAAGTAACTTGCCCCAGGTCACCCAGCTCAGAAGGGGCAGAGCCAGGAAGCAAACCTGAGTTGCCTGGTTCCAGACCCCACGCTCCACAGCACTCGGTCCCCTCACTGCATTCTGGCATCCTCGTCTTTGGGGGAGTCCGTGTAAAGGAGGGAGACGGAGGGAGGGAATTTCAACAATACAAGTTTCATGGCATTACGCTGCCACCATACCTGTGCTTGGGACTGGGCCCTCTCTGCTCTCACTGCTCTATGACCCCACTCCCTTCTCACCCTTTCCAGGAGTGTCCCAGCAGACCTTCCGTGACTACTGTCCTCCTCCTGGTGGGAGCTCAGAATTCACCGGTTCTGGCGTCCAGGTGACCCAAGCTCTGCATGCAGTCACATCCACAGGGAGACGAGGCCGCCACGACGAGAAGGGTTCCCCAACAGCGTCTGGGAACAGCCCCACGCCTGGCCCGGCGGGCTCTGGCGCAGCCCGGGGAGGGAGGCTGCCTGGCTGCTGCTGCCTAAATGATCCAGAAGGAAGGGGAACTCTCCCGCCTGGGGCTCATTAGCGACTAATCAAATTTTTAAGACAAGCTCAGCTGAGCAAATGGTCAAGAATAAAAACATGTGGAAGGAACAAAGAGGTCAAGCCCATTATCCACGAAAAACCATCAAGGTGGCAGCCTTCGCTAAGGGGAGCAGCTCTCCAGCCAGCCCCCATCTGTCCTCCAAATACACGTGCTCCCCAAACAGAAGGTCAGCAAAGCCACAACTGGAAGAGTCAGGAGAGGAAGCACAGAGTGAACCCCAGGAGGCAGAGGTGGCCAGCGAGCCCCATCCCTCACACATGCCCAGTGACTCACTCTCACAGTCGCCCTCCGCCGACGGGGACAGCGCGGGGGGATGCCAAGAGGTTGGCCTCACGGGATGGGGAGAGGAGAGGGGATTCCTGACGAAGCCACCTGCCTCCGCTCAACGGCACTGCCCACCCAGACAGCGAGGCGGCAACGGGAAGGTGCAGGGCAGGTGAGGGCTGGGCCGGCGCTGCCAGCCCCGCGCTGAACGGAGCAGGCTTGGCCAAGCCTGGTGCCCAGATACTGCCCACCTTAGCCCCTCAGCGGGTGAGAGCCACACACCCCGGCAAAGTCCCGGAGAGGCGCCCCAACAGCCCTGCCCAGGATGGGGGTGCGCGGTGAGGCTGCTCAGAGCAACCCCGCCTCCTTCCCCTCCTGGGGCCCCGGGACAGAGGGCTGCCCCCTCCCCTTCTGGGCCAACCTCAGAGTCCAGCGGGTCTCCGGCCGCAGGGAGTCAATGCCACCAGCACCCGGGCACCTAGTTTCTCAGGAGGTCCCCGCGAGCTGTCACCTCGCGCCCGCAGGAGTTGCTGCCCAATTATCAACTTCAACCTGACGGCGGCCACCGCGCATCCCGCCCCCGGCCCGCAGGACCCCGCGCCCCGCTCACTTACGCCTCCGCCTTCGCCACCTGCCGGGGTGCCGGGGCCGTCGCTGCCCAGACGCGGCGCGCCTTCCCCGTCCTCGGTCCCCGCGCCTCCGCCCTCCAGCCCCAGCCTCAGCCTCTTCTCCTCCGGGGGGGCATCGTCCTCGTCCCCCCTCGGCCGGCCGTCCCTGCCCCTGGCCTTGCCCGCGTCCTCGGGGCTGCCGGGAGGGCTGGCCATGGCTCCGGGGGCTCTGCCTGCACTTCGGGAGGAGGAAGGACGCGGCCGCCTCCGGTGCGCGCGGCCTCTCCGCGGGCCACGGGCTTCTGAGCGCGGCTCGCGCGGGCTCCTGGCGCTGCCCGGCCGCTCCCGGCGCGCCGCCGCCCTCTGCTGGCCGCCGGCGCGCACCGCGGGCACGCGGGGACCGGGCCTGCGCGGGGCTCACCTGCGGGCGGCGGCCGCGCGTCCCCCGCCCCGCCCTGCCCGGCCCGCCCCGGTGGTCTCCCCGCGCATGGAGGATCCGAGAAAAGCTCGCCGGGAGGGGGAAGCCACCAGCCACATTCACCTGGTCTTCTCCCTGTTCTGCGTCTCGAAAGATTTGGAGGTGTCCGGAAAACTGAGGCTGCTCAAACCACGTGCAGAATCCGGCCTGGCGGATGATCTTAATGCAAAGTCGCCGTCTTTACGTTACCTGTGGACAGATACCTACTGAGCATCAATCACTATGCACCCGGCGTGGTGACGGGGAGGGGGAGGTTGTGGCGAATGGGCAGGTGTTGTCTCTGCCCCTGTGGTGGGAGCGCACCGGCCGCTGTGCCAAGGACTGCAGAGAAACACTGGGTGCGTGGAAACCCGAAAGGCAGGAGCCTCTGCAGGTCTTGGGGCTGGGAGAGGGACAGCGGCAGGAACACCGTGCTGCAGGAAGTGACAGCCGAGAGGAGGTGTACCAGAGGAGGCGTTCTTAACCCCGGGGAAGGGTGTTCAGGGAGAGGCAGTAACATGTGCAAAAGCCCAGAGGCTGGGAAGGAGGCAGCAAGAAGGCCTGTGGGGCTGGAGCGTGGTGGGCGCAGGGAGAGAGGTGTGGTGGGCAGAGGGTAGGCAGCGACCAGACCACACGGGTCCCCTGCAGCCCCTCCCATCCCCACCGCCAAGGTTCAGGTGCCCCGGCAGTGCAGATGGACAAAGGGAGGAGACTCAGAACTATTTTGGAGGGTGCACTGATAACGCTGGGTGAGCCCAGGGTGCACCCCTTGCATCAATCTGGGCCTCGGCACCCCCGTGGGATGAGCTGAACCAGGAGGTATTTTCTGGACGTTGGCGTGCTGTGCCCGGAGTCCGGGGCAAGGTGAGTGAGCCGCAGCAGGCTCCTGTCCCACCTCGTGTCCTTTCAACAATTCTGCACCAGGGTCCCAGGATCCTGTGCTCCTCACTCCCTGGGCACCGCCCCGCATGCAGTAATTGCATAATCCTCCACCAAGGCCCCGAAGGCGGTCACTGCCCCTGCCTTTCTGACTGTCTTATCTGCAACAGCCATCATGGTGGGGGGCACAGAGCAGGTACGCAGGACACCTGTGGAGGGTGAGTGACTGGCTCTGCCCAGCACCTTCGCTCTCCGCTCACCACCACACGTACTTCTGGTAACCACATGTGGGCTTGGAGACTCTCCTGTCACTTTCCACATATTCCTCTAAACCCTGTGGGTGGGCACTCTTAGCATTGTGCAGAGGAGGAAACTGAGGCATAAAGAGGGTGAGTGACATGCCCAAGGCACACTACAGTGGCTGGGGCCGAGTGTCAAGGGCACTCAGTCGCCAGAGGCAAGGTGGCACTGTTACCGTGGCGCACAGCACAGTCCGACGCTCACAGGCCTTGGTGCTGGCGAGTTCATCGTGGTGTTCCTACAAGTGAAAGAGATAAGAAGCCTATTAAATTCGTATTTGATCTGTATAAGTGGACGAGTTCTAGGTCAGCTGAGCACAAGTCTAAACTGAATCCTAAAAACAGAGTAGACCAGCCTGAGCAAGAGAGAGACCCTGTCTCTGCTAAAAACAGAAAAATTAGCCGGGCACCATGGTGCTCGCCTGTAGTCCCAGCTACTCGGGAGGCCGGGGCGGGAGGATTGCTTGAGCCCAGGAGTTGAAGGTTGCAGTGAGTGACAATCACACCACTGCATTTTACCCAGGGTGACAAAATGACACTCTGTCTCAAAAAAAAAAAAAAAATCAGTCAGAGCCCCTCAGTCAATTCCCAGAGTTAAGCCAGTTTGCAGACCCAGATCCTCCAAGGAAGGGCTCTGCTCCACCGCTGAGAATGTACACTGTGGCTCTTTCTCGCAGCTCGCCCCAGAGGGATCTGCAGCCTTTTACCAGGACGCCTGCGCATTGGGGAAAAGAAAAGAATCAGACCCGCCCAGGATCACTGGACACGGGCCCTGTCCAGGGATCCCAAACGTCACACTGGGGTTTCCCAGTGAGAGCAGGCGCTTGTGGAGGCCGGGTGATTAATGGAGTGCTAGTGCAAGTTCATCTCACAGTAGATCCGCTGGGCCCCCAAACGCATGTTCTGGTGATTAAACCGGGGCAGCCCTGAGATCCGAATATGGGGCATCCAACGTCGAGGCTGTGCTCTTACCTCCGAAACATTTTGACACGTCTGGGGAGAAAACATAATTCAGGGTCCCAGGCCCCACCCAACTCCAGTGCCCGGGGTCATAGTGTCAACCCCATCTTTTGCAGCATTTGAAACTAGGCAGGAAAATTAGGGACAATAAAATGACACGGGGCCGCCAGCTGGTCACAGGCACGCTGGTGTGCACTGTAAATGCTGCTCGTCCTCAGATCTGATTTGGCCACCTCTGTCCCAGCACACATCACACCATCGGATCGAGCTGCTTCTCCGTCTCCTCTTCCTCTTGGCAGCGAATTGTGCAAGAGCAAAAGCACTGGGCTAGTTCATTTGTGTTGTTGCTGTTTAATTAACAGGCTTTATTTTTTAAAGCAGTTTTAGGTTTACATAAAAATGAGCAGAAAGCATAGAGCTCCCCTAGAGCCCCTCACTCCCCCCCATCTCCAGGGTCCCCTGCTATTAACATGAGACTTTAATGCGGTGCATTTGCTACAGATGAGCCAATAGAGATACACTGTTATTAACTAAGGCCCATAGTTCACATTAAGGTTCCCTCTCGTCCCTGTACATTCTAGGGGTTGGGACAAATGTATCCACCATTGCTCTGTCCCACGGAATAGCCTCGCGGCCTTAGAAATCCTCTGGGCTCAGCGCATTCGGTCTTGAATCTCCTTTGCTTTCCACGACGCCAATCCCTGCACTGGGCCTGTGACTGTTGAATGAATGGATTTTGCCACAAATGGCGCCAAACATTTCCATCCCAGACAGGCAAAGGAAAGTAGGCATGAAGTTACAACAGACATCAGAGGAAAGGATGTGAGTCTGCTAAGCCACTCAGACTAGATCCCCCAAGGGACTGCTCCTCGGCTTCCAGGCAGCATGACTAGTTCTGGCGATCACAGCAGGAGAAAGTCCAGAACGAACAGCTCTCATCTAGAAAAATGTCTATAAGTTCCCCGGGAGCCCAGAAAATGGGCAACGTCTGAACCGACAGCCAAAAGTGGAACTGCAGAGAAAGAAGATGGGGGTTTTATTTCTGTCAGTCTAAAGGCAGAATTCTTAACCTCGGATGTGGAAGTAACACGTGAGTAAATAATAAGTAAGTCACAAAACAGCAAGCAAATCGATGGGGACTATGAGGGAGATGATGCACTATTTGGAGGAAGATGCACCTTCTACGTTGGGGAGGCCTTTGGACCACCGTCCTGACCCACAGCCCCACAGAGGAGATGCACCTGGGTCCCACCAAAAGCAGAGCCGCCCCCCCCCCAAGGATTCAGGTGAAAGTGGTTTACTTGGGGGAGAACCCAGGACACTCTGTTGACAGATTGGGGACAGGGTATGACTATGGGAAAAGGAAGGCAGCTGATAGAAGTTTTGTTACCAACCAAGTTACCACGGTGAGCATCCCACAGCTAAAGTCAACTGAGCAAATGTGTAGAAGGCACAGCTCAGACTGGTCCCAGCCCGAGGGTGCAGGGGCTGGCATATGCATTCGTAAAACCTCACCGGTCGCAACTGAGAGCGGCTCCCTGGAGGGTCTTAATTTCCAAGCGCTTCCAGCAAAGTGGGCATCGGTGGCCACAGCGAGCGTCAGGCAAAGGTGACCAGCAGGTGGAGGAGCAGCAAGGTCACTGGCAGCACCTGCTATAGAGCCCAAGCCGCAGTGGCCAGGAGGGTGCCAGGGTGGGGACGGGGAACTCCTGTGGCAGGTCCCAGGGGGGTCCGGATCCTCCCCCTTCCACAGTGCGGCTGAGAAGGCAGGTGGCTCTGCCTGGGCTCTGCAGACAGAGCCTGGTTAGAGTCCTGGCGTCGTTCTTCTGAGCTGCATAAGCTCAGGCAGGGAAATTGGCCTCTGGGAGCCTCGATGTCTTCATCTATAAAATGAGGATAACAACAGTACCTTGTGGGATTGTTGTGAGACTTGAACAAAATTATGTATGTAAAGCTCTAAGCCTGACATATACTGAGGGCTCAAAAATGTTCACTTTAAAATGTCATTAACCCCCATGTTTTTCTTACAAGGAAGGCAAGTCTGGACCTGAAGTTGGAGGGTCTGAGCCTTCCATGTGCGGCAGTGGTGGGGGTAGGAGGGAGGCTGCAGGTCAAGGAGTTGCAGCCACAGGGGAGCAGTCAGGGTCAAGGGCCCCGGGGTACGGCTGCACGTCGCTCTGCGGCCAGCTTAGCCACGAGAAGCTCCAAGTCTGACATCTGAAGCTGGTTGTGAATTAGAACATGAGGAAAATAAACCCCACAGCTTCCCTGCCGAAATCCCTCTTGCAAACTTCTAGCCATCTGGGAGGAGTGGGGAGGGGTCCAGCAGGTGGGGCCACCTTCTTCCCACCAAAACGTGCCTTGGGCTCTTTGCTGAGTCCCCAAGGCGCCCCCAGGAGGAGACAATCACTCTCCCCAAGCTCCCACCTAGCCAAGCCATGCAGGTCCCATGAGGGTGTTACGCTGCTGGACGTTTAGTCTTAATTTTCAATTTTCTTGTTAATCATCAAGATGCAAATGACATTCCGGTGAGAGTCCAGGTTTGCAAATGTCACTTTTTACCCATCTCACCTTTAATTCTAGGATGTGACTGGAATCCTGCGTCTTTCTTGTCCTCCTCCTCGGATCACAGCAACGCCCCTCTTCCTCTACCGAAATGGCTCGCATACGGGGAGGCGTTTCTGAGGGGCTCTCCTGCACCCCAGCACCCAGTTTTTTTCTTCCTCCACTTCAAGCCAACTTGGTGAGCAGACATCTGCTAGAGAACAGGCACCAGACCTCAGTGTTCTCTAAACCACTCCACCAGCCCTTCTCAGAGCATCCTGGGCACAGGGGCGTTTGTCTTGATTATCCAAATCTCCCCTCTGCTTGTTCTGAATGAATGGGCAGGCGCTCTGCCCCACTGTTTTCTGCCATGGGGTGCTGATCGCTGCAAGAGCCTTTACTACACATGCACACTGGCTCTCCCAGCAAAGACTCATCCCTGCCTTCTCCCTGGTAGGACGGCCCCATGAATTGCAGAGTTTAGAGAAGACAGCGTAAAAGGCAGCGCCCACAGGGCCTTTGTGTGTGAGAGACCCTGCTAGGGGGAGGGAGGTAGAGTCCCCCCCCCCCAACGCCAACCCCATCCTGTCTTCATAAGACAGCCTCGGACGGGGCCATGGGGCAGCCAGGGAAGTAAGAATAGCAAGTCCTAGAAGCTTCTAGACAGATCTGTAGCCAAGTACTTGGGGGCCCTCAGACCCTCACCATCTGACCATCACCAGAGCTTGAGCTTTAAGAGCTCATTTCTGTGGGTCACATTTTTCCCCCAAAAAAAAAATTCTATGTAACTTATAGTATGAAGGAGAGATTAAGATGGGTTTTTGTGGGCAAGGAGGTAAAACCCATAGTAGTTCACTGAACTCTTGAACCCTCTGCAATTATATGTGCTTATTTCCATTTTTCTGACAGGGAGATAAATTCAAATTTACAACGGGGTCTATGACCCTCAAAAAGGCAAAAACCACCAAACTGTGCATTTATTCCAATATTTAATATAACTTGATCTTGAATATGACCGAGGAAAGAAGGGGGAAACGTCATTTTTTTCAGATGCCTACGCTGCACGGGGCACTTTCTGTGACCTCTGTCATCTCTTGCTTGTACCAATGAGATAACTATTATCATCAGGCCCATTTTTCAGATAAGGAAACTGAGGACGGAAGGCACAAGCGGACTCCCAGTGAAATCCAGTCGATGAAAGCCCCGTCTGCCCACTGCAGGGTCCTGCAGCGACCGACGCACAAATAGGTAACAGGTGGGAGAGAAAGGTGTGCAGATGAGTTAAAGCTCATGTGGACACGGGGGTCCCCCAAGTAGGAGACTCGAGGAGGGGCAGATGGCTGAGGCTTAAATACCCTTTTCACAGGGGAGAGGGAAGGGGGGCTAGGGGTAATTTTAGGGGTAGTCAATGATTTTCAGGGGAAATGAGTGAGCCTGAGGAACAATGGCCTGGGACAAAGCTCCTCTGAGCTCGGGGGAAGTGAGGAAAGGGGAGGGCGGGACATGACAAAGGCCGTCCCAGGGCGCAGATGTCTCCAGGCGTCTCTCAGAACAGACGGAAAGTCTGGGCGTGGCGAAGGCTTTTATTCTCTTCTCCGGTGGTTCATCTTTCCTGGTTATTTGGTGAGATTGCTGGGGGTGGGGGGGTCTTAAGACAATTGCATTTCTTCTGGAAAGAAGTTTCCTTAGATAAGAAAATTTCAGAAGGAATCCCTCCTTGCACTTGGGCAAAGAAAGACGATCAGAGAGACGGGCTGGGGGAAGGTCAGAGGGAGACGTGGGTTCCGAGGCTGATTTTTGAGGCCTTCCGACTTCAGTTCCCCGTGTTCAGCATGCCAGACCACCAGCCCTCGGGATACTGTTTTCTGAGCCCCAACAGTAATAATATTGGTGAAATATTAATAATGATAGCTGATGCTTTTGAGAGCTTACTGTGTGTCAGGCTCTGTTCTAAACATTTTACGTGTATTAGTTCATTTCATCTTTTTTACAACCCATTGAGGTTGGTGGTATCATCATCATCCTCATCATCCTCCTCTTCCTCCTCCTCCTCATCATCATCCCCATTTTACATATGAGGACGCTGAAGCTCTGAGAAGTTAAACAACTGGTCTGAGGTCACCCAGCTAGGCAGGGATGAAGCTGAGACTTGCATCTCAATTGTCTGCCCCAAACCCATGCATACAATGTCTCAGGGACACCACCTTCCAGAACTCTCTGGTGATCACTATAAAATCAAGCAGACTTAGCTGCTTAGGACCAGCAAGGACCATGGTGTGTTCTGTAATAATACCAAGGTTAACATCAACAAAGGGCTTTATCCTTAGTTCTTTCATCTTCAGACACCAGTCACCACCCAGGAGCTCTACGCCCACATTAGCAACAAAGCAAGAAGAAACCTCACCCAAGCCCATAGTCGGTGTCAGAAATTATTTTAACTCAGGTATGCCTGGCACCCGAGCTGGAGCCCTGAGGCAGGATGCAGACACATGCCCAGCATCTTATATTCCTGCATGGGGGTCCCAGCGCTCAGTGGAAGGCAGTAAGGTCCCAGAAGGTCCTCGTGGGCACAGAAGCCAGACAGCAAGCACCTGGTTACCTCCAAAGATTATACCAGAGAAAACCAAGCAGGCAACCATGGAGCTTGGGGGATGCCCCTGATCATCAAAACAGAGTAGAAAATTCCCCGCCCCCCTTGGGCTAAACAAGAAGCCAAAGTCTCCTAAGATAGAAAAGAAGTGTCTTTCATCTTCCATCCCACAGAACGGCCAACCCCAGCACTGTGAGCGAGGCTAGGAGCCCCAGTGGGCAAGGATCCCTGTGTTTGTGCCCACCAATGCCACCCTGCTGATTTATGGGCATGAGTAAGGTACTACCCCAATCGATGCCTCCAACACATGTAGTAATAATAGTCCCTGTTCTTACACACATGCATACACGTGCACAGGTGCACACATGCACTGTTTGAGGATCCTGGGGAGGTGAACGGAAGTGCCAGCGAACAAATGTGTTATCTCCCCAACATGAACTTGTAGCATTTGGCCCCAGTCTAGGCAGGAGCCATCATTCCACTACTATCTGTGTGCAAACATCTTTTTTCTCTGTGTGTATATAGTTCTCTCTCTGTCTCTCCACCCCCTCACTCTCTCATAACTACTCTTCTCTTCCTCCTAGAATTGCTCCTACTTTTATACATAAGCCCGGGTGACCCAGTTATGACCCTACCCACATGCCCCTTTTCTGGCTGGCAGGTTCTCTGCCTTCTGATCCCTTGCGGTGGGACTTGAACTTCAGCACCAAGGCCAGAGCCAATTCCCCTTTGCCTTCCAGGCGGTGGATGGATGACTGTGGGTTTCTGACTCCCACTTTCTCCCCATTCATCCCTCTCACTCTACCCTTCCTCCCCCCCCCCTTCTCATCCTCCTTCCTTCCCTCTCCTTTTCCTCCCCTCTACTTAGTGCTGCTTGGGCAAACCTGTAATGATGTCAAAGTTGTGCCCAAGGAGGGACGTTTCTATGACAGATACAGGGACACCATCTAGCTGGCCAAGAAAACAGCTTGTGCAGGTCCCGGCTGCCTGCACCACCTGGGGATACCTTGCCTTGGCTCTGGTGTCTGAATGATTTGGGCACCAAGCCCTGGAAAAGGGACAAAGAACCAAAAGGGTTAAATACTGAGGTCTACACTGTACACATCTGTCCCAAGGTGAACTAACTCCAAACAGGACATTTCCCATCCCAGTCCAGAGCAGGGAAAATGTTGGAGAATAGGTGGGCTAACAAGTAAGGATTCAGATTCCCACTGCCCAAGTTTCGCTACTCTCTCTCCCTCTTCCTTGCAACTAAGAAAGGCGAGTCTGTGTGGTGCACATCAGAGTGTGTGTGTGCTGTGTGTGCACATGTGCTGTAGGGGAGGCAGGAGGGTCACAGAGACGGGGAGGTGAACAAGCCTGGTAACAGGACGGGAGGCGGGCCAGACCAGCGTGAAGGCAGAATAAGCAACAGCAGACACGTATCCAACTGGGAAGAGCACCACTCATTTCCCTTGTGCAAATAATTTAAAAAGAGATAACATTTCTGAGCAATGGGTATGGCCATTGCTTTATATGCTACTTGCTTTATATGCATCCTGCCCTATAATCACAACAGCTCTAGAGGTGAGCACTGTTCCCATTACACAGCTGAGAACACCAAGGCTCAGAGAGACTGAGTAACTTGATCAGGGTCACACAGCTAGTACGTAACAGACATACACATGAGGATAAAATAAGCAAGAGCAACATGATTTAAAGAGTAGAGACCAGCCCTACTGGAGAAGTTAAATGAACAAGGGTACCCCAAGTTTATAGATTATTTTTCCCTATCTTCCAATGTCTACAAAGAATTTTTACAAAGACAATACTGATGAGTTCTTCCCCCTGTGTACAAAGTACCAAAGGAAAGGAAAGTGACTTCCATTACAGCGTCTGTGGTTTTAGTTGGATAAATGCTAGGCCTTACTGTCAGGGCAGTTTTCATCTGTTTGGTTGGTTGGTTTGGTTTGGTTTTAAGCTGGAGCGTGGATTCGGTGGTGCAGGCAGCACTGCCAAGGGAGCTGGGAGACTTGAATTTGAATTCTGGCTCTTCCGCTAGCTTGGGAGTCACCTTGGGCAAGCTGCCCCAGCTCTTTGGGTTGGAGCCACCTACCCTTCTGCTGCCAAGAAGGAGGGGCTCCGACCGGGCTATCTGATGATCCCTCAGCTATGACATCAGCTTATGTTCCCAAAGGTGCAAGGCCTCCTTCCCTTCAAGAGCCAAAACAAAGGCAGCACCGGCCCACCTCATCTCCACCCAGGAGCTCAGGGAGCAGGGGCGTCCCCGGCCACGTTTGACATTGGTCCCCCAGGAAAATGCCTGCTGAGCCTGCACAGAACGCAAGCTGCCCCCCGTCCCCTCTGAAGCCAGCCACCGCCCGCCCCCCTTCAGGTGCTAATCCATCAGCTGGGTTTCCTGGGGAAACAGAGCTCACTCTTAAGCTCTCTTTTATGGCTTTTACCCAGAATTGATTTGAATAAATCAGTCTAATGCTCTCTCTAC
Organism: Eulemur rufifrons; assembly: GCF_041146395.1. Taxonomy (NCBI): domain Eukaryota; kingdom Metazoa; phylum Chordata; class Mammalia; order Primates; family Lemuridae; genus Eulemur; species Eulemur rufifrons. The sequence continues at coordinate 32,811,060 of NC_090996.1, forward strand.
AATGGAACCGATTGTAAAAGAGCTTTATTTGCTCAGCTTTGAAAGGCTGGAGCTGCCTTCTTCCCATGTGGGGACCGATGGAGGAAAAGGAAGCACATGCAGTGAACTTGACAAAGGAGAATTCCTCAAAGTGGGGGGACAAAAAGCCCTCCCAGGGTTCCCCAGCAAAGGGAACACACACCTGCAGGACCCACACCTGGAGAAGGAGGCCAGAGGTAACCAAATGAGATTGATCTTCTCCTAAAGTCGTTGCCTCGAGATGATACTGCTATGCTCACCCAGAGGCTTCGGGAAGCAAGCCCGCCCTGAACTCTTCCGGCTCTCTCGTTCTCTGTCTCCTAGGACACAGCAAGAGCTAACCTCTCTTGGGCTTTTCCAATTTTCCAGGCAGCGTATCAAGTCTCCAGGGCACCACCAATTCGATGATCCCAGCCATGGGGGCTTTTTATCCATTCTGCAAATGCACCCAAAGTCCTGCCTACCCCAGGGCCTTTGCTTGTGCTGTTCCTGCTGCCTCTGTCCAACTCCTACACACACATCCATGTCCATAAGTTTGGCTCCTTCTCTTCCTTCATATCGCTTCTCAAATTCCACCTCCTCCTAAAGGTGTTCCCCAAACATCCCAGTATAAATTAGGTCCTCACTGTTAATCTCTCCAACCATCCTGTCCTTTTTCTCCTGCAGGACTTTATAGCATAGAAACAAGATGGTGTCTTGCTTAGGGATGCAGGTTTGGGAGCCAGAGTCCTGAGGAATCCCTGGACTACTCCTCTGATTAGCTGTGGTCCTTGGACAAGTACTTAATAGTTCTGTGCCTCAGTTTTCTCACCTGTAAAATGGGAGTTATAAAAAGCACCCGCCTCTTGGAACTGCAGTAAGGATTAACTGGGATGACACCTGTAAAGTGTCTAGAAATGTGCCCGACATGTCGTACACACTCAACTTTGCTCCTGTTTCTGTTGTGACTGTGTGATTTCCACCTGTCTCCCCGCTAGCCTGTGTGCCTCACGAGCAGACAGCCTGGTCTTCCTGATGGTCACAACAGCCCCAGGGCCAAGTTCAGTGCCTCGCACACATGGGTACCAAAAAAATATATTTGTTGAGTGAATGGAAATGTTCTTTGTCTTGTTACGTTTGCTTCATACACATTTCAAGAAGAAAAGGGGGAAAAGGCACTGATTTTTAACATTTTACAGGTGGACACACTAAAGCTGGAAACCTCGATTTAGCAAAGCCTGGCAGAGCAGGTGTCCAAACCAGGCCAGCACTTTTCCCACCGGAGGACAAGAAGCAGAACCTGGGACTGCTCCTTCTCCCTCTGGGGTCTGTGGGACTCCCCTGAGGTGCCTCCCAGCTCAGCTGAGGCCTCCACACGGTGGCAGCGAGGGTGACAGCTCAGCGCAGCACCCAGGAAGGAGGCATATGAGGCTGCCCACCCCTCCCAGGGGACCTCGATGAGTTACAACGACCAAGCCAAAAGCTCTGGCTGATGACGCACAGAGGCCACCAAGTCCATGATGCTGAGGCTGAGGACAGAGCCTCAGAAAGTCCCACTCTGTGCAGCAACGTGTGATCAGGCCCATCAGAGTGACCTACAGTTCGCCGAGTGCGGCCGGCCTTCCCTCCAGGGCGGTGCACTCGGAAGCGGTTTGACCTCCCCAATGGAGCACGGGCAGGGGCTCCATATTCCTTTGTCCACCGTTATTCCTGGTGCTCTTGGCAAAGACCTGCCTTGATAGCCATTTGCTGAGTGGTTGGGTAAATACGTGGATGGTTAAATGAATCAAGAGCTGAATAAATGAATCACAGCAATAACGATAACCTGTGTTTGCCTGGCTTCATCCTTCCTCTCCGAACTCCTGATTTTATAAACGTAGATTATCACAACGGGTAACAGGACAGACTTTGAATCCAGCCCGTCTGTGTGACATTGACAAGTTATCTAACCCTTCTGTGCCTCAGTTTCCCCATCTACAAAATGGAGGGGCTAATCCCTTCCTACTGGGACTGTGAGGTTCACTTGAGTTCATACATACACAGAGAGCACTCAGAGTGAGTGGGCAAAATAAGTGCTAATGGTTACTGTTACTGTACTGGCTTTTCTCCATATGTTTATTATTTTCAGACTTATTTGATTTGCCTCTTGCTAGGAGCTTCCTTGGGCTCTTTTGGGGAAGAGGCAGAACACAGATCAATTTAATAAATGAGCTACTCAAATGTAACATTTACAGGGTGGACTTAATCTAACAGATTTTCTCCTAATAAAACACACTCGCAAATTAAACTGTCTAATTTGGTAACATCTTTCAACATGCTGAATGCACATACCCCTGCTCAGCAATCTCACTTCCAGGGATGGATCCTAGAGACACAATCGCACAAATGAGCCAAGATGGTGTATGAGGAAATTGTAGTGCAGCAGCATTTGGAAAAACAAACAACCGGAAACAGACGTGTCCACGATGGGAGACTGGCTAAATGAATTTAGAGTACAGCCATAAAGCAGGGTATATGCAGCTACTAAAAAATGGAACAGTCCGGGCGCGGTGGCTCACACCTGTAATCCTCGCACTTTGGGAGGCCAAGGTGGGAGGATCACTTGAGGCCAGGAGTTTGAGACCAGCCCAGGCAACATGGTGAGACCCTGTCTCTACAAAAAAATAGAAAAATTAGCCAGGTGTGGTGTCATGTGCCTGCAGTCCCAGCTACTCAGGAGGCTGGGGCAGGAGGATCGCTTGAGCCCTGGAGTTTGAGGTTGCTGTGAGCTATGGTAACACCACTGCACTCTAGCCTGGGTGACACAGTGAGACCCTGTCTCAAAAAAAAAAAAAAAAAAAAAAAAAGGAGCAAAGTTTTATGCACCAGCATAGACAGATCTTCAGGACATTTTGTTTATGAAAAAAAAGAAGTTGCAGAATGTTGTATAGAGCATGACTCATTTGTGCTTCTAAATACACACGTACATATATGCAAACACATACATGTACATACACATGCACACACATGCAGTCATTATCGACATTTTACAGATGAAGAAACTAAGGCTCAGAAACCGAAGGTCTCAAGGCTAAGAAACGGCCACCTGCACTCTTACCCACTCTGCCTTGTGACGTGTTCGAGCACAACTTCAAGGAGCAAGTTATGCAGTTAAGGAGAAACTTACAAAGTCACAAGCGCTGCCACTGCACAGACCCCGGGGGGGCAAACCGGCTCTTCTTTCTAGGCCGGCTCTGTGTCTCGCTGTGCCTCTCTCCTTCCGAACTCAGCATCTGAAAAAACGTTCTCTAAAAATCTGCCAGTCTCAAAAAAATAAAAAGATAAAAATACAAAAGTAAACAGCATGTGGTGTACACATGCACAGGGATATTATTCAACCTCAGAAAGGCATGGGATTCTGACACACGCTACACACGGATGAGCCTAGAAGACATTACGGTGGGTGCAATCAGCCAGACACGACAGGACAAATACTGCGTGATTTCACTTACATCACGTACCTGGGGCAGTCAGATTCACACAGGCGGAAAGTAGAATGGCGGTTGGGGGAGGGGAGACTACAGAATCATTGTGTAACGGCAAAGGAGCTTCAGTTTGGGAAGATGAGAAAGTTCTGGAGCCAGACAGTGGTGATGGCTGCACAATGGGAACCTAATGTCACTGAACTGCACACTTAAAAATGGCTAAAATGGTAAATTTCATGTTATGTATATTTTTCCACACGTAAAAAAAATTTAATGTGCTATTCTCCTAAACTACATAGAAAATCCATGGAAATTCCCTGGGAAAAACCTGGGAGACATGGATTGGATCGAGGGTTAGTGACAGAAGAGGCCATGCTGTGAGTAGCACGGGCCGGCCCTGGTGAGATCACCCACCACCCACCCCAGGGGTCCCCTGCCCTATCTCTCTACCTTTAACCTAGATCAGTTGGCCAAAACTCTACAGTTTTGATTTTCCTTGAGAAAACATTTCATCAATGGATTCATGACAATCGTAAGTTACTTTCAGTCAAAAGACCGAAGGGTGATCTCATGACAACACTCACACCAGAGTCCCAGATTCACCCTCTCCCACTCGGAGCACATTTCCCACATGATAGGAACGTCCACCCTGGCACACAATCCTGGTTTGGAGCGGCATGAAGGATGTGTGTCTCCCCCTCGTGACACTGCCCTTGAGAGTTTAACACTGTGTCCCCCAAACCACACAAGTCCACTCAGTGATGGATGGACCCATACCTTCGCCCAAAACTATTTGAACCTTGTATTGGTTAGGATTCAAATCACAGGAAATCCAAACTCGAGCTGGCTCACTCCACAAGGAAACGTGTTTGCCCACACAACTGGCAGACCAGAGGAAGGACAGGCTCCGGGGGCTTAATTCCGCCAAGAGCCCAGGCTCCTTCCACATCTCTCCTCTGCCAACCTCAGTCTGTACTCCACCCTGAGGCCACGTCCTCTCCTGGTGGAAGGGCAGCTGTTACGGCATCTGGCGCTCCGTGTTCCTGTCTGGCAGGACGCAGAGACATCCTCTCCCCGCTGGCGTGAAATGGAAGTCCCTTCAGCATAACTAGATCTACCCTAGGACACACTGGCCAGACGGATAATAGTCACCGGGGTAGTGACATGTATCAGGGGTCACCAAACTACAGTTTGCAGGTGAAATCCAGCCCACCACCTGGTTTTGTAAATAACGTTTTATTAGGACACAGCTGTGACTATTCACTCACAGATTGCCTCTGGCTGCTTTCTCACTGCAATGGCGGAGTTCGATGGTTGCACCAGAAACAATGTAGCCCACAAAGCCTAAAATAGTTACTATCTATCCCTGTACAGAAACAGTTTGGTGGCCCCTCTTAATCAGAAGAGGGAATGAGGGATTTGGGGCAGTCAATCCGAATGCCCTCCACAAACCTGTTTATTGCTTTCAGCCAAGATCCCCTCTTAGACTAACAAGGTTCTATTAGTTTATTGCCCACTGGGTGAAGTCGTGCTTCCCTTTTGTTTGCTCTAGTTTCTTTCTTTTTAAACTTCAAGAAATGTCCTTTAGTTCTCTCAATCCAGGATTAAGTGAATAAATGTGTGTAAGTAACACACGGGCTTTGGAGTTAATAGCCGGGCCAGTAGTCGAGTGGTCGCATTAGGGTGAACATCTGATGCTACTGCTCCTCAAGTGTCCACTCCCCTTTCTCTTGGCAAGGTCACCCCAATTTTCCTTTACGTCCTGTATCTGTAACCTATCACTGCATAACGACCACCCCAAAACTCAGTGGCTTACCACAACAACGACAATGTTTTTGCTCACAAATCTGCCGTTAGGCACAGCTCAGCAGGGCATCCATCTCTGCTCCCTGCAGCCTCAACATGGCAAATGGAAAACTTTCTTTCAAGTTGGCCCATCTGCATGGATGGCATGTGGGTGCAATCGCTAGGCCGGGAGCTCAGGAAGTTGTGGGCTGTGGACCTCAGTTCCCCTCCATGAGGGTCACTCCAAGGGCTGCTCGGGCTTCCCCACGACATAGAGGCTACGTTCTAAGATCGAGTGTCCCTTTCACAAAGAAAGAGAGGAGAGAGGAGGAAGAAAGAAGCTGTATTGGCTTTTATAACCTAGCCTCAGAGGTCCAAAAGTTCCATTCCCACCATACTCACATGGCCACACGCAAGGCCAGAGAACACAGATCCCACCCCTCGAAGGGAAGACTGGCGTCATCTCCTTGCAAGAAGAGCACATGGCTTGAAGATATTTTTTGTGGTCCTCTTTGGAAAATACAATCTGTCCCAGGGGCAGTTTCTCTGGAACCTCTCTGCTTGTCCCTTTATTTTCAATCCTTCTTTATTGCTTTATTTTAATGTGGTTCTTGTAAATAGCTGTGATAGAGTGATGCAGCAACCACCCCAGTTCTGCAATCTTTTCCATATTCACACCACACACAATGTAACTTTCCACTCTTCCCGTCAAGATACTGTATCCATGTCCCATGCCGAATCTGGGCTGGCCTTGTTACTTGCTTTGACTGATAGGATGGAGCCAAAGTGATGGTGTTCCAGTAACAAAAGCAGAGGCCTCAGGAGACCTTGTGCACATCTGTTCTCTCCACTATACCCCTTGCGTCTGCCATGAGAAGAAGCCCCACTGGCCCGTCCACATGAAGGAAAGCTTGGTTAGCTCAGCCAAGGCTGTTCTAGACCATCCTATAACCAGCCAATCTCCAAAACAAGGTAGAACCCAGCCAAGATAAGCAGAGCTACCTACCCAACCCACAGCCAAACACAGGTGCACTGATGAGCCCAAACAAGGTCAGAAGAAACCATTAACCCAACCAGCAGACTCATGAACAATCGTAAATACTTATTGTTCCAAGCCACTGAGTTTTGGGGTGGTTTGTTATGCAGTATTGTTTAACTGATACAAAAACAAAAACTGGAGTTTGGGTTTTTAACCCCAACTGACAGTCACTGTCTTTCAATGAAAAAAGTATAATACATTTATATTTAGTGTAAGTGATATTCTTGATTTTGATCTTTTGATAATACTTCATACATGTTATTTATTTTCCTTTATTCTCTTTTTTTTCCCCCGAGTTGGATCAAATTTTTGTTTGCCCCCTTTTCCATTCAAGAATTAACTTTCCCTTTCAAGTGTTTGTAAACTTTTCTCTGTCATTCTATGGAAACAAGATGCCGACTATTGCCCTCACCAAAATGTTTCCATTCCTCCTCTACCTGCCTCTCCCTCCCCAATCAGATGAGGTCTTTGGAATACTTTCGCCATATTCCTTTCACCACCCTCTTAGTTTTGGTGAGAAATGTTCTAACTGTAGCTACTGGATATTTTTGTTTTAATGAACACAATTCAGTGCCCTGTTTTTACCTTATGTGTTGAGACCACCCTCTTTCTCTAGATTGAGTAATACATTTGAAGCTTTCCACACTTAACCAACATATGCATTATGATTCTTTGACTTACAAGTAGAGAAACACAATTCAAACTAGCTTACATGAAAATCTACCCTATGTACCCAGGACATTTTGAGGGGATGGCTCTAGCTTCAGACTTAGCTGGATCTAGGTTCAAATAACGCCAGCAGACATCTCTCTTTATCACCCAGCTCTACTTTGCTTTACTACTGGACAAGCTTTATCCGGGTGCACAAAAAATGGCAGTTCACAGCCCAAAACCTAAGTTCTACACACAGCTCTCAATGCCAGCTTAAGAAAAAGCATCTTTCCCAAAGCTTCTGAGAAAAGACTCATGGAAAACTATGATTGCTCCATTCTTATAACATGCCCATTTCTGAGCCAATCAATGTGTCCAGCAGGATTAAGCCCCCTGATTGGACAACCTTAGGTCATGTGACCACTCCCAACCACATAAACTAAACAAGATTACTCTGAAAGTGGGAGAGAGCAGTTTGCCAAAGGAAGAGGTGCTCCCCTGCCCTCTGCACCTAGTGGTCAACAAGCGGCATCTGAAGAATCCAGGAAATCACAAAGGTTTCTAAGAAGGTCACACACACTGATGCTATAAGGCTCCAAAACTTCTAGGGGAGTAGCAAGGGAAAAAAAAAACACCTTGATGCCTTGGGCACCCTCTCCTTAGCTTTTCTTTGCCCAGGCATGAAGAACCGCAGCCACTCCCAAATTCCAAAAGTACAGCCAGGTGAGATGCTTGTTTGTTTGTTTGTTTGTTTTGATTTAGGAAAGATGTAAGCTCCAGAATCCTTTGGGAGGCCGCCAGGTAATGAACCAGGTGGTTAAAATTCACTCTTGGATCCCACTCGTGACAAATGCAATCGTAGCTCTACACATCTGCCATCAAGATACAGTCATCTTTCAGCAAGAAATCTCACTTGGTGTATTTTTCTCAGCCTTGTCACTAGACCTTCAAATTTAACCTGAAGATACTCCTGAGTTAATAGGAAGCTCAACAATATTTCTTCCCAGACAAATCCTCGCACTTCAGCTCCAGCTATCTCTGGGGATGCAAGGTGACTCCTGGTTGGGAAAATACTGCATGTCCCCTCCACGGGAAGGGCCGTTGCTCACGACACACAGCGAGGTTTTTCCAAGAGAGAGAAATATGTCCCCTTTGCTCCATAACCCAAGAAGAAAATAAAACTCAGATTCCCACAAACAGAAGAAAGTTGAATTGTGCTTGTTATTCTCAGCTTTGAAGCGGCATTGATTACTTCTAGACAAAAAAAAAAAGTTCTGTGTCTAATATACAGTCAGCCCACATTAGATTTATATACTTGAGTTTAAAGGAAGCCAAGTAAAGTTATCTGTTCTTGCTGTACCTGATTAACCTCAATACACAAATCCTACAAATCAATAGTTAATTAAAAATGTGGCACTGCCCGTGTAGTCAAGTTAGCTCGCCCCTCTGCAAACACTACCCACCTTGTGTATTATTAAGCTAAAAGCCATGCAGGCCACCCTCTAGGGTGATGCAGAATTGTCCAGACAAGAAAAGAAACATATTTCCAAAATATTTCTATACAAGGACCTCAAATATAATATTTTGACTGTGCTTATAACCTGGGGCATCCCATAGAAGCCACCTTGTAATGGCTGACTTTAAGTGTCCACTTGACTAGATTAAGGAATACCTACAGAAAGCATTATTTTGGGGTCTGTATGGGTGTTTCCAGAGGAGATTAGCGTGTGAGTCTGAGTGAACCAAGGAGGGAAGATCCACCCTCAATGTGGTGGGTGCAGTTTAATCAGCCGAGGGCCCCGAGAGAACAAAATCAGAGAAGAGGTGAACACGTCTCTGTCTGTCTCTTGGAGCTGGGATATCAGAGCTCCTCCTCCTGTCCTCGGACATCAGAACTCCCCGCTCTCTGGCTTTTGGACTCCGGGACTTACACCAGTAGTCCCCGGTTCTCAGGCCTTCGGCTTTTTCAGATTTGGACTGAGCCAGGGCGCCGGCACCCCAGGGTCTCCAGCTTGCAGGCGGCTAGTTGTGGGACTTCTCCGCCTTCACAACTGCACAAGCCAATTCCCCTAATAAACCCCTTTCTCGCACACTGGTATATACTGTTAGCTCCGTCTCTCTGGAGAACGCCGACCAACACATGCCCCATTGGGTGTGCAAATCTAGATCATTCCCGGTCCAAGAATCACGTGCTCACGTGGCCACGCTGCCCACATCCTCTGCATATTCGAGTCTTGTACAGATAGTCCCACGGTGATTCAAAGTGCTGGGTTTCCACTTTCGCATTTTCTCCAGGGTGAGAGCCTATGAACCCACCCGCAGCCCGATCTCATCTTCGCTCACGCCTTCAAATCCACAAATAATCAAAAACAGTAAGGCAGAACTGATTTATTTGTCATTTCCTGCCTACTGGTAACTCTTTGTGGGTTTCTTCATTTTAACTTCACACTCATTTCTGCCACAACAAAACCATATATTTTATTGATAAATGTACTTGTGCCTTGCCTCATTCCAAAGAGGAGTTGAAGTAGCTAAGAAATTAGCGCGTTGGAAATAGCTTTGTGAGAATTACCCACTGTGGGGGCTCAGTTCACAGTAATTCCTCCTGGGGGCCTCGTCTGTGCCCCCCACTGCCCCAGTTACACTGAACCCTACCCCTAGGATTCAAGGGGTCGATCACAGTATCTCAAACCCCTGGCCTAGGGGTAGAAAAGTAACCCAAGAGGACCAATTGCAACTCTTCCCTGGGAGTTTTCAAACTGGAGCTGGGAGAGAGAAGTCAGTTTATTTCCTGCAAAGCCATAAGCGTGAATGGCCAAGAGACCTCTGCCGAGACCCTCACCATGTGCAAAAGTTCCATCCACAGCAGGGGGAAAGAAGCTAAGACAGAGAGATGAGAGGGAGAGAGAGAATGGGTACAAGCGAGCTGCCCCGTGGTGTGTGATACCGACCGGCACATACCCTTCTTCAGCTGCAGTGAGTTTGAGGCAGAACCCTGGAGGAATACCCCATGGAGACATGAGGACAAGACGCCATCACTCTGGCCTTTACGGATGTCAAATCCACATAATTTAACTGATCCTCTGCACCCAATGTAGCTAACACACCTCCCTTCTCTCCTCCAACTTTCCTCTGCCTAAGAACCAGACTTTCAAAGGACACTCTATGATCTAAGAGACAAAGAATCTTACCAGCCAAGAACAAAGCTGCTGGTCCCTGTCCCTCCGTCCTCCTCAGCTGCAGGCACTGAGGAAGACTCCACCCCCACCCCTCCTATCTCCAAGCCACCCCGACCCAGGACACCAGGTATTCGGGAGCACCTGATCACCCCTCTCGGATGGTCTGGGGTTGGGCATCTGGGAACACGGGCTTGGCACTCAGTGGGTGCCATCAGCCAACGGGAAGAGAAGCAGCCCTCCGGGAGGCAGGAAAACATGCTGGGCGTCCAAAGACTCCAGGCAGAGGGAAAGGTCTGAAGATCCCAGAGGAGGAGAGTTTCAAAGAAGAATGGGAAAAGGGGCTGCCTGTGAGGATGAGATTGTCACTGCAGCTATTTCAGAGGGAAATCGCTGCCGTAGGCTGGCTACTGGAGATATTGACGCTTGTGGGCCGAGCAAGCTCAGGTGCACCAGCTGTGGCTCCTAGATGCCACCTCACTGCAGTAGCGGGGATGAGCCTGGAAACCCCCCTGCAGGCCCCCCCAAGCCACAGCCTCCCCAGCCTTTATTAACAATAGCTGTCACGTTTGGAGCTTTCTCTAGGTGCCAGGAAATGTGCTAAGAGCTTAACAAACATCCTTCCATTTAATGCTTGCAATAATACTGTGAAGTACAGATTCTATTTTTATCTCCATATTACAGATAAAACTAAGAGTCAGAGAAATTAAGTCACTTCTACCAAGTTAACAGCACAGCCAGGATTCCGAATGAGATCTTTCTAATTCCAAAGCCGCATGCTGGGATGCTCCTCTCCCCAGATGTTCCCAGATCCCCCCAGGCGTGGACGCTGCAATCCGCACCCCCACCTTCAGGCACTGATGGAAAATTTTCCCCAGTTCTCAGACCACCAAAATTCGATCAAGGATCAGCACTCTTTCCAAATAGTGGCTGCTGGTCCCACTCTCTGACGGGACCACCTCGGACACCACCAGCCCAGAGCTCCCCCATGTCCCCCACGCCCCTCTGCACACAGTCACGGAGAATGCCGGGACTCACCACTCTCCCCAGCCCCACGCCTGCTCAGTCCCCCTGCTTTTCCCCATCCTCCCACCCCCGAGTGCCTCATGGCCAAACCCACTCACATATTGGCAAAGGGTCACAGCTGTCCAAGTTCAGAGCCAAGGTCAGTGTGGTGGGCACAGGGAGAGTGCACGTTGGCTCACTTCCAACAAAATGAAAGTGCAGAGAAGAAATGAGGAAGGCCATCCCTGAGGCCGTCCCGTGTCCCATAAATGACAAATGCTGGACACTCGTGTCAGAAAGCCAAGGCTGTAAAAGCCACAAGTGAATTAGGATGGAGTCCAGAGCGGTGATGTCATGTGAGAACATCTTCACGTAGCGCCACTGCCTGGGGATGAGGCTGGCACTCGCCCCCAGGCAGCCAGAGACCTCAGACCCAGTGGAGCCTCCCATCAGGAGAAGTAGGTGAAGGACAAAACAGAAAGGGATTCTGGAGTCACTGCTTGCCTCTAGGAAGCCAGGGTGGCCAGGGACACAGCCACACTCCTATTCTCCGTGAAAACCGTTCCAAGAAGGATGTGAGAATGGACGTCTGTTGTTCTGTCACTAAAACCTGTTAGGATGCTGCTCTGTCTCTGAGAAGTCCTTGGCCGGGAGCAAATCCCAAAGACCATGCCCCACTGCCAACTCCCTCCACAAATACCCATGAAACCAAAGGGACTAAATCTTCCCTGGGACCCCAGGAGGTCACACCAGACCTGGGCTCAGCCAATCAGATTCTTGCTGCCAGGGCTTTGACTCTTGAAAGAGAGTTGCAAAGACAGAGGTTGATTCTACCCCAATGAATAGCTCCAACTGGCTGGTTCCAGCCCTCCCACACTCCTGCCCACTCCTCAAGCCTGGTCCTGCAGCCCCCTATGCAATCTGTGAGCCCCCAAGAACCTTCCAGTGAGCTCCCTTCTTGCTGCATAGACAGGGTGGGTTGCTGTTGCTTGCAGCCAAGAATCCTGACTGATACACACTTCTCTGTGTTTGTTGTGTTTTGCTTTCAGAGCTAGTATTCCCAAGGATATTTCAAACAACGGGCATTGGTGCAATTCTATAAAAAGGAACCAGAAATCATCTAGATGCCTGCTAGGAAGGCGCAGTGATGGATGCTTCCGGAAGGATGCAAGGTAGTGATATGCTGAGTGAGATCCAGATTTGGAATCTGAGTCCTCTCTTCCATACCTCAGGGCCTTTGCATATACCTTCTGCCTGGCTAATGCCCACCGTTCATCCAGATCTCAGCCTAAGTGTCACTTCCTCAGGAAAACTATCATAACTGGTCACCGTATGTTGACCTGCTATTTATTTGTTGAAGGTCCATGTGTCCTTAATAGGACTGTAAGCCCCAGGACGGTGGCCCAGGGCTATTTTGTCACTACTCTCTCCCCAGGGCCTAGCATGGCCTGGCATGTAACCAGCTTTCCATTAATATTTGCAGAGGAATTCACATACATTGGATAGAATCAAATTATGTGTATCCTCCTGGCACCCATGAGGTCAAGGCTATTATTATCATCCCTATTTTACAGGTAGGAATCTGAGAAACAAGCAGTTGAAGGAATTTCCCATAAGTCGCCTAAACTATGCAGGGTGGAGAGCGGATTTGAACCCATGCATTCTGACTCCAGAGTCCTCTTAATTGCTCCATGGGGGCTTTATGTGAAGTAGAGGTTGTGGTTATCTGTTGCTGCATAGCAAACCAACCCAAAATGTAGGCGCTTAAAAAATACATCGTTTATCCTGCTAACAAATCTGCACTTTAGGTGGGGTTCAACAAGAAGTTCTCCTTTCTGTTCTTCAGATCATCACCGGGGTGTCTTCCCTGGAGTCTGGAGGAGCCTCTCAAAATGAACCTTTTGTGTGGCTGCAAGAGTTGATCGTCAGCCGAGAGCTCAGCCAGGGCCGTGGCCCAGGGGCCTCAGTGCTTTTCCACGTGGGTGTTGCCACCAGGCTGCTTGGGCTTCCTCAGGGCAATGGTGGCTGGGCTCAGAGAGTGAGCCTCCAAAGAGAACCAAGAGGAAGCTGTGTAGCCTTTTCTAATTTAGCCTCCGAAGTCGAGTAGAGCCACATCCTATGTGTGGATACAATCTCAAGCCTGCTCAGACGCAAGAGGAATGGACTTTGTACTCCACCTCTGCATAGGTACGTGTGTGACAAGCTTCTAGAAGAACTCACAGGACAGGAGATGATACTGTGGCCATCAGCAGAGAATACAATCTGCCACAGCAAACAGTATGTTGTGTGACCTCACCAAGCTGTCCTAACTTACAAACCCAACTTAAAAATAACCACCCCCAGCAAGCCACCCCCAGGGACCCCACTGAGAGTTTAGAATCACTGGACTAGAGGAAAGAAGCTGGGGATGTAAAAGCCACTGGCTGGTGGGGATAGGGGAGGGATTCTTCCCCCACAATATTTACATATTTTCACTTCATTTCCTTAGGATGCCTGAAGCTCTACTAATTAGAAACTCATTTGAGATAACTAGTAACCAATTTAAAAATGCAAACACCTCTCAGCTGGGGGGCTGGGGTAGCCAGAGTCCTCCAAACAGTTGCATAAATTGGCTTATCAAGGATTTCCTCCTACCCCCTGCTGAGGGCCAGTTGCAAGAAGAGAGTAGGGAAGGGCATTGGGCAACTTTGTTGCTAACAGCATTTCTGGATAGAAACCTGGGGGAAAGAGGCAAGTGGAGTGGGCAGAGGAGGGAGGAAGGTAAGCTTATTTCTAAGTCTGAACGAGCGTCCTGGTTTGAGGGCTCTGCAAATATGGCCCCGATCAGGCTACAAGATGTTGTGGCAGCGACATTTACACCCGGTCACTCCTGGCGGACGGAGCCACTTTTCAGAACACCCTTGCACAGCGGTGCAGAGCGGCCGGTTCCACGAGCAGCCAGCAGAGCCATAACTCACGCTGTCACCGCTCCCCTCAAACCCCTTCAGTAAGCACTTTTAATCAATGCAACAAGAATAAACATTTGCTGCAGAGTAGAAATGTGCAGGGAGCAAAGCAAAAGCTTCTGGCTGCGTCTATGCAAGAGCGCTCAGGAAAAGCCCCTGTTCTGTCGTGGCTGCCAGCCTGGGCCTCGGCACATCTTCCCCAAGGGCCGAGTCTCCCTCTCCGTGTGCATCTGTGCTCTGAGTGCCATCTGTCAACCACTCCACTCTCGGCTGACATTTCAAGCATCTCTGCTATCTAAATGGTCACCATCCATCCCCGCAAGCCCCCGAGTGACAATGAACTTAGATGAGAAAACAGGTTTCAGGGTAGATTTCAGTGGAGCATCTTGGAAGCCCCGTGTGGGGATGAAATCGTTTTCCCCAGCTGTGGGTTATATTTTCATTGTCATCTGCTTTGGTCATTAAGGACTTGGAAACTGGCTCTCCAGAAGCCCTCTGAGGTGGGCATCTTTGCAATTCTCACTTAACAGAGGCAGAGACCGATCTCAGAGAGGTTGAGTAACTAACCCAAGCCCACACAGGCAGCGAGCGGTGGAGCTGGGACAGGCTTCCCCCCCAAGCCTGTGTTTGAAACCATCCTGCCATGGGCGGTGGGGAGGCCACCCACTCCTGAGGGCTTAGAAGACACAGGCTGATGGCCTCAGAGAGCTAAAACAGATAAGGGAGGGGAGGCTTGGTGGCAGCCACCTCCTGTCTGTGTGGCCCTTCCAACAGAGGCAGGCCATGTGGACAGAAGCCCAAGGATTCAGATCAAGGTGCACCCGTGAAGCAGCCAAGATGTGAAAGCAAAAGGGAGGCAGGGGGACGCCTAACGCAGCAGTCTTGTCCCCAGGGTGCCTGCACCAGAGAAAGAGAAAGGTAGGGGGAGGGGGGAGGTGCTCAGACCCTCTGCATCAAAATCCCTAGAAAAGAGGGAAAATGCAGGTTCCTTTGCACAGATGAACCTTGAAACCATCGTGCTGAGTGACAGAGCCAGACACAAAGGCTGCGTACTGTGTGATTCCATTTCAATGAAACGTCCAGAATAGGCAAATCCACAGAGACAGGAGTAGATTAGCGGTGGCCCAGGGCGGCTGGGGGGAGTGACTGCTTAACGGGAACGGGGTTTCTTCTGGGCGTGACGAGGCTCTGAAACTAGACAGTGACGATGGCCACACAACACTCAACATACGTAATGACACTGAATTTTGCTCTTTCAAATAGTTTCAGTGGTAAGTTGTACGTTATGCGTATTTTACCACGATTTAAAAAGATGCAGATTCTGGGTTTCATCATGCACTTGACAGATATTTATAGGAGACACTGTAAGTGCCAAGCGCTGTTCTGGATGCTGGAGACATAGTAGTGAGCAAAACAGACAAACACTCTGCTCTCACAGAGCTGACATCCTCGTGAGAGGAACAGAAAATAAATAAGATAAAGACTTTAAGTGTTTATGCGTTAGAGATAAACAAAGCAAGGAGGGAGACGGGGTGTGGGAGGGGCTCTGGGTATTGGGATTTTAGACAGGGAGGGCCGGGAAGGGCTCACCACGAGGCTACATCTGAGCAGAGAGCTGAAGGAATGATGGAGCCTGTAGATCTGGCGGAACAGTGCTCCAGGCAGAGGAAACAGCAAGTGCAAAGGCCCTGGGGTGGAAGCAGGCCGAACACAAACATGGAACAGTGAAGAGACCATTGTAGCTGAAGAGAGAGTGAAGCAGAGAGCAGTAGGAGACAGAACAGAGAGGAGGCTATTACAGGCTGGGTCACGTCGGTTATAGTCGGGACTCTGGCTTCGGCTGTGAGTGAGATGTGAGCCGTGGCGGGGTCCTTAACAGAGAACTGACATGACCTGACGCGTCTACACTGTGGAGTGCAGACAGGAGGAGAGCAAGCTAGCTAGAAGGTCATGAGGGAGATACCACAGGTGGGGGCTCACGGTGGCTCAGACCTGGCCGGGGCTGAAGACAGGCTGGACATACTTTGAAAATGGAGCGGCCGGGCGCGGTGGCTCATGCCTGTAATCCTAGCACTCTGGGAGGCCGAGGCGGGTGGATCGCTCGAGGTCAGGAGTTTGAGACCAGCCTGAGCAAGAGCGACCCCGTCTCTACTAAAAAATAGAAAGAAATTATCTGGCCAACTAAAAATATATATAGAAAAAATTAGCCGGGCATGGTGGCGCATGCCTGTAGTCCCAGCTACTCGGGAGGCTGAGGCGGGAGGATCACTTAAGCCCAGGAGTTTGAGGTTGCTGTGAGCTAGGCTGATGCCACGGCACTCACTCTAGCCCGGGCAACAGAGTGAGACTCTGTCTCAAAGAAAAAAAAAGAAAGAAAATGGAGCAGCTCGCTGGCTTCTTAAGCCTGGGCCCCAGGGCCTGCGTTTTGAACAAGCTGCCCAGGGGGTTCTGAGACAGTCTGAAGTTGAAGAGCCCAGGTGTAAGCCAGCCTTCCGTTTCATCCTCGGGGAAGTACCCACTGGGTTTTCCCCACACCAGCTCAGAGGAGGTGCTAGAGCGGACGTCCTGCGACGTCTGGATGTGCGTGCACGGCCCTGGAGCAGGCTCAGAGCGCCGAGCCCCATGTCAGGTGCTGGGGTACGGTGGTGAGCACCCAGGGTCCTCTCCAGTGAGCCTTCCATTCGATAAGGCAAGTAAACAGCAAAAACAAAATCATTTCCAACTCTGAGTGGGAAGAGCTGTGATAATGGCATGCGTGGGGCAGAGGGGACATGCAGAAGAGACACCCAATCTCTATCAGGCGGTCAGAACGCCTTCCCTGTCAGAGGACCCCTAAGGTGAAGGCTGGAAAACGCCAGGAGTCACCAAGTGAATGAGGAGGGGGTAGAAGACCGTCCCCAGCAGAGGGAAGAGCATGTGCAAAGCCCGAGAGGTCAGAGCGTGTTTAAGGAGCTCAGAGACGTTGATGTGATTATGAGAAGTGAGGGACGTAGCGGTGAGCCGGAGCCACATTACACATGTTCTTGTCAGACACACTCATGCTGTAGACAGGGAGCCAGTAGACGTCTTCAGGCTGGGGGGGGGGGGGCGGTGATGATCCACCTTGTGCTAACAAAAGAGCAGTCTGGCCAGAGGAGGGACGGGAGGGGAGGAAACCAGGAAGCGGCCACCACCCGCCAAGTGAGATGAGACTTCCCAGTGCGAGTGGCGGGGAGGGGGTGAACTAGCTTGATGGAGGGAGGCAGGGTGACGCCCAGGTTTGGGGAGCTTGGTGAACTTGGCCGGAGAGGAAAGGTGAGCTGAGGTCAGTGCAAGGTGGACATGCAAGTGGGGATGACCAGTGGGCAGTTAGATATATCAGCCTGGAGTTATCCAGAGAGTTCTGGAGTGGAAACAAATATTTAAGGACCTTGGGAATAGGTGAGTCCCCCCCCCCCCGCCCCCCGCTGCCCTGAAGAAGATGCAGAGAAATGAGAATAGAACACAGGGGACAAATAAAGGGGAGGGATTCATGATTAAAACCAACCAACCATCAGACATCTTCCAATAAAACACGTGTTGGAGGCTTCCTCAGGCTGAGTTACGCAGGACCATATCTAAAGATCATATTCAAAATAAAATAACTGCTGCGAAGGTCTCAATTAAAACATTTAATGCTGCTTTTTAAAAAAAAAAAAAAGTGCTAAAAACGGGAGTTCAGCTATTGCACAGACCCTGGAGCAATTTTTTGGCACGTGTCTATAAACACGAATCTGATCTGACTCAAGGGGGTATCACATCAAGTGTAAAAAAAATCTAATTCCATTGCCTGGAAGAGCCTTTCTGCCAGGTGCAAGACCCTAATCCAGCCGAAGAGATTTCTAATGATTAACAGGCTGGGAATACAGAGGTTGTTGGTTTTTGAGATTGCTTTCCCTGTATCTTCACGCCAGTCGCAAAAAAAGTCAAAAGGCTCCCAATACATCAAAATAAAAATGACACTCGGTCACAGAGGAAACAGATTATAGGTCAATCACCTTGATTAGTTTTTAACGGTGAGAAGCGATTAATGTTACTGAATAAGCAAATCTGTTTGCATAACCAGATCTCTATAGGCTACTGGGAATAAAGGGTTTTCCTAAGTGGATGATTTGTACAACGACAGCCTTTGGGTCTCTGGTGGAACAGCTCTGATGAGGAAATGTTCCCTTAATTACGTGGAAGGCCAATTGCCACGTTATAGCCACATTGTTTTGCAGATTACAGATAATTTCACCATTTCCATAGCTTCAGCACTATAATTCTGGAGAAAATGCAGGCACCAAGAAGACACTTGAGGCACATTATGCTGGAGATAAAGATGTTTTAGCGAATTCAATTTAAGCTACAACATTAAAGTTATTTTGTTGAATAAAACATAACGCAATAATGAGCTTGTGTATGTCAAGTCTATGGTGGAGGTAATATACCCAGAGAGGGCACAGCCCCGCTCCTTCTTCCGTGCTCATTAGAGTAATAGATAACGCCACGGAGAGAACCTCTCTAGTATGTGCCTCATCTCAGGGTGTGTTTCCTGCAACTGTGCAGGAAGGAAGGAAGGAAGGAAGGAAGGAAGGAAGGAAGGGAGGAAGGAGGGAAGGAAGGAAGGAAGGAAGGAAAGAAGGAAGGAAGGAAGAAAGGAAGGAAAAAGTAAAGGGACTAATTTGGGAGCCAGTCACAGAAGTGCTACCACTCGATTTTTTCATCCTCTGAGAGTTCTTGTTCTCAACGCCAACCAGGAAAGGACTTTCTTGAGAAGCTCAGATTAATCCCTATCTTTATGTGCTTAGCACTGGAGAGTTTGCAGGGAGCAAGTGAAGAAAGAAATCAGCGGAGAGAAGAGCGAGGAAGAACAACGTGATGGAGGAGAGGCAAAGCCATCGCGATGCTGGTCTCAGTTCTGCCACTGACTACGGAGACCCAGGACTTCCTCTCTCTAGGATTCTGTTGTTCTTGTCTGCAAAATGGAGCAGTACCTAGGCCCTTGAAAGTATTCATATTCCCTGACCTCATCTGCCTGTAAAACACTTTTCATTCATGCTGGTAGGAATCTTGACTACTTTGCCAAGAAGACAGAATAATCATGAAGCTGAATGTACCAAACAACAGCACCTGAAAGTATACAAGGAAAAACTGAGACAGTTACATGGAAGGACAGACGGATCTCCAACAAGAGTAAGAAATGTGCAGCACACTCTCGGTGTGCCAGAGACAAGCACACACCATTTCTCTCCCCGAACATGCAGGAAGACGGCAGTTCCCATCCTCCCTGCAGTTAGACTGGGACCACGTGACCACATTTCCACCAAGAGAGCATAAGAAACACCTCCCTTCTGGTCCAGGGTAATCAGAAGCAAGTGTGAGTTCTCCACGATTTCTCTCTTCCCATCCGCAGGGCTACACGTGAAAAACCCTGAGATGGCAGAATTATTACGCAAGGTGGAAACGTCCAAGATCTCTGCATCACTATTGGACAAGGGCCCCCAAGGAGAGCCCCTGCCCTGCATGGGACTATGATGGGGGGATAAAACACCGAGATTTCAGGGCTTACTTGTCCCAGCAGCAATGTGTAGGGTTACCCAATATCCTAAGGATTTAAGAGATCTAGCAGAGAGAAAAAGCAGCTAGATTTCAATTAGACTGCCAACCTTGATTGTATATTTAAAAAATAAAACCTCTCCCGTAAAAAAAAGAAGGTACACATTCCTCTTAAGCATATATGGCACATTTGCAAAACACTGATGATCTATTAGTCCGTAAGGAAACCTCAACAAAATCCACTGCATAATTGACATTGTCCAAACATTTTTCTGACCATAATGCAACAAAATCAGAAGCCGACGGCAAGAAGATAGCTAAACACAAGCATATGTTTGGAAAATAAAAAATACCCTTAGGGGCCGGGCGCGGTGGCTCACACCTGTAATCCTAGCACTCTGGGAGGCCAAGGCGGGTGGATCGCTCGAGGTCAGGAGTTCGAGACCAGCCTGAGCAAGAGCAAGACCCCGTCTCTACTATAAATAGAAAGACACTATACGGACAACTAAAAATCTATATAGAAAAAATTAGCCGGGCATAGTGGCGCATGCCTGTAGTCCCAGCTGCTCGGGAGGCTGAGGCAGTAGGATCGCTTAAGCCGAGGAGTCTGAGGTTGCTGTGAGCTAAGCTGATGCCACGGCACTCACTCTAGCCTGGGCAACAAAGTGAGACTCTGTCTCAACAAAAAAAAAAAAAAAAAAAATACCCTTAGGAATAACCCATAAGTTAAAGGGGAAATCACAACAGAAATTACTAAATATTTCTTGCTGGTTGACAATAAAACTTTATATAAACTTTATATATATATATATACACACACACACACATATATGTATTTTTTTTTTTTCAGTTGGATAAGTTCAGTTACTTGGCTTTTGCTTTCATCGTATCATTCCAGGAGGCAGCGGTCGCTCGTTCCACTCCTGCTTTTATTGCAATGTGTAATTCATAAGAACACACCTCTCTCTTCCAGGGAGCTAAACACTGAGCTGAGGTATATGCTGCAACACACCGCGTGCCGGGGCAGGTGGGAGGCGAGCACACGCACAACTGCAGATTTGCGCAGTGACAGAGGCAGTGGCTTGGACAGCTCTTCACTCCACTGAGCATCCAGACAGAAACCAAAAGTCAGTTGCTGAGCTGTCTCAGTGCTTTCATTTTATTTCAACTTTTAGGGGACAGGTTGCAATTAAGAGAATGAAAATAAAGCGATAAGCATGTAAGGTAATGTATTCACATGTAAATGATGAGACTGGAGTGAGAACATGTCCCTCTTTGGTTCCTCGGGCTCTATTTCCCATAGCTCAGAGCGCCCCGTTTCCCTCTGTCCACCGTGTCAGGGACAATCTAGGTGCCTGCCCCCAACCCAGGTGCGGGGGGACTGGGGAGTATAATCTAGCTGAGTGTTCCGGGGCAAAATGAAACGGTTTTGGACACGTGGCACCGTCCCCACGGCAGTATGTGCAGCAAGAAAATGCATTCAGTGCTCACTCTGCCCAACACACCATAGACACCATGCAAGAGTTTTAAAAGAATCTCCGCATAAATTTATGATTTACTTAAAAAGACAGAGAGCACATTTCTGAAACAACATGGTAATTATCCTCAAAACAAGAGAATACCCAAAAGCATATAGGGCGATACAAGAAGAAATTTCAATGACAGCAAGAGATAAACTTTTTATCTATTAAATTATAAAATATTTTTAAATGCTTCCCAGGGTGAGGTGAAGCTGATACACTCATACGTGGTTTGTGATGATGTAAAATAACATAACCTTCGTAGAAAGCAAATCTGAAAATGCCTTAGGAGCCCCTGTGCATGTTTATACACTTTGACCAAATGGTTCTCACCTAAGGGGATTTATCTCCAAAAAGTGAAAGAAAGAAAGAAAAAAGCCCTGTGCTGGAAAGACGTTCATTGCTGCATTGTTTAAAATAGCAAAACATGGAAGCAGGTTGTATGTCCAACAATTGGGTAATAGTTAAATTAATGACGGCACATTCATTACATTAATGCAGTTATTAAAAGTAATTATCAAAGCCATGTAGAATATGGAAAAATAAGTGTAATATTAAGCAAATAAAGGACTCAGAATTATGAGTAGCCTTGGATGGTGAGGACATCAAATAAACAATAATGAAAATATTTACAGCACGATGGGAGGTCTCTGTACTATATTTTTCAAATCATTGGAATGGTTTTAGATGGCCTTTGAATGGTTTTTCAAGATACGAGGTGGCACCATTTTAAAATATAAGGAATCACCAAGATGCAATGAGTTTTTGTTTCTAGACACGAACACAAGAGTGGTGCACACAGCCCCAAGTGTGAGGGTTCCCGCTGTGTACCGTGTGTGTGCGTGTAAAACCTTGAGGAAAATGCCATCTGCTTCATCCATTTTTACAAAGACGATTCAAAGACAATTTTATCACTAAATTCCTCCAAAACCTCAAAAGCACATGTGTTGTATTCAAATCCAGTTTGAGGTCATTAACGACCCTGGCCACAGCAAAGCCTGTCATGGCATGGGGGCAGCTGGGGATGTCACAGCTGCATATGGACTGGCGTATGCTTAGGTCTCAGTCTGCCACACCCAGCCTAAGAATGGCACAGGCAGGGGACCCAGGGACTGCAGTCCGGATGAGATGTCTGGCTCCACCACCCACTGGCTGAGTCACCCAGGCAGGACAGCCTCAATTTCCTTGTCTGCAAAGCAGGCATCACAGTTGCTATGGTTTGCATGTTTCCTCCAGAATTCATGACTTGGAAACTTACGTCCCAACGCAACAGTGCTGGAAGGTGGAGGCCTGCTCTCATGAAGGGATTAATGCTGTCAGACAAAGGGCTCGAGGGAGTGGGTTCACCCTCTGGCGCTCTTGCCCTTCCACCTTCCACCGTGTGAAGACACAGCAAGAAGGCCCTCGCCCGACGGCCTTGACTTTGGACTTCCCAGCCTCCAGAACTGTGAGCCAACAAACTTCTGTTCATTATAAATTACCCAGTCTCTGGTATTCTGTGCAAGCACAAAACAGACCAAGACAATAGTCACACCCATGGGCTCTTTGAGAATCAAAGGGGATATAGGAGGCCCCCCAAGCCCCGGGTTCTGTCCATATGAATTCAACAAGTGGAAGTTTCTACTGTATGGTGGGGAGGGTATGTTCAGTGGGTTTGAGGACATAGGGAGAAAGTGCCATCTGTGAACCAGGAAACCAGCCCGCACCAGACACCAAATCTGCCGGCACCCTGGTGTTGGATGTTCCAGCCTCCAGAACTGTGAGCAACAACTTGTTGTGTGAGCCACCCAGGCTGTATGTAGTATTTCTGCTATAGCAGCCTGAGTAGGACAGAGGGACACGGAACGACAGGATGGAGTGATCAGGGACAGCCCTACTGAGGACACATGTATCAGTTTCCTGTTGCTGCCATAACAAAGTACCACGAACTCAGTGGCTGAAACAATACAAATTCATTTTCTTACAGTTCTGTAGGCTAGAACTGCAAACCGGTCTCACTGGGCTAAAATGAAGGTGTTGGCAGGACTGTGCTCCTCCCAGCAGCTCTGGACGAGGGTCCCTCCCTGGCCTTTTCCGGCTTCTAGAGCCGCCCACATCCCTTGGCCCCCAGCCCCTTCCTGCATCTCCAAACCCAGCAGCCAGGGACTGAGTCTTTCTCATATTTTATCTCTCTGATTCTGATACTTCTATTTCCCTTTTTCATCTTTTAAGGGTCCTATGACTACACGGGGTCCACCAGGATAATCCAAGGAAATTTCCCTATTTTTAAAATCTGCCAATTAGCAACCTTAATTCCATTTGCAACGTGAATTCTTCTCTGCCACATAACCTAACATAGTCACGGGTTCCAGGGATTAGGATGTGGACATCTTTGGGGGAGAAGGGTGTCACGGTGCCTGCCACAAGGTAATATTTGCACAGAGGCCCTGGGACAAGGCTGCAATGTGAAGGTAACGTTCAAATACAGCTGCCACAGCCACCTGTACAAGGGGCAGGGAGGAGAGAGCCTAGAGTGCACAGATCGTGCCGCGCAGCATAGACTTCTCCGGAGGGATCTACGCAGCCACTTGGCTGTGTCTGGAGGTGAAATTAGCATCCGCCTGTGCAGCAAACAGCACTTGTCTTAGACACCAAGAGGCCAAGTGCAAACTCGCTCCTGGGTACAGTGTCTCAGCCATCCAAGGCCGCCGTTCCTAACCCCAGACCCTTCCTAGGAGCCACCATGCGTGCAGGAAGGAGTTGGGGACGGTGCTTCTCCTGAGAGGGAGGCAGGGAAGCAGGGAAACATGACTGGGAGCCGCAGTTTGGCTGTACCTGCGATGCTGGTTCTTAAGGAACCCAAAAACGTCTCAAGCAAATAAGGCACCACTGTGTCGTTAATGGGGGAGGGTCTGTTTTATTCTTTCCTGGTTTTCTGTTCTTTTCCATATGTTTGACACATTGCACAATTTAACAGAAAATAATAAATTACCAAAAAAAAAAATTAGAGAAACATCTGAACCTCCTTTAAGGCAACATCAGGACTGACTGTGACGTCGCTGGCAAGCAGAAAGCGCACCCAGCCAGGAACGCGACTAAGAATCACACTGAGAGCCCCTCCAAGGAGAGGCTCCCGGGGAGACGCCTTATGCGGCCCCACCTGTCCTGCCGCAGCTTCACCCAGCACCCAGCGTCCCCCATCTGGCTGACAGTTAAATTCTAGCATGGAGGTGAAGTCTAGAACATCTGGTCCAATGTGTGTTTGTAACCTCCCTGGCTGATGCTACAACTGAAGGTTCTACACGTGTGAAACAGCAGATGGGAGACAAGCAGGGTCCCAGAAGGAGGACGGCAGCCTCCTCTCCCCCTTCTGAGGGTTGCCGGGGCACACACAGCTGCCGTGGTGCCAGCATCCGAAGGAGCCCTCGCCCTTGCACCCCCACCTGCCCCTGCTCCAGCCTGGGCTGGGGTCTCATGCCTGCAGCCACCATCCTTGCATCAACACTTCGGGGCTCTGGAAATCAGCACAGCCGACCTCCGGGGCCTTTCCTGATCTGTCTTGGACACCAGCAAGTCTCAAGCATCCTTCCCAGCCACACCTGAAACACCAGAGCCCATCACAGATTTCAGCCCCAACTTGGAATATTCAAGGCAGGAATCCTTATTCTATCCTTAAAGCTGGCCATTCACTTATTCAGCAAGTGGTCATTGAGCACCTAGCATGTGCCAGGCGTGGCTTCACGTAGGGAGCCAGAAAGACAAACATCACGGGTCAACGGGATCTAGTTGAGGGAGGCGGACAACAAACAAGGACAACAGGTTAATGTAGCAACAAATGTTATTACTGTATGGTGTGTGATGTATTAACATACAGTACAGCTAATTAATATATAGCAATATGTGTGTATGTAACTATATATAACACTTTACATATCCGTGTATATATATTAAATAGTTGGTTAGATGGTTGATTAGTTAGTTTTAAGTGTTAAGGGGGAAACTGAGGCAAGGAAGGGGAATAGGGAGTATGAGGGGTGGGTTGCAGTCTCAGATGGATGACAGGGGAGGGGGGCTTCCCTTAAAGGTGACACTGAAGAAGACCAGCTCGAGCCCTCCAGCTGCCCTGAGGAAGAGCATTCCATGGTGGGAACAGGAGAGCAAGTGCCGTGAAACAGCGTTAGTTGGAGGAAAACCCAGGAGCAGATGAGGAAGGACCACAGGGTAGGGAGGATCACACAGTGGGGACTCCACCTCTGCCCCAAGAGAGTGGGAGCCACTGGCAGCATCTGAACATGGGGTGACACCCCCTGGCTGCTGCGCAAGGTGGGGCACAGGGCAGGATGGCGGCAGAGACCACCTGGGCCCGGCAGGTGCAGCAGTGGAGGCCAAGGCAGGGGATGGGGGGCGCGGTGCAGCTGAGCTGTCACAGCAGAGCCCAAGGGGGTCACCCGTGAGAACCTCAGCAAGGATGAAGGCGGGGGCGGGGGTGCTGACATTTTGAGAGTAATTTCTTTTTTTTTTTTTTTTGCTATGTCCTTTCGCATCTCTATGCCTCCTCCTTCTCTATCCTGCAACTGGGCACAACGTCACCCAGGCCCCTCCCCCCCGACTTCCCTGGGATGTGTCATTAGATTCCACAATTTAAAAGACCCAGAGGACTCAAAGAGGAGGCGCTAGCGCTGGTGACTTTGACAGGGAGGGCAACTTGCCGCTCCGGGTTACACTGTCATAAATGCTGCGCCCTCGGAGTCACTAACAGAGAATAAATCCTTCGTCGAGATCGGAGCGGAAGAGAAGCCCCCCCTCCCCCGGGGAGCCCGTATTCCAAGACAGCTCAGCCCGCTCGGAGCCCTGCTTTATTGCTCTCAGGAAGGTGGTGTGAAAACTCGACAAGGCGCGATTTCAAAGTCCCGGTGCGCTACAGCGAGGGCTCCCGCGCAGATAACGCACGGGTTCGGCAGGTCAAAAAGTACTTTTTTATTGCTGTGGGGCTCTCGCTCCGTACCAGAGTTCCGAAAGCAGCTGGCTGAGTCAGCCCGTTCCTGACCATTCAACCTTCTAGAACATCATCTCCGCAGATCTGCAGAGCAGTGTTGGTTTCTGAGATCACCCTCTGGGTAAAAAGGAACCGTCGCCGGGTGGCAGGGTGGGGTGGGCCACAACCCCCTCACAAACAGTGGCCGACAGCAGATGCTTAGTCTGTCCCAGGTGGAGAGCCACCATCCTGGGAACAAGGGTGTCCCAAATGTGACATCCTGGGAAGGATTCTCCTCTCGGTTCAGTCCTGCGGCAAGAATCTCATTCACAGATGCTACTGTGTTTAAATGTTTAGACCTCGCCCTCGGAATCTAGGAGGTCTGGGTTTTACTCCTCAATAAGCAAAGCGCTGCAGGGAGCCCATGGGAGACACGGGGGAAAGGAGATGGCCATGAACTGGTGACTGTCACTACTGAAGCTGAGTGATGGGTACACAGCACGCATTAGTCTAATTTTTATATATCTGAAATCCTCCATAATAAAAAAGAAATGCTTAACCACCCTTAGAGCAATTTGGCAATATCTAATAAAACAACAAACATACAAACCCTTAGACTCAGCAATGCCAATTCTCGAAATTCATCCTGCAGATACACTAGCAAAGGTGCCGACCCCTGCAGCACTCAGAAGAGGCAAAGGCTAGAAACAAGCTAAATGTTCAGTAACGGGGGTTGGTTAGCGGATGACGGCACAGTGGGATAGTGGGATAGTGTGTACGCCCCTAAAAGGAAAAGGACCCTCTGTCCTGACATGGGGCAAGCTCCAAGGCAAATTGTGATGGGCAGAATCACACCCCCCAAAGATGCCCACGTCCTAATCCCTGGAGTCTGTGAATATGTCGCCTTCCATGGCAACAGGGACTTTGCAGATGTGATCGAATCAAGGCTGTTGAGATGGCGGATTGTCCGGGATTATGCAGGTGAACGCCGTGTAACCACCAGAGTCCCTAAACCGGGAGGAGGGAGGGTCAGAGGCAGAGGGAACTGAAGACCATCCCTGCCGGCTTCACACAGGGCGGAGGGGCCGAGGGCCGTGGAGAGGCCTCCAGAAGCCAGAAGAGACAAAGGAACATCCTGGTTTTAGCCCAGGGAGACCCATTCTGGATTTCTGGCCTTCAGAACTGTGAAAAAAATTAATTTGTGTTGTTTTAAAATGTATGGTCATTTGTTATAGCAGCAATAAGAAACTAATACATAATTTAAATGGGAAAAAGCTGTATGCAAAACAGTGTTTATAGTAAATTCCCATTTATAGGAGATGGATAGATATAGACACAGACATAGATATAAATATATATTGTTCTCTTTTTTTTTTTTATTTTTTTTCTCCAGCCCAGGTTGTGATCTGACCCATATGCAGATATATAGGTGTGTTCTGTGGAAGGAGACGGGAAACCGGCCCCGCTGGCGTCCCGCAAGGACGAGGACGAGTGGCAGGTGGAGGAGGAGAAAGATGCCTTTCAAGGCGCACCTCTTCGTACCTTTAGAATTTTGTTCCATCTGAATGTATTAGCTAGTGAAAGTAAGTTTTCAATTAAAACAATCCTTCCTCCATTACCATGACATACACATTTTCAAGGCTCACTTATTTAAAATGCGTAAACTCAGGCAGCGTGGAAACAGAGTTATTGCTACCAAGACTGCTACCCAGTGCTTGGGCTCCTGGGAAACCCAGGGTATGTAAGAAGCAGAGACAAAAATGGTAGGAAAATCTTACCAGACTTCACTGGCTCCATGGCATTCGGTGACCCAAAGGGAGTTGGCAAGTGTCCCCTTTCAAACTGACTCAGAGAGGAAATTTCCCCCAGTGAATGTAGAAGCCCACATTCCGTACCTCCTCCCCCAACACACCCCATGACAGCAGGAGGAACAGGTTCCGATGCCATCTTGTCCTGGAGCCTGGTCTGGCCCCCACACTCCCGAGAGCCCATGGCTAAACTCTCCAACACCCCTTGCTCTGCCTAAAAACATCCTCAATTACCCCATTTTATGTATCAGCTAGGGAAGCAGAGGAGGACTATCATAGCCCCAGGCAAAAATGCTTCCAGACCTAAAGCAATTAGCTTTATGAAGCCATCATGCAAATTTATGGCCATTTCAAAGCTATTCAGCCTTGGGGAGACCTAGCAGAGGATGGGGAGTAGAATTCAAAAGTTTTTGATTATCCAAGTTATTCAAATTCTGATTTGAATATTAAAACTCGCTGTGATTACAACGTGGCCCCTGTAGCATCAGATCTTTTCAAGCTTTACTTACATGACACCCACAGTCAGGGCTGTAAGGAATTCAGAATAGTGAGGACATGAGGCACAAAGGTTCATCCGAGTGTCATCCATCCAGGACGGCGTTTTCCTTCCTCACCTTTGTACCTGGACCATGGCTTCCGTCTGATCTCACCACTTATCTCTTGAATAATTGAGCCGAGGCAGCTGCAGACACGCTTGAGCTCAAAGATGCTGAGCCAGGGTCTAGATCCAGGTAGGTCCCGGAGCTGACAGCTAAGAGTCAGGAAAACATCTGCCGAGCACTTGCTATCACCTGGACACACTTCAGAATAATTCATTTGCTCCTCAGAGCAATCCTGCAAGATCGATGCTATTATCACCAACCACACCTGCCAAGTAGGGAAACTGAGGCATAGCCGATGAGCAGCAGATCAGGGACTCCATCCAGTAATTCGAGCACTCTGCCACACAGTCTGTTGGACCGATGTATGTTTCTCCTCTAAAGCACATAAAACTGGGAATTTGTGATTTCTTAGCAAGGACATAGACAAGGATGTTCATGAGGGGACAGTTCGGACAGGACAGGATCCAGAGCCCAGGCTTGGAGGTACAGACAGGCTGGGTTTGACCCCGGACTTTACAATGCTGCCACCATGGATGACAGTCTTTTTTATATTG
Organism: Eulemur rufifrons; assembly: GCF_041146395.1. NCBI lineage: Eukaryota > Metazoa > Chordata > Mammalia > Primates > Lemuridae > Eulemur > Eulemur rufifrons. The sequence goes on from NC_090996.1 coordinate 32,840,116, forward strand.
TTGTTGTTGTTGTTATTAAGATATGATTCACATGTCAGAATATTCACCCTCTTAAAGTGTATAGCTCAGTGGTTTTTAGTATGAATGTACTAAGTTGTGCAAACATCACCACTAATTCCAGAACATTTTCTTAACCCAAAAAAGAAACCCCATCCCCACTAGCAGTCACTCCCCAATTCTCCTCCTGCCAGTCTGGGCAAGCACTAATCTACTTTCTGTCTCTGCAGACTTGCTTATCCCGAACATTTCATAATAATGGAATCATATCAGCAGAGTGGCCCCTCGGTATCCGTGGGAGACTGGTTCCAGGACCTCCTTCAGATATTAAAATCTGTGGATTTCAAGTCCCTGATATAAAATGTATAAAACAGCATAGTATTTGCATATACCCTACGTACCTCTTCCCATATACCTTAAATCATCACTAGGTTACTTATAATGTCTAATATAATGCAAATGCTATGTAAATAGTTGTCACACTGTATTGTTCAGGGAATAATGACAAGAAACAAAAGTCCATACGTGCTCGATACAGATGCAACCACCCATTTTTTCCGAATGTTTCTGATCCGTTGTTGATTCAATCCCTGGATACAGAGCCATGAATATGGAGCTGGCTGCACACCATTCCTTTTCATGGGCACGTAATATTCCACCGTGTGAACAGACCACATTTTATCTGTCCGTTCATCAGCTGATAGACACTCTGGGGTCTTTCCGTTTTTTGGCTGCTATGAATAACACTGCTATGAACACGGGTGTACAAGCTTTTCTGTGAACATACATTTCACTTCTCTTGGGTATGTTCCTAGGAGTGAAATTGCTGAGTCCCATGGTAATTCTATGTCTAAATTTTGAGGAACTGCAGGACTGTTTTCCGCAGTTGTTTTCCACAAAAACATAGACAGTAGCAGTTGCTGGCAAGGATGTGGGGAGATTAGAACCCTCGTGCACTACTGGTGGGAATGGACCTGCACCCCCTGCACCCCCACACCTCCGTGCCTCTGCTCAAGCCAGGCCATTATTCCCAGACGTCCATCTGGAACATCTTGCCTCTTTTGCGAAGACCCACCTGACTTCCCAGGCTCTGTGGGCTCCCAAAGTCCCCACCTCTATCAGTGCATGTCTCTGCCATCTCAGGGTACATGGTATACCACTCTGTCTTCCAAACTGGACAGGGAACCCCTGTAGCCTTTGTATCCCCAGGGCCCAGCGGCACACGTAGCACATCCAGGGTGATCAGTGAACGTTTATGGGAAAAAAGTCAACAGAAAACTGGCACGTACAACGCAACGCAGGAATCTCGAATGTGATACTGGTGAAGCCAGACACGGCAGGGTTCCCACTGGCTGATTCCTGCTACTCGGCGCTCAAGAGCGGGCCATGCTCACCAGTGGCAGGAGGAATCTGAACAGAGGGTTCCTTCGGGGGAAGGAGGCTGTAACCCAGAGAGGGGCACGAGGGGACTGTCGGGCGCGGAAATGTTCTATGTGTGCAGCTCAGCGGTGGTTACTCGGGTGTGTTTAACTGTGTTTGATTGCCTAGGGCTGTGCGAACAGCACGCCACAAAATAGGCGCTTCAGAAAGCAGAGACTTACGCTGTCGTGGTTCTAGGGCCTACAGGTCTGGAACCAAGGCATCGGCAAGGGCGCTGCTCACTCTGACGGCGCTAAGGAAGTTCTTCCTTGCCTCGCCTGGCTTCTGGGGGTTCCTGGCAACCCTTGGGGCTCCTTGGCTTCTAAATGCATCACTTCAATCTCTGCCTTCATCTCCACCCGGGATCCTCCCTGTGTCCCACTCTCCTCTTCTTGTCAGGACACTCACAAGAAGACACCAGAAGACACACTGAACTAAAGGCCCACCCTACTCCGGTGTGATCTCATCTCAACCAATCCCACCTGCAATGATCCTGTTTCCAAATAAACCACATTCGGAGGTCCTGGTGGTTAGGACTCCAACATATCTTCTTAGGGGACACAACTCAGCCGGCAACAATGGGCGTTTACATATGTAAAAAAAAAAAAATGCACATTTCTAGATGAATACATTTTACTGCATAAATGTTATACCTCAGTTTGTAAAAATGAGAGGAAAAAATAAATAAGCAATGAGCAACAAGTCCCACCTCTCTGTCGGCTTCTGAGAGACAGAGCCAGAAATGATACCCCTCCATTTACGGAAGCAGGATAATGCATTAAAACAAATTTTTTTTGCTCTCCCCTATGGCATGAGACACACACTCCCTCCCCACAAAATCTGCCGGGACTCCTGGGACCTGCCCTTTCCAGAGAGGCTGATGGCGAAGCAGCCGTCATTTTCGGAGTGAAGCCGCCTCTGAATTAGCGGGACCAGCCGGCTGCTCGCTCCCCTCCCCCGTGCCGCACGTGGCAGACGAGAAGGAATTTTTAAAGACTGATTACACATTCTTTTTTATTGGTTCCATGTCTGTAGTATCTGTTGTCCCCAGCTGGTGCCCCAGTAGGTGATATAAAAAGATGTATGAATAATGTACACAACAGCCCCACAGCCATCAGAGAACCTCGCTGCCAAAACAGGGGAGGCAGGGCAGGCCGAGAAAATGGATTAGAGGGCAAAGCCAGAGACATGCACATTCCTGTCTGTTTTTCCCTGAAATCGGTGGGCTACCGTCGGCTTGAAGATGAGCAAGTGGGATCGTCACATCACCCTGGAGAAAGCTCCCAGCAAGCATGTACGGGGTTTTCAAACACAGCAATCCCACACCCTGAAATCTAACCTACCCAAGTATAGTCATGGATGCACAAATATTTATGGACAAGGATGTTCATTTCAGCCTCGTCACAATTATGCAGGGGGTGGGAGGTAGAATAAAGCCACTGATTTAATAGGGTTTCTCCACAAAGTCCCTCTTGCGCATGAGCTCTCCAAACAAATGCTGCCTCATAGTGAGACTGTCCCCAACATGAGCCGACGCACGTAGGTCTGGAGTAATAAATAAGATGATGTGATTTTGCAGTGCAGGAGTTTGAATGTGGCAAAATAGAAGAGCAGAATGGGTTACTTGGTGATTTATCGGGGAGAGTTGGCAGGTGGTCTGTCCATGAGTGACTGAGGCCCCTCCCGAGCTCCTTCCTTCTTTGCTCCTCTCCCCACGGAGGCTGGACAAAGGAGATGCTTGCTTTTCCAGCCTCCCTTGCAGCTAGGGTGGCCACGTGACCCAGTCCTGACCAATGACACATGAAGGACATTCTCCTGGGAACCTGTGGGAAAGATGTCTCCTCTCCTGTACAAAGACCAATCCACCCCCTACACACCTCTCTCTGGCCACCCTCTCGTCCCTTCAGTCATATTTCACACCTTCAGATGGAGCCGTGTAAAGATTTTCCTCTTGGATCTAAGCAGCTATTTTGCAACCATGAATGAAAAACCAAGAAAACTGCAGAATCCCCGTCCCAGAGCTCTGATACCGTGGCGCTGCTGAACCAGCCCCAGAAACACCAACCTCCAAGCCTCTTGTGGACCAGCCCACTCCCAGCCTGCCCAGCGAGGGCTGGATTCTCAGTTGCTTGCAGGTGCAAGCAGTCCAACCACCCCGTAGCTGGACGGGGACTGCCTGGCAGCCACAGGTACACCTGCACAGCTTCGGAAAAGGAAAGACCTGGCCTCTTGCCTGGAGCAAATGGAAGTACCAGGACACTCCTGTGTGGTTTGAACAGTGTTCTCCAAAAATTCTCGTCCACCTGGAACTGCAGAATGTGACCTTATTTGGAAATAGGGCCTTGTAGATGTAATTAGTTAAGGATAGAGATGAGATCGTATTGGATTAGGCGGGTCCTAAGTCCAGTGACTGCTGTCCTCATGAGAGACAGAAGAATACGCACAGGGACACGGGAGGGAAGGCCATGTGCAGACGGAGGCAGAGGCTGGAGTGATGCTGCCACACGCCAAGGAAAGTCAGGAGCTGCAGAAGCTGCGGGAGGCAGGAAGGATCCCCCGCCTTGAGCCGTTAGAGGGAGTGTGGCCCTGCCCACACCTTGATTCCAGACGCTGGCCTCCAGGACTGTGAGAGAATACACTGCCATTGTTTTAAGCCACCAAGCTGTGGTCATTGTTCTACAGCACCCCCTAGGAAACTAAGACATTCATTCCAGTCTGTCCCGTGGCCCTTACGCTTGCTGGAACCCACCGGTAAAACTGCTGTGCCTCCCTGACTCCCTCTTGGGGCCTCTCAGGCTACGGGATGACCACACCAGCTCCATCCTCCCCTCCCCAGCCAACCTCATCCCCTCCTGCCCGGCCCCAAGACCCGCCCCTTTCTTCCCACCGGGTCTGGAGTGGCAGGTGGCAGCAAGGAAGCGAGCTTTCGCGTCACGCAAGTCTGGAGCATTTGCGTCCTCAGTATAAGGGCTTCCTCACAACCTTTCATTCAGATCCACATTCACAACTAGGAAACACGCCTTCCCCGTGTTAAAAACCAGCTGAGACGCCCATCAGTGGGGAACAGGATAAACAAATTATTGTGCATTTATCAGTGGAATATTATGTCGTGGTTAAAAAGGAGTGGCGTATACTGAGATACTTATAAATGCAGTGACATGATGTTTGGGGTCGTCTTCAGAATAACGTGGGGAGGGACAAACAGAAGGGGGCAGGTCTGGATGAAATGAGCGTGGCCAGAAGTTGGGGGGATTTGTTATACTATTCTCCCTACTTTGTGTATGTTTGAAAGTTTCCATAATAAAGAGTTTTTTAAAGAGGCAGTGCATAGATACTCTCTTGGGAAGAGGCCCATAATATATTCTAAAGTAAAAGAAATAGGCTGGGCTTGGTGGCTCACGCCTGTAATCCCAGAATTCTGGGAGGCTGAGGTGGGAGGATCGCTTGAGCCCAGGAGTTTGAGGTTGCTGTGAGCTAGGCTGACGCCAGGGCACTCTAGCCCAGGCAATACAGTGAGATTCTATCTCAAAAAGAAAAATAAAGTAAAAGAAACAGCAAATTGAAGAATAATATATTCAGCATAATCCCATTTATTTGTGTGTGCATACGTGTTTTATATGAATGTAAGTACAGAGAATAATCTAGAAGACTATACAACAAACCCCAACAAGACCCTCTCATATCACCATTCCTTTCCCAGGATAGCGCTGCTCACACTGCGATTACGCACTCACAGGCCTGCGCGGAATCATCGCTCAATTGATACATATTTGCCGGGTGCCGGTTTGACTTCACTGCTTCCTACCCCTGGAGCCCGAGAACTCTCTGAATCCTCAAAATGAACAAGTGAGAGACTGGAGCTAAGGAGGCTATGGAGTTATCACCCTTCCAGAGCACGTTATTATCTATTCTTTTAAAATAGAAATTCCACTCCGAGCGGAATAGCCCGCGGGCACAAGTGCGAAGTTATAGCATGAAGGCAGCTGCAAACAAGATCACAGACTTGAAATCGATCACCCTGAAAGCGCTGGAAGGTTCCCATCAGGAAAAGCCCAGGAAAGCAGCATTTCTCTGGGACTAGAGGTCGGCTCACAGGGGTCTTGGCATAGGCCAGGGGCAGGGGGAGGGGGGGTGGACACAGGGAGGCTCCGTCAGAAAGGATCTGTCTTGGCTGGGGTTCGCTTTGCCGAGTTTAGCTCAGGTTGTCATCAAAAGGCTCGTCCACCAGCCAGCCAGGGCCGGAGGGGCACACGCTGGCCCGACACGGGGGCCGCCAGCCTCGCCTGAAGCCGGGTCCCCACCTTCCCCACCACCTTGTAAATGCGGAGAGATGAACGGCCCTCTCAGCTAGGAGGAGCGGGGGGAGGGGGAAGAGGAGATCGGACACTCGCCCAACCCCAGCACATACCACACATCAGCGACCACAGACCCAGAAACAGCACCGTATAAAGTAGAGGCTGAGACTTGGGCACTGGCACCAACAGTCCTGGGTTCTAGTCTATTCCGGCACTTAAGCTTGGCCAAGTGGCTTCAAATCTCCAAGGCTCGGTTTTCTCATCTGTAAAATGGGGCTGTTGACGTTCCTACCGGGCAAGGCTGATGTGAAGCTTAAAGGAGATGATGATCTACAAGCAAGTCAGACACACGCTGTCCCAGACGTAGACCCCCTGAGACAAGGGTCTGGGTACAAGCGGGTCCTCAGAAGCAGTGACAGGGGAGCAGGACAGTAACACAGTGACCAGAGGAACCCCATGCCCTGGACAGCTGGGGCGCAATCCCACTGGGGACACAGGGAGATGACACAGCACGTCTCAGGCAAGGGGCCCTGAAGGAAAACCAGGGCTGCAGCAGGACGAGAGGAAACAGAGATGAGCTGGAACATCACCTCTGGGCCACGACGACCATTTAAAAAGTCAACCGGCCGGGCGCGGTGGCTCACGCCTGTAATCCTAGCACTCTGGGAGGCCGAGGCGGGTGGATCGCTCGAGGTCAGGAGTTCGAGACCAGCCTGAGCAAGAGCGAGACCCCGTCTCTACTAAAAATAGAAAGAAATTATATGGACAACTAAAAATATATATAGAAAAAATTAGCCGGGCATAGTGGCGCATGCCTGTAGTCCCAGCTACTTGGGAGGCTGAGACAGGAGGATCGCTTAAGCGCAGGAGTTTGAGGTTGCTGTGAGCTAGGCTGACGCCACGGCACTCACTCTAGCCCGGGCAACAGAGCGAGACTCTGTCTCAAAAAAAAAAAAAGTCAACCCAGTGGTCCCTGAGAAGCACCAGTGCTTTGTGATATAAAACACAAGTCCGCTCTGTGAGCAAAGCAACGCCCCCCAGATGGACGGGGCGACCCAGCCAACGTGCAGAAGGAGCCCTCTGAACCTCGTCTGCAGCGACGATTCCCCATGTTCCTGTACGTCAGGGTCGCCAGCGAGAGGTGACAAACACACAGGCTCCTGGGCTCCAGCCCCAGAGGTTCTCATGCAGCAGGTGCCAGGCAGGGCCCAGGGATCTGCATTTTAACGAGTTTTCCAGGTGATTTGAGGTAGGTGGGCAAAGGACCACATTTTAAGAAACGTTGTTCTAGTAAAACCCAAGGCATCGGTTTTGCAGATCTTCTGGCCACACCAGGTAGGTAGGAGACACCTTCGGGGAGAGGTTATAGACCCGGTCAGCATTTACAACGCCTGTGTGCACATGAACACTCACGACACGCGCACACACACACACACACACACCCACACACACACACACGCACACAGCAGCGGTACCAATTAGTGGGGCTCGGAACACCAACTATGTTTCCTCAATGAAATAAATGACTCTGCTCCCGACATACTCAAGAAATCATCCAAGAATAATGCATAAGCTCCAACACCTCCTCAACCAGCCCCCTACCCCCACCCCCACCCCCAAGAAAACTCTTGAGAATGAGCCAAGGTTAATGAGGCCGGTGGGTATGTGCTGAGTCAGTGCTGGCCACGCAAGTTAAACTGCCTGGAGGTGGATTCAATTTATAGGTCTGATTTTTCCAGGAGTGCAAGGGAAAATGTTTGCACAAGGAGAGAGGCCAGATGCCGCACGCCTGGGTGAGAGGGAGAGACGGCGGGGTCTCGCGAAGCCGAACTCAGAATGTGGTCGGGGGAGAGCGGCTGGCTCTGCAAACGCCTCTGTCCCCTTTCAGCCCGTTCCCGACCCCGTCCACTGAGCCCAAGGCAGCAAGAGGAACCCTTCCAAAATCTTTCAGCCCCCTTGAGTGACACTCTCTGTTCCCAGCTTCCCAAGGTGAAGGTCGCCGTGGCTCCTGCAGTCCCTTTTGGCTTCCCCATGTCCCTCCCCAGATGCTGGGCAGACAGGCAGGTTCCCTGAAAGCCAAAACTGGCAGAAATTTTTCTTCTGGCGTGCTCAGTGCTGTCACGGATCCTTGACAACCTCGCTGCTCAAAGTGAGGTCCTCGGGCCAGCACATCGGCACCAGCTCAGGAGCCTGTCCGACGAGAGGGCTCTCGGGCCCCACCCCCGACCCACTGAGTCAGAATCCACAATTTAAGAAGATCGCTACATGGCTCACGCGCACACATCAAAGTCTGTGTCGCCACGGTCCTCGGAATAGGACCCCAAGTCCTCTCTGTGTGTGGAGACACCTGCCGTGGACAGTTTGTGGGTGGGGAGGATCCCAGACCCAGGCGTCCCTGTGACAGTCACTCTCATTCTCTGTAAGGAGACAGCACTCGCCCAGAGCTTTTCTTTAGTATATACTTTTTTTCCAATATTAATGGGAGCTTTATCATTTTTAGACTGCCCCAAAACAAACAGAATTGAGTTTGGCAATTTCCATAGATGATTTCACACACTAGTCAGGCCGTGGCCCAAACCCAGGCTGCAGACGAGGCAGAGATGGCTCCACTAGACTTACAAGGTAATATCTGGGTCAGGATGGCATGAGTTGGAGATGCTTCTGGAACCTGGGAGCCCCAAAGCCTGCATGTCCTACAGCTGAGTACTAGGACAATTTGAAAAATAGTGGCAGGAAGAGATTTACTCTCTCCCCTGTATCTCATGCTCCACCCCACCCAAAGTGCTCAATAAATATTGTTATAATAAATGAATGATGGATTTATTCCTTCCAAACCACAACTCACCAAAGAGAGGCCAAGACATATCACAATGTGGTGACCATTGCGGTGCAGTGAATATGACGAACTCTCTCCAGCCGGCCACCTCCACCAAACCCTGCTGATTACTCCGAATGTTGCACTGTGGGGAGGTTTCAGTGGTTATGGCCGATTGTTGCATGACTGCTGGCTGTTTTTACTACGTTTTCAGAATATAGAGATGGGTGCGGATGGTCCCTGACTGATTAGTATGCAATTCTCAAAAGACCAAACCACTTGGTAAAAGTGAGAACCACCCAGGACTCAAGGTTCCCTCCAGACCAGGGGATAACCAGCCCTGCAGTCTCTGTCCTGGTATCACCGGCCACTCTCCTTCGGGCTCGGTTTCCTCTGAGAGCATATGTTGTTCATTTCCACTGAGGGTATCCAGGGACACAAACTAAAGATAATGACGCTTTATTGTCCCTCAGTCATCTGTCCCTCCCATGTGCTGGAAGGAATACCAAGTCCAATTTGTCCAATCACAAAATAACAACAATGGCATCATGAGATCAGATAACAAAACTTTCAGTGGCAACTTACTCCATCAAAAGTAACTAACATCTGTCCAGCACATACCCTTACTAAGAACCAATTTAAGTGCTCTACATGCTGCTTTAGTCGGGAAGAACTAGGTTATGCTACAGTAACAAATTAACCCCCAAATCTCACTGGCTTAGCAACCACTGAGACCTTTTCACATTCCATGTCCGCATGGGCTGGCCAGGTGTGGTAGGCTGCAAATGGCCAAAGACCCAGAATGATGGAAGTTCTACCACCTCAACACAGGCTTCTTTTTTTTACTGTGGCAGGAGATGAGAGAATGGGATGATTGGTGATGCACCAGCCATTGAAAGCTTCAGGCTGGAAGTGATGCATGTGACTTCCACTCGCAGATTTCTGGACCCCGCCAGCCACGAGCCCATCTAACTCTAAGGGTGCTGGGAAATGTGGAGGTGCACAGGAAACCCCGGGAGCAGAAAGCATCCCTGCCGACATGCATTGCTTCATGGGAGCCTCGGAACCCCGTGAACTATACAACAGATTTAGGGAGGTTATAGGACTTACCCCAAGGTGTCACACATAGTAAGCTGCAAAGCCCAGATGTGAACCGAGTTCCTGGCAGGCTTCAAAACACTCTTAACCACTAATGCTGCATAGTCATCACAAAAGTCTATGAAATTCCCTCATCTAGCAAAACAGCACACTAATTAAAAGAAGCCAAGTCGTGCGAGTACAAACTGGAGCTCCCCTGACACGCCACCTCCTCACCCCAAATGTTCAACCGACACAAAAACCTGGAATGGAATTCTTAGGCAATTTCAGCAAGGGGGAAATGGACTCCTTTCATCTGGGTCTCATGTCCACCCACATCGAGACAAAGCCTTCCCCAAACTTCGCCTGGACACCTGGGCAGGCTGCCACCTCCTGTCACCTCTGGTCACTGGAAATCCACTGGTGACACCTTTACACCATTCACAGGTCTTTCTAAAAGTGCAAAGGTAAATGTCATCCATGTACCTGCATATGGATCAGAGGTAGGCAAACTTTTTTTGTAAAGTGCTAGATAGTAAATATTATAGGCTTTGCAGGTCTTGGTCCCATATTCTTCTTCTTTTTTTACAAACTTCTAAAGATGTGAAAACTATTCGTAATTCTAGGACCATATGAAAACAGGTCATAGCCAGGATTTGGTTTATAAGTGATAATTTGCCAGCTCCTGAATTCTGACTAGATCAAACCCAAGTCTTCTTGCTCCGGATGTATCTTACCTCTTCGTTAAAGTTCAGACTGCCTTAGGGAGGCAGCCGGTCTAAACTGAAGGAATGTCTGAATTCTTTATTTATTTATTTATTTATATTTTTTTGAGACAGAGTCTCACTTTGTTTCCCAGGCTAGAGTGAGTGCCATGGCGTCAGCCTAGCTCACAGCAACCTCAAACTTCCGGGATTAAGCGATCCTTCTGCCTCAGCCTCCCGAGTAGCTGGGACTACAGGCACGTGCCACCATGCCCAGCTAATATTTTCTATATATTTTTTTTAGTTGTCCAGATAATTTCTTTCTATTTTTAGTAGAGACAGGGTCTCACTCTTGCTATGGCTGGTCTCAAACTCCTGACCTCGAGCGATCCCTCTTCCCTCGGCCTCCCAGAGTGCTAGGATTACAGGCATGAGCCACCACGCCCGGCTGGAATATCTGAATTCCTGAAAGCTCAAAAATAAATGCCAGTGTGAAGACATCAGAAACCATGGTTTTTAGGGCTATTGGAATGGAGAAATATCACATTTCTATAAAGAGAAAAAAATCAGAATACAGACTTAATTTGGTATGATCCTTATTACACATGCATAGAAATAAAGGCTGGCAAAATTTACCCCAAATATTAACAAAACTCATCTGAGTAGTGAGATTTGGGGTGATTTTTTTTCATAATTTCTACACTTTCCACAACAATTTCCGTAAAATGCATACGTATTATCTTTATAATCAGAAAAAGATTAGAAATGCTGAATTATTGCTTATAAAAATATGCAAGTACCTCATGCAATAACTGAGAACAAAAGTTAAAAAAAAAAAAAAGATAAAAATTTAAAAAAGAAAAAATATACAAGTACCTAGAACTAGACTAATTAAGCACTGACCAGCATAAGTCCTCGGGCCGCGTATTTTAGTCATTTAGTAGGACGACTGCAAGCTCTTCTTACTATGTGTGTTTTTGTATGCCTGACATCTCTGGGACCACCCACCCACTTTAGAAACCAATTCTGTGGTTTCAGTGGGGTTTTGGTACGGTTGACTCTCTCTACTCAGGTATAACCATGTGACCCAACCCTCACCAAGTAGAACATTTCAATCTCTTGACTACATTTCAGTCTCATGATAGACTCAGGGAGGGCACATAACCCAGATTATCCAATCAGAGTCTTCCCTGGGACTTTTGCTCATGCTTTCAGGAAATAAACATATCCTTGCCCCTGGCTAAAACTTCCAGAAGCCGTCTTGCCCCCCACATAGAAAAAGGCTGCCTGAGGAGGACACACAGAGGCACGCAGAGCTTCGAAATGGAGAGAGACAAACTTTGATGATATTGTTAACCCTAGACTTAACTTAGAGCCAGCTCCTTCCCAACTCAGCCTTCACATTACATGAATCACTAATTCCACTTTTTGTTTAAACATGTTTGAATTGAGTTTCTATTACTTACAACCGAAAGAAATCTTCCCTAGCCATTATCATATGTTTATATTAAAAACATTTATTGAGCATTTACTGCATGCAAGAAATGGTATAAACCCTGGAAAATTGAAAATGACCACTAATAATAATGATAACAGCCCACACCTACACAGCACTTGGTCTTTAACTCAGTTAATCCCCATGAAGTGGGGTCTATCCTCAACCCTTTCACATGGATGGGAGACTAAGGAACAGAAGGGTTAAGGAACTTGCCCCGGTCACACAGCTGTTATATCACAGATCTAGGGATGACAGGGATTCGCCTGAGGCAGTCCACACTTTTACCCACTTCTCCACACCCCCAGACACCCTGGCCCCGCTGAGGAGACGGACACTTACCAAATCACTTCAGAACAGATTAAAAGGAAGGCTACCCAGGGCTTGCCAAACCGCAAGGTACCTGAGAATGACCTAGACTTGTGCTAAATGCTGATTCTGACTCAGTCCTTCTGGCCTGAAGTTCTGCGTCTCTGACAAGCTCCTGGGTGGTGCCGATGCTGCTGGTCTGTGGACCCCTCTGGGGGGATCAGGGGACAGAGCCTCAGACACAACAGGGCAGCAAAGCAAGTGTCATTCTACAGAGGTGACAGCTAAGGCTCAGAGAGGCTGAATAACTGACCAGTAGCCTGGCTAGAATGTAGGGAAGCCAGACCTGGTATTGGGATGTCCCTGGCCACACGGAACTGGTTCCACCCAGGTTCTGATCCTGGAGTCCATCCACAGACCCCTCCTGCGGGGCTCCCAGAGAAAGGCAGGGTCTGGCAGCGTGAGCCTCTCCCCTGTCCCGGGGGCCCAAGGATGGCTTCAGGAGCCTCCGAGATTATATGCAAATTGCAGGTGGCTTTTTCTGGGGAGATGGTTTTATCACTTTCGTCAGACTCTCCACGGGGTCCTCAAATCAGAAACGTGAAAAATAAAGCTGAACAACCACGCAGAGGGAGATCTGCTGACGTAGGTTTTGCTGCTTGTAAACTCTTCAAGAGGCGAGTCATTGGGGAGCTATTAGCAACAGCAAGCAGGCGCTAATACACCCTTTTCTGGAGAAAGCAAAAGCTCCTTCCCAGTGGCATTAACTTCATATCACTTAAGAGATCTCCCGTGGGCAGATTTGGAATCTGCTGCGAATATAATGGGTACAAAATATCATAAGGTGTGCCTGCCTCTCAGACCTTCCCAGAAGGTTTTCGCTGAGCAGATATAAATGGTGAGAGCGAATTTTAAAAATGACAAAATCACCCCAACTGCTCTCCTACGTTCACTGCAGGTAACGTGGCACGTCCCATAAAGGTACAAATGCACAAACTTTCTCGCTTGGTAATTTCGCTTATAGGACTTTGTCCTGCAGACACATTTGCTCAGTGGAAAATGATGTACGTGCAAAGCTACCCATTGTGTCCGTGTTTGTAACAAACAGCAAATGGAAACAGAAGCAACCTGAATATCCATCCAGAGGGGAACGGCTAAATATAACACAGGACATCCAGGCAAGGGCGCACTCTGTTACCTTTAAAACAAATACTGAGGAAGGTCTTTGTGTCCCGATACAAACTAATCTCCCAGATGCGTTAAGCAACAAAAGCAAGATGCAAAGAATGTGTATGGCGTGCAGACAAATGTGCGTACGAGATACACGTGTATGTATGCGCACACAGTTGCTTACAGATGCAAACGGGACCTCTGGGTAAATAAGCAAGAAATTGGCACCACTGTTTCCTCCAGCAAGGAGACTTCGGTGACCAAAGGGACGGAGTGAAAGGGGGATGTTGGACTGTGCAGCCTTGCACGCTTTTGTGTCTTGGCCGCGTGAACGTACTGCCCATAAAAAACAGTCATCGCATAAGATTATCTTTTTCACTTGCCCATTGTGGGAACAGGTTCCTTTGTCCCTCTTATTTATAACTAGATACACCATTTATTGAGCTGGAGAACATTGTCTCTACTCCCACATTAGAACAGGTTCCTTAATCTCGGCGCGAGGGACGTATGGGGTGGGATCATTCCTCGCTGTGTGGGGAGTTCTGGGCACGGCAGTGTGTTTAGCTGCATTCCGGCCCCCTGCCTCCTCCTCCCATTGTGACAACCCAAAAATGCCTCCAGACGTTGCCAAATGCCTACAGCGGGGGAAATGCTCCCCCCAACCCGGCCGCTGAGCACCGCTGCCCTGAGATACCCACACCTGGCTTAAGAAGACGCCCAGCGGGTACCACAACCACCATGTCCTTCAATTCCCTGAACACTGACGTGAAGTCAGGACAGTTTCCCTCCTTACAGGTGACAGATCAGAGGCTGAGATCACAGCTGCTGAGGGGCTGAAGTAGGATTCAAACTCAGCCCTGGATGTTTCCAGAAACTGGGCCGTCAATCCCTGCCCCGGAGCCCCCGGCCGTCTTTGGTTCTAATTAAGCAATCATTCCAAACCCCTTTGAATCTTGCCCATCTCAGAGCTCTCAGGCCACGGAGACATATCCCAAATATGTTGCTTTAATGAAACAGGGCGCCCGGGACCGGCGAAACCACCAGCATCTGTCTTCATGAGCCGGGCTCAAGCTGACCTCTGTCTGACTCCAATGCAGAAACGAATCATCCGTAATAGAAAAAATGATGGATAAAAATTGGTAGTGCCGGCACCCAAAGACCTCATCAGATTCCAGGGTGGGGGCGCGACATAAACCATGATAAAGGGGCTCTCTCGGCCCAACGACTCATTAACGCATGTTCTTAGGAACACGTCTGGGCAATTGGAAACCCGGGAGACCGGCGGTGAAGCGGAGTGACTGCTGCTCACATCTGGGCTGCAGGACACGCAGCTCCCATAAGGGCTCAGGTCCAAGAAGGAACGTGACCCGCCCTCCAAGAGGCCCAGAGTCCAAGGGGCCGGGGCCTACGTGGTCCCAAGCAGGAAGCAAAGCCGGCAGAGGTCGATCCCCTGGGCGCCGGGGCCCTGTGAGAGAGCCTCCCTAAGACAGAGCCCTGGGCCTCCCTCTCCCCCTCTGCAAAGCAGGCCCCATGGGACCCCTCCACACTGGGGGGCTGTCAGTTGTGCAGATGTCTCAGCCCTCACCTGGGAGACAGGATCACATGACCCTCCTCGGCATTCCCTGCGCCGAGGATGAAAAGCCTTCCCAGAGTGTGTTTTCAGGGGGCAGAGGAGGCATCCATGTGTTCATTCAAGTATTTTTGTTTGAGCACCTGCTGTGGGCCAGGCCATGGGGACAGGGGCAAACCACGCAACTTCTGTGTCTCCAGGGTCTTGCCATGCCCCCAAGGCTTGCTTTGCTTCCTTTCTCTGACAGCCCAGGGAGTCAGAGGACAGGGGAGCTTTGTTCTTGTACACCTGATGGCCCCCCAAACTTTCCCTACACCCCACCTCCCCTATGGCTCCCATAACGGGCTAAGCTTGGGAAGCTCCAAGGCCAGGAGGAGTCTCTGATTTCTTCCTTCCCTGGAAGCAAGGAGGACGTGGGTCCCGGCTGTTTAAATGAGAGAAAAGCTGAGGAGAGACGATTAAAAAGAAAGGAAAGAAAACATTTGGCTGTTAATTCCACATATCTCACTCCAACATCCCTCCCCTTGAGAAAAATCTTTGCATCCTTGCAAAGGGTGTGCGTCTGTTTCTCCTCCAATCATTTGCTCCCCAACCCATGCCGCCTGCAGGAAGGCGGAGATGGTGCGCCTCTGTCTCGGGACACAACCGCCAGGTGCGAGGCAAGACCTGGCTCTGGGGGGAGAAGCTCCCCCGGGCTCCCCAGGACTGAGGCACTGGGCAAGTCTGAGTATTGATCAAGCTCCTCCCTCCCCCATCTGAAGGGCCTACTTCCATCGAGGCGGTCTCTTCTCCCCACCCGGCTCCATGCACCCCCCGCCCCCCTCCACCTGCACGTCCCTCACCCACCTCGCCCCACCTCCACGCCACGCAAGGGGGGCTTGGCCACAGCACCTGGAAGTTCCTTAAAATGGAATGATACATCATTCTGTGCTGCGTAGCTCATCAACACACACTTAGCAGCTCAGAACACCTATATATCATCTCTCAGTTTCTGTGGGCACAGTTGCTCAGGGTCTCACAAGACGGCAATTTAGGTGCCAGCCAGGGCTGGGGTCTCATCTGAGGCTTGGCAGTGGGGTGGGGGTGGGGGGTGTTCCTATCCCAGCTTGCGTGGTTGCTGGCAGAATCATTTCCCAGAGGTCTCCTCCAGACCCTCTTTGAAGCTCTCATCTGATCATGCCAGGCCCACCCAGTTCATCTGCCTTTTTATTAACTCAAAGGGACCTGATCAGGGGCTTAGTTACATCTGCAAAAATCCCTTCAACTTCTCCATATTCTACTGGCTAGAAGCAAGGAGAATTAATTTAAAAGTACTTATATTTGTAATCTGTCATGGGATTAGTGTTTTAAAAAACAATATTTATATTAGTTTTCTCGAGCTGCCATAACAAAATACCACGAGCTGGGTGACTTAAAACAACAGAAATGTAACATCTCTCAGTACTAAAGTTCAGACGTCTGGAATCAAGGTGGCGGCAGGGCCACGCTCCCGCCTAAACTTGCAGAAGGCTCCTTCCTTGCATCTGCCTGGCTTCCTGTGGCTTGCAGGCGACCTCTGGTGTTCCATGGCTTGCAGACACATAGCTCCGCACCCCTGTCCAACCTACGGCCTCTTCCCTACAGCTCTGTGTCTCCACGTGTTCTCTCCTCTTGTAAGGACACCAGTCATCGGATTAGGAGGGTTAGGGACCCACCTATTCCAGTAGGACCTCATCCTAACTAAAAACATCTGCAAACACCCTATTTCTAAATAAGGTCACATTCTGAGGTGCTAGAGTTTAGGATTTCAACACATCTTTTTAGGGGGATGCAATCCAACCCCTAACAGGACTATGGCACATAACTGACGGCTGCAGGTATGGCTGCATCCAGGTCCTCAAACAATGTCAGAACGACCCTTCCCCCTCTCCTACTCCCTCTCTTCACATTTCTCTTTCTCAAGGGTGAACACGAACTTCCCAAAACTGACTCTCGTTAGGCCAATGTGCTTCTCAGCTCCAATCACTGTGGCCAGGGTGGTGGAAGGATGCCGGTCGCCCCGGCTGGGACCACACGCCCACCCCCAGGGCACGGTGCGGAGTGGCCAGTCCCACACAAACCAGTGGACTGGCAGTGAGGTTCAGTGACTCCCCAGTGGAAAACCAGGGAGTGTTATCACGGGGAGGAGGCCTGGAAGAAGGGCCGGCAGGAGCTGCAGTGTGGCCTCCACCCCAGCCCTGATGCTGGGGAATGGGAGTTTGCAGTCTGGTGACCCAGTACTTGGTCCCAAGAAACCAAAACTCCATCCACGGGGCCACAGGCAGTGCATGGGCTCCTGGGGGATTTGGTGACCACATACACGAACAATCCCCTGCCAGCTCCGTCCCTGCAGTCCCCCTGAACTCTGCCGCAGTTCCCCTCCGTTCTCGCTGAAATACAAAGCAATTCTCTGAGGGTGAGCAGCTCATTCTGCTAGTTTAAATCACCCGATTCACTCTCCCTCCAGTAGCCTGTACTTATTGCTCCATCACTGGTAATGACAATGAACATCTCTGCAATCTCAGTTTTTATTGCAAAGTGATTGAGGACCAGTTAGAATAACTTATGATACTGAAACTAACGAAATCCCGTCAAGCAAATGGTGTGTGGATAGAAAGTCTTAGGGAAGCCGCGGATATTTTTCCCCCCAATGAATCAATTGAAAATAAGAAGCTATCGCCACCATGTTTTGGGGGGAAAAGCTATCAAAAGTGCAAGCCGTGATATTATAATTTGGCGATTTTAAATCTAGTCAAATGGATATGGCCCAGGGGTGAAAGTGGATGCTCCGTAACCAGACAATGGCCAAGAGCAGGAGTCAAAGTGAAGTCTTTTCTGTCCAGCACTTTCTCCTTTCTTGCAAGGACACTCGATGTCATGCTCAGGGCCTCTAGTGGCCAGAAATAAAGTTTCTTCCAGGTCCAAACCACCCCCCAGGGCAACCCCAAAACCAGAGCAACCACTTACAGCTACGTACATTGTGTATTGTACAGTTCTGGGATGGGGGGTCATTTTCATAAATACCCATGTGGGCGGTTCTCCCCCAGAGGTGTGCAATGTACGATCTTCGCAAATGATAAGTCACTCACATTCTATCCCAAAATCAACCCAGAAGAGGTAAAATTTTCCCCTAGATGTTGTCATCGGCCATGAGCTCCCCTCCCCTTCCACATGAGACGGGAGCAGAGGTGGTTCGCCAAATGTGCTGAGATCATCCTGAAGCCTTGCTAAGGGTCTTTCAACTTTGGCACTATTGACATTTGGGGCTGGATCATCCTCTGTCTTAGGGGGACTGTCCTGTGCTTTGTAGGATGTTTAGCAACTCCCCTGGCCTCTACCCACTAGATGCCAATAGCACCCCCTCCTCCAGCTGTAACAACCAAAAATGTCTCCAGACATTGGCCAAATGTTCTCTGAGGGGGCAAAATCACCCCCTAGTTGAGAACCCCTGAACTAGATATATAATATGCAAGTCACACGTCAATCAGAGAGCCTAAGGGCCACGCCTGTGACACTCTATCCAAGGACAAAGAGAGAGTCTGGAAGAGGTAAGAGAAGTAGACAAAGAGAAGGGAAATTAAGTTCCTGCTCCCAGAAACTACAGAAGCCCAGCAGATGTTGTCGGAAACCTAGTTAGAAGATGCTGTGCAACTATCGGTTCCCATCCTGCCCCCAGCGACAACTCTCTCCGAAAATGCCCTGGAAATCAACACAGCCCCAAACACAGGCAAACTGAGAACAGGTGGCTCAGTGCCCTCACTGAAATTGGAAACTTTATCAACTCCTGCTATAGAAATGAGGCTCATCCCCAACACCAGCATTCCATGATGGTAGCGCTTTCTAGGCGGAGAAAAATCTAACCCTAAAGCACCCATTTCACTAAACTGCTCTTGCTCATGTGTAAGTACAAATGAAAAATGCTGATGCTGCTCCTTTCTGACGTTGCTTTTTAATTATGGCCATCAATAAATCATTTTGTCCTCGAACAAGACTTGAGGATGGCCCTGGGGCAGAGGCACGATTCCTTAGGAACTAGGCCAACAGGGAACGGGCTTTCTCTCTCCCCACCTCTTCTCTTAATCTGCTGTCAGAAACAGGAATGTTCTCTCCGTCAGTAGCAGACGGCTTTGCTCGAGTTCCATCTGGGGACTCTATTCACACAGTTCTATCCTCAGCCTGCCCACGTGGCCGCTGTCACAGAAACAAGCTCTGCCCTTCCTTCCCCATCTTTTCTCGTTTCTTTCTCTACTTCTTATCAGCGTAGTGGGCTGCACGGTCCCCCTCGTCCCAAGATATGCCCATATCCTCATCCCCAGAATCTCTGCATGGTGCCTTATTTGGAAAAAGGATCTCTGCAGATGTAATTAAGGATCTTGAGATGAGACGGGCTCTAAGTCTAACAAGTGTCCTTAGACAGACAGGAGAGACAGAGGCCACTGGCCACAGAGGCAGAGAGCGGAGTGATGCGGCCACAAGTCAAGGCGTGCGGGCAGCCACCGGAAGCTGGCAGAGGCAAGAAGTCGTTTCTCCCCTAGAACCCCTGCAGAGAGCGTGGCCCCGCTGACACCTTGCATTTGGACATCCGGCCTCTGGACTTTCCATGGTGCTCGGTCTCCCAGCTCACGGCACAGGGGCAGCCGCAGGGGGATCCATCCATGCAGCCCGCAGGACACTGCTGCCCTTGCGTCTGCTGCTCCTTGGCAGCTCTGCAAGGCCTGGGGTGGGTCCAAAAATCCTCCCTCCTTTCTCAAGCGGCCCCCAGCTCCCCTCTCACTGAAGGGTTTAGGGTCAGGAGGAGTCACGCTTCTTCGCCCAGTCGTTGTAGGGTTTGGGGTCGACCCGTCCTCTTGTGTGATCCGTGGACCAGGAGCATCGCATCACCTGGGAGCTTTTGGAATTGAAAATGTTCTGGCCTCACCCCTCTGCTGAGCCCGAATCTGTATTTTCCCCCGAGATGCCCAGGTGGTCTGTGTCCACATTCAAATTCAAGAAGCACTGGTGGGAGACACTCTAAGGTGGTAATTAGATCTTTTCCCCACCTGCAAGCGTCTAGTTGCTTTGTGTTAAATCTGTTAAACATGGCAATGGCATCGAGATCATGTAAAAACAAAAGAAAATCCTCAGGTCAGAAAGGCACACTGATGTGTGCTGGATGAAATGACATGGTGTCTGGAATTTGCTTTAAAAGATTCTAAAATAAATACATAGCAAGGAAGAAAAGAAAAATCATGGGAAGCATGGACCAAGATTGGCAGCATGTTAACAAATTCTAGCAGGGGAGATGGGTACACAGGGGTTCACTGTGCAGTTCTCCCCACTCTTTGTGCATACTGGAAATTTCCATAATGAAAAAATTAGGGACTATCCTGATTTCCCAGCCTGTCATATTTTCAATTTTTATTTTCATGACTCCATTTTTTTTCCCTCTTGGAGATGACGGGTCTTTGAGGAACGGGTAAGGAGAGGGGCATCACATGGCACAAATGTTGTGCCTAGACCTGTCGTCCAGCAGGGCCAGTGAGTGGGGAAATTCTCAAGGAAGCCACCTGGGGACACGGCAGGCACCTCACAACACACTGTTCTCATTCTCTCTCTCCCTGCCCCCAAGAATGTAAATACCATGGACAATCTAGGATGGCACCAGGCTCAAAAGATTTGAGAAACGGAGAGAAAGGAAGAGGTTGGATCAAACTCTGGACTTCATGGTCTCCTAAATTCACTCTGCCCAAGGATTTGAGGAACGAATGAGACTTGAGAGAAGGGAGGTGACTCCAGCTGGGTCTGCTTCCAGAACCGCAGCATTCAGCCGGGTGAGCGGGCCGCACCTTGCCATGACTGATGTGGTGTGGGAGTAATTAGCAAACAGCAGGAACCGCACTCGCTAGGAAAGCACACCCCGCCTCCTGTTTAACTTGCAGAATCACCAATGTTGCCAGACTCGGGGATGAGTCGTCAAGCGCCCAGAACAATCGAACCAGGAAGGCCCTTGGAAATCATTAACCTCTCTTGTTTTACAGAGAGGGGAAACTGAGGCCCAGAGAGAGAACAAGGGCTTACAAAAGCCAGGACCAAACCCAGGCATCCCGCCTCCGAGTCTGACCCCTTTTCCTCAGCACCACAGCAAGGACAGAGTCATCTGACACGCGAGTGAAACCAGCTCCTTTGCGGTCTCTGGGCTCCGGCCATGGCCAACATTGTCCCCTCCCTGTCGTGCTCAAGCCAGGTCTCTGGTTCTCTCCAGATGGAAAATTCTGTCTGCTCTTGGATGACTTAGGGAAAACTGATGGCTGCTCCCCGCAGCTGCCATCCCTTAGCTGTCCCTCGTCACTGTATTGTTTTGTCCACACCCCAGACCTGGCCCCTGGCTGGTATAAGGAGTTAAGCAGCAAGAAGGACAGAAGAGGCGGTAGATGCCGCTGCTGGTCATTAGCGGTCCCCGGCTGCCGACTGGATTTAGAACATTCCTGAAGTGTCAGGGCGGAAAGGACCCAAATACCACGGACGTGGTTCCCTTCGTGCAATTCCTGGGACCGGCAGCACCCCAGGGCGGAAGGCTCACGTGCCCAGAGCTCATCTTAAGTTTGTTGTCTGAAACGTTCCTTTGCGTGCACCCCTAATCCTGGTATTTTATCCCCCGCCCTCCACCCCCTGAGAGGCTGTGCAGCAGTGGCTAAGAGCATGGGTCACAGATGCTCAAATCCTTAGCTTGGGGACACAGAATGACCCAAGGGGCTTGGCCTCTCAACACCCGGTTGTCCCTCCTCCCTGATCAGCCTCCACACCCAGGCCGTGACGTCTGTCTTAGGGAGCAGAGCCCAGCGGCAGGGGTGAGGTGTGCTTAGCCCTGTCCCCGTGGACACCTCGTGGACACCTTGTAGAGGTCGGCACCCCCAGAAAAATACATCTACAGCCCAGGGCAGCTGCCCGGAGTGACAGTCCCCCAGAAGATAGTAGGCCAACCAGAAGGATGCTGGGGGAAGTGGCCTTAAGACTCAGGGTGTGTTCTGTGAAGCTTCTGCACCCACTGAAGCTGAGTCACACCCCTGAGCCAGAATCTTCCAGTCCTGCCAAGGTGCTGCGACCTTCCCCAGTGCGGTCTCGAGGTCTGTCTCTGGAGAGGGGCTATAAACTCCAGCCCTGCCCTGACGGGGCTCCAGGGTGGTGGCCGTGCGTGAGTCCACAGGACACTTCTCCATCCTGGTGGACAGCCCAACGCCTACGTGTGCAACCGGGTGTCCCTCCCCCAGGAAACCTGTTTATCCCAACAGACACCCTGGTGGCTCTCGTCTGTGTATTCCCACCAGGAGAGCCCCGGCCGCAGGGACGTTGGTTCTGGTCCCTGGGCCAGGTGAGACACGGAGGAGGCGGCTCAACAGAACATGGGGAACAGCAGGAGTGGTTTCTACTCACAGATGCGCAGAGGGGCGCGGGGACCACAGGGCTGGCGGGAGGCCCAGAGGCGGCAGGTGCTCGGCAGCGGGTGGGGAGTGAGAGGGCAGGAGAGAAGGACCTGTGGGACAAAAGCCTTATTAGGGTCTGTGGATGTCACCCCTGGGGCTTTCCCTGGGCGGGCTGGGGCCATGCATTGGCTGGTTTGAAGAGAACACGCGTGAAGGGTGGAACCACTGGCGTCACTCTGGCGTGGACTGTTGGGCTCTATGGTGGTCGGCGGCTGCGGGACGTGCTGGGTTTGGGGTCAGTGAGACGAGGGATGAACAGGCCACATCTCAAACCACTGCATGGCATGGGGGAGGGGCAGTGCTAACTAGGCCAAAAACGACGGGGTGCGCCTGGCTTTCGGACAACTTACGTCACATCTGAAAATGGATGCAGAGGCAGCAACTGCAGCAAACCAATTTACGACACGAGGGAGGGAGGGAGTCAGGACGTTTGATGCTGCTGAGAAGACTCCAAATATCGACCATGCAACGTATTATTTATATCACGCCTGCACCTACCACACTGCGGGCTTCCTTGAGAAGTTATTTGTGGGCCTGCCCCAACCCTCCAAGTGGGGAGGTCCCCGAGGGTGGGCTCATGACATTTATTTCTTATAAATGTGGCATGAAAACTCACACCGGCCGCCATGAGGCCCACTCGTGGTTTGAAGCTGCGTTCAGCACAGCAGCCAGGCCCACTTCAAGGCAATTGAAATGTTTACTGCCATCCCTCAAACACCAAAGAAAGACTGCTTTCCAAACGCAGAGGAACGCTTCTTAAACCTTATTTTCCTATCTCTGTCTCCTGCACACCCAGAAGTTTCCCAGGAGCACAATTATCGTAAAGACCTGGGAGCAAGATGATTAATGACTTCACTATATCGAATCCTGATTCAGTTGGTTTAGAGTGGTGTCTGGGTGTGAGGTTTTTTTTTGGGGGGGGGGGTTGTTGTCGTTTTGAGATAGTCTCCCTCTGTTGCCCGGGCTAGAGTGCAGCGGTATCATCATACCTCACAGCAGCCTCAAACTCCTGGGTTCAAGTGATCCTCCTGCCTCAGCCTCCCGAGTAGCTGGGACTACAGGCACCACCACGCCTGGCTAATTTTTTTTATTTTTAGTAGAGATGTGGTCTCACTCTTGCTGAGGCTGGTCTCGAACTCCTGAGCTGAAGCAATCCTCCCGCCTCGGCCTCCCAGAGTGCTAGGATCAGAGGTGTGAGCCACCGCACCCGGCCTGAGCATGAGTATTATTTTTAAAAATCTTGCTGGGCACAAAATGGCATGTGCCTGTAATCCCAGCTACTTGGGAGGCTGAGGTAGGAGGATCACTTGACCCCAGGAGTTTGAGTACAAGTGGGCAACATAGCAAGACTTTGTCCCTAAAACAAAAATAAAAAAAAAAAAATCTCTCCCATATACAGTCAGCATTGAGAACCTGGGGCAGCCAGCCTCTAAGACAGCCCCTAACAGTCCCACCTCCTGGTGTCCATTATGGAGTCCCCTCCTACACTGTGCCAGGATTGGTCTGTGTGGCCAACAGAATTCACAGCAGTGATGATATGTCTCTTCCAAGATTAGGTTATAAAAGATCACGGCTTCCATCTTGGTGCTCATTCATTCTCTCTGTCCCTCTCTGTCTCTCTGTGTCATCACTTACTCTGGGAAAATCCAGCTGCTACGTTGTAAGGACACCCAGGCAGCTAAGGGAGAGACCTCTGTAATGAGAAACTAGGGCAACAATATGAGTGAACCAGGAAGCAGATCCTCCGGCCCCAGTCCAGCCTTCAGATGACTTCAGCCCCAGCCAACAGCTTGACTACAACCTCATGACAGGTGCTGGCTGCAACCACCCAGCCAAGCCACTTCTAGCTCCTGCCCCACAGAACCTGTGCAATAATAAGCATCTGTTCTTTGCTCCAAATAAGTCTGGGGCTAAGTTGTTACACAGCAATAGCTAGCTGACGCAATGATCTTTGCTCTCCAAGAACCCTTTCCTTAAAACACCTGACTCCAGGGACATCAGCCCTGCATTACTGCCCTTCTCCTCCCCAACCACTGACCGTAAATTCCCCATCAAAGGCCCCACCTGCTCCTGGGTGGTCTCCTCTCTTCTCCATCCTCCCAGGGTCCTACTAATTCCCATTTCCACTGGACCTTCACTGCATTCCAAAGCTGACATTACTCAGAAAAACCAAAGAGGCTGGGTTCGGTGGTTCATGCCTATAATCCCAGCACTCTGGGAGGCTGAGGCAGGAGGATTGCTTGAGCTCGGGAGTTTGAGGTTGCTGTGAGGTAGGCTGATGCCACTGCACTCTAGCCCAGGCAAAAGAGCAAGACTTTGTCTCAAAAAAAAAAAAAGAAAGAAAGAAAGAAAAACCCAAGAGACAACAGAACAGCAACAGGCGTAAGAATTCCCCGTTACACCTCCTGGAGTTCTCCCCAGGTACAGTTTGCCCACCTTTCAGACCATGTGACTAAGGAAACTGAATGCCTTGATAAACTGAAAGTCACCCAAACATGTTTTAGATAAAACTATCTTCTGTAAGTGCTTTTATCACAGAAAATCTTCGTGGGCCTGAGACCTCATTTAATGGGCATTGAGAGGACAACAGATCAGGGTCCCTCACGCTCGGTCCGTCACTCAGTGACCCAACCTCTTGGCCAAGACCACATGGTGCAGCCACACAGAACACAACAAAGAGCAGAACCCATTTCTGCTTTTAAGGAAGTGAGGGCCGAGTCAAGGAGACCCCAGCTTTGGGGAACAGGCTCCTGTCCACCTCTGCAGGATGAGTGAAGATTCGTCCTGAGCCCATCAGAAAGATGCCTGTTTGAGTTGCCCTAAGTCTCTTCGGCTTCTTCAATCTCTTGCTCAAATTAGGCTCTCATCTGTGCAGGCTCGTGGGCAAGGCAAGCTAAGTCCACACAGTTCTACACTTGCTTTCGAGGCTGGCCTAAAAGTCTCTAATGTACTTGTTTTTGACCCTTACTCAAATGAAACAGCTATTTACAAAACTCATTTGAGATAGTTAGGGAAATTTGAACACTGGCTAAATAGTAGGAGATATTTGCTTCAAAATAACCCAGTCCTGGTAATGAGTTGACAGTTGTTGAAGCTGGTGCTGGGCACAGGGAGGCTTATGATCAAATACATGTGGACAGCCCTGGATCTTTTCCATAATCAAGGTTTTAAGTAAAAACTAAAATATACTGAGTGAATAAAAAGAATCTGTGGTCTCGCAGGGCTCAGCCCGGAGGGTTCCCGCTGGCCAGACGGGGGATAATTTATGCATCAAAAATAAAAGTGACTAGAATTGATTGTAAGAGACGGTATAAATAAAAACTCATGAGTCTATAAAGATTACAGAGAAAGAGGGAGGGGGAGAAGGGGAGAGAGAGAGAACACAGCTGTCATCTGGATGTTTCCCGGGGGTCTCCCAGCCCAGGATTTCTCAAACTTTGCCGTGCTGAGGACCCTGCTGAAATCAGGTTCCCGTCCAGGCCTGGGACTCGGTCCTGGTCCAGGACTCTTACTCTGAGCCGCAAACTCCGGCAAGGACCAGGCAGGCCCCCACCCGCCCACCCCTCTCTCAGCTGGGTGTAGCTCCAGCCCGCTCCTGCCAGAGTTCCTCTTTTAAAGTAGGAGCTATTTTCAAATGCCTCTTGGCAAACAGGCCCTGTTTTCAAATTGCAGTGTTTGGCATAGGACATCTGCCCACCGTGGAGTTTTAAAGCCTTTGTCCGCCCACTGCCCCCAGCCCAACCCCAAGCCGGCATTTTTACTTTTGAAGGCTCTAGTCTACATCATAGTAAACTCAATAAAATGGACTCATATTACCGGTACAACTGAGGTATAGTGCTCTGAGTGGCAGCCGACGAGTTGACAATGTTGCAATGCACTCGATACGCGTTAACTTCAATGTTGCAGGTCTTTCTCCACTGGTGAAGACTGACCCGGTCCTCTCTCTCGGGAATGTATGTATGTATGTATGTATAAAAAAGGAAAGAAAGAAAAGAAAAGAAAGAAAGAAAGAAAGGAAAAGAAAAGAAAGAGAGAAAGAGAGAGAGAGAGAGAGAGAGAAAGAAGGAAAGAAAAAATAAATTTAAAAAAGAAAGAAAAAAGAAAAAAAATTCAATGTTGCAGTTTTCACATTTAGGAGCCAGTGAATTCTTTGCAGGTCTAAGTGCTCAGGCCTAACATTGTTACGGGATCAGACACTGGGACCACCAGCCCTGATGGCCTCTGCCACGCTGCTCCCCCGCCCAGGGTTCTGTTCCCCTGTCTATGTCCCCTGGAGGCCGCCGACCCACACCCTCGCTGCGCCCTACCACCCAGGCTCAGGTGTGCCTCGCACCCACGGTTCCCAAACGCACCTTCACTTCAGGTTCAGCTGGGGATCTTTTAAATGCTCCAAAGCCAGGGCCACACCCCACTCTAGTCAAACCCCACCTTCTGCGGCAGGACACAGCATCAGTCTTTTTGGAAGCACGGACACGTTTGAAAACCATGCCCTAGATTGAGCCCAGCTGCCTGGCCTCGTCTGACCATGAGATTCAGCTGGGCTGCTTTTGACGACAGCCTCCCAGGCCCCCGCCCGGGGAACTCTGATTCAGTGGGTCTGGGTGGGCCCTGAAAAGTGCGGTTTTTGCAAGTCTTCCGAGTAAATCTTACGCCAAGGCCAGATGGGCTCTCAAACCTCTGAGGTCATTCCCAGCTTCTCTCCCCACGCAGTCAGTTCCCAGCCGCGTGGCCCAAACCTCGGCCCTCAGCGTGCCTCTGTGACCTTCTGTCCCATCACCCAGGTTGCTTCATGTCTGACTTTGCTGGTTCCACCTGACACTAAAGCCCAGACATCACAATCCTGTGCACGTTTTACAGTGACAAGGAAACGCCACATAATGCATAAAACACTTGGGATTAGCATTTTAAACTTGGCACCGTCTGGAAAAAGGCGGGTCCCGTGCTACACACAATCCGTAGTGCTCTTCCGCGTCTAACATTTTCATAGTTCACTGTTGGAAGTTCAGGAAGCTTCTCTCTCTGAGAGGGGTCTCAGTCAATTTCCCCATTTCTGGAGGAGGGAAGGAAATGAGGAAGCCCCACCTGTCACTGGGTTGAATAGTGTCCTCCAAAAATTCACCTTGACCCAGAACCTCAGAATGTGACCTTACTAGGAAGCGGGGTCATGGCAGATGTCATTAGTTAAGACGAGGTCATACTGGAGTAGGTGGACGTTAAATCCAGTAAGACTGGCATTGTAGTGGGAAGAGAAGAGACAGAGGCACAGAGGGGAGAAGTCCCTGAGATGATGTGGCAGACCCTGAGAGACACGTCCACAAGCCTAGGGACGCTAAGGACCTGCAACCTCCAGAAGCTGGGAGAGGCCGGGGTGGGTGGGGTCTTCCCTCGGGCCTGCAGAGAGCGCGTGGCCCTGCCGATTCCCGACATTAAGCCTCCAGAACTCTGAGAGGACGACTTTCTGTCCTCCTAAGCCACCAGTTCGTTGCACTTTGTTAAAACAGTCCCAGCCTGGTCACAGGCTCCTGGATTCGTCTCAGGCATCAATAACACTGTCTTGCCTGAGGTCATCCACAATATCTGATCTGGGGTCAGCCAGAATGCCTGACATTTTCACAAATGGACAGAAGGGCCAAAAGCAAATACATTTTTTGCACTGGGACAAGAAGGATAAGAATCTTATTATGGGGAACAAAAACAAAGGGAGTTGGGGAGAGACTTTTGTCTTCTTCGTTAAAAAGAAACATAATTAGGCTGGGCACAGTGGCTCACGCCTGTAATCCTAGCACTCTGGGAGGCCAAGGTGGGAGGATCACCTGAGGTCAGGAGTTCAAGACCAGCCTGAACAAGAGCGAGACCCCGTCTCTACTAAGAATAGAAAAAAAAAAAAATTAGCCAGGCATGGTGGCATAAGCCGGTAGTCCCAGGTACACAGGAGGCTGAGGCAGGAGGATCGATTTTAGCCCAGGAGTTTGAGGTTGCTGTGACCTATGATGATGCCACAGCTCTCTAGCCCGGGTGACAGAGCAAGACTCTATCTCAACAAAAAGAAAAAAGAAACATAACTGTAAGTCCACTATGTAGAATTAAAAACTATATTCCAAAAAAATATTAATTTAATTAAAAATACAAGAAATACATTCCCATTGTGCAATGCTTCAGAATCTTTTTCAAACTTTGTCACGTGTGGTCGGATTGGACCTTCATAACAGCTCCTTGTGGGCGGAGTGGGGGGGGTCCTCTCGGAGCACGCGTTTCCTGCCTCACATGAAGTCAGGGAATAAAGCGACTTCTCCACGTGGCCAGTGAGGGCCGCTCTAGCGCTCATATTCACACTTTCCTAGTTTCAGCTCTGACCTGTTTTCTAGCAGTATCGTCATGAAAATACCGACAGTTCATGAAGGAGATGGGGCTTCAAGGCCTGATTAAAAGATGGTAAAGAGAGAGGACAAATAAATTCTGTCCTCCCAAGAAAATAACGTTCATAACACTTACTACATACCAGTTCATAACACTAACTATATATTAGTTCATTACAACTCTGAGATAGATGCTATGATTATGCCATTTAACAGATGAGCAAACTGAGGCACAGAGCAGTGCTTGGACTTCTTAAGGTCACACAGCTATTGAGAGGTAGAGCTCGGATTTGAACTCACTCTGGGTTCAACAACCCACAACCCTCAACCACGACACCATATTATTTCTGTGGCCAAAACATATAGGTCCGGATTTCACGGTGAATCTGGTATTGGCCCAGCTGCTAGGCCGGTCTGCACAATCTTCCTTAATTCACTATTCAAAACCCGGGGTCTCTCTCTCTCTCCCCCGCTACAGTAGTTGTTCACTGACAGGAAGCTTCCGGTAGGATTCTCTTTGTCTGTCATTTTTCTTATTCATGGTTTTTGTCTCATGGCTGTTTATTTGCAGGACTTTGTTTCCTTCTGCTCAATTCATAATCCGAGTGTTTTTCCTCCTGGCTAAATTCACAAGCGGGTGTGCAAAATGAGGACCCGGCAGGGAGCCAGGCGACTGATGCTCCGCCACTTGTCTGGCAAGTGGGCATCAAATTGTTGTGTCTCCCTCTGCCATTGGCAGCTCCTGCCGAGGGGCCAGGCCCCCAGCCAGCTCTCCAAGGAGCTGGCAGGAAACCGCTGCAATCAGAGAAACCTGCAGCCTGGGTCAGCCCCCCGGGAGCAGTGTCCCAGCCGTGCCCCCGTGTCCTCTAGGGGCACATCTGCATTGCTGGGCAGGGCTGTAGGAGGCAGCCTGTCCACCACTGGGAAACGCCATCCTTGTCCCCAGCCTCTTACAGGCTGTGTGTTTGGAGATGGCTGCATTCGCCTTCAATGTGGCCAAAACATTTTCCTTCAATGACACCAATGCTACTAGAAGCCATCAAGACACTGGAGAAGTGACGCCTTCACGGATGATGCTGCAAAGACGGGATTCCCGGCAGCTTTTGCATCCCTGGTTCACAGCCCACGAGGGTCCTCACATTCCAGCAGGACTTCATGAATGGTGGGGCCATAAAGAGAGAGGGTCCGTTTGGGGCTGGCTTGGATTTTAAACGAGTGTCCCCGATAATTTAGCATGGTCAGTGGCTGAGGTATTTCACCAAGTCCAGAAGTTTCTAACTCTCAGAGAAAGGCAGGCAGCCACGACTGTAAGACCCAGGCAAACCGCACAAACTAGAGGGCAGGTCTCGCCCCTCCCCAAAGAGCTGCAGGTATCAGAGAGTGAAAGGGCAGAAGGACGGTCTGCGTGAGGTCCTTGTGGCTGACAAGGATCTGTAAGAAGACCCCGTGTTAGGCTACCACCGGGAGAGAAATTGGTGAGTGGGTGGGGAGGGCAGGACGGCTGTCAGGTGTAAACTGAGACCCCTAGAAAATATTAATAGCTTCCAGACTTCGGAGAGTTCTGAGCTAGACAAGTCCAGCAACTGCTGCCTAAAAGAACCTTAACAGCAAGATAACTCATCCCAGTATTGGCCCAAGCTGTGTCTTTAGGATGCATTATAAAGGCTCTAGGAATAACCATCTAACCTCCAAAAGGGTGGCGGGGGGAGAGAACAGAATCCTGGCCAGCTAGCTCTCCTTCTGCTCAGCAGAAAAGCAAGGAAAACTCCCAGAGCCAACCTTGACTTCTGAATTTCAAACCCATGGAATCCATCTCTTTCCACCAGATCGCTCCCCAGAACAAGTCGCTAACTCCTTTCCCTTAACCACACCTATTTCCCACCAAAGCACAACCGTGATGGACTGTACATTGGCCTCCCCCAAACATGTGCACCTTTAAATTCTGTCACCTAAAGGAACAGACCAGACAAAATGCAAAACCAAAGTGAAACTTTTCCTCCAATTATTGGTTCCAAAGAGTTTGGTGGACTCTGTACACAACGCGAGAGTCAGGATTTGCCTGTAGGAAGTACCAACCCTTGTTTTAAAGAAGCAACTTAAGAGTAATAGCCACACTGATGCAACACTACACTAAGGGAGAATAATGAACCTAATAAAACCAGCGATTTTCCAATTGCGATTGCTGCTGGAAACACTGATTATGCTAATTAAAGGGTAGAATAGTAAATACCCACTCTTTTGCATCCAATTAAGTGCTCAGATTATTTCTCAGAAGTATTTGTTGAAAATAGCACTTTTGATTATCACGGGTCCCAAATAAACAGAGTCAAGTGTGTGTGTGTGTGTGTGTGTGTATGCGTGTGTGTTTCTGGAGTTCTTTTTAAGGAGCAACATAAGCTTCTAAAATTCCTATGAAACAAAATAAGAAGAATCATAATTTCCCAAGACTGCAGCTTGGGACATCCTTGAAGAAGTTGCGTGTGTTGGCCGGGCGCGGTGGCTCACGCCTGTAATCCTAGCACTCTGGGAGGCCGAGGTGGGCGGATCGTTTGAGCTCAGGAGTTCGAGACCAGCCTGAGCAAGAGCGAGACCCCATCTCTACTAAAAATAGAAAGAAATTATATGGACAGCTAAAAATATATATAGAAAAAATTAGCCGGGCATGGTGGTGCATGCCTGTAGTCCCAGCTACTCGGGAGGCTGAGACAGGAAGATCGCTTGAACTCAGGAGTTTGAGGTTACTGTGAGCTAGGCTGACGCCACGGCACTCACTCTAGCCTGGGCAACAGAGTGAGACTCTGTCTCAAAAAAAAAAAAAAAAGAAGTTGCGTGTGTTGAGAACACTGCATAAGAAAGCAGTTTCAAATTGGGAACATCTGCGATTTAACAGGCAAACATCAGGAACTTGATGGCTATTCGGAACTGCCCAAACCTCTTGTAATGTCAACATCAGCTCACGCTAACTAATGGCCAGTCAAACTGTGTTCTCCAAAGTGTTAGAAGTTTCATCCTTCTAGTCCATTCCATATTTCAGGGCAAAGTCAATTTATATGCAAGTTAGACAAAGTGTTGTCACTAAGAACTGAGAATTATGTCTCATGCCAATCAGAAATTCGATAAATAAACATGAGAGGATCTGCAGGTTAAAGCAGCCATAGAAATTCTATTATCAGAAAGGAAAATGCGTTACCTGTAGCGTTTGCAGAGAAAATGCTAGAACCCAAAAGAGAACAAATTGTAATTATTTCTGTTAAGTTTATCAGGAGTGAGAAGAGGATGAGTTTTTCACCCACAAAAGGAGTTAAGATTCACGCATTCAACATGCATTAGCTCAACCGGGAGCACCTGCCCTGAGCCAGGCCTGCTCCAGGTCCTGGGGACAGGGTGCTCAACCAGACAGACACACCTCCTGGAGCTCACCTTCCAGAGGGAAGCAATAGCAAACAAGTAAACAAATTAAGATTATCTTGGACTGGAGGAAGCGCTTTAGAGAAAAGAAAACCAGGTCACATTATAGAAAACGATGTCTCACCTACCTGTGGCTGGCAGCGCTGCGGAGGCCTTGCAAAGCGTTGGGCGTTAGCGCCTCTGGCTGAGTTGTGTTCGCAGCCGCCGCGCCGCCTCCAGCTCCCCGGGCCCCAGAGGAAGAAGGGGGTCAGGGAGGAGGTCTGTGCACCAGGGCTCACGCAAAGCAAACTCCCACAAACCTGGGTGCTAGAGCACCCAGGAAGCAACCGGCTGCCAAAGCCGCTGGCAGAGTGCGCCCTCTCCTGGCGGGGCGGGAGACCTCCCCGCTGCAGGCCTGGTACCGTGGCCCTCCCTGAAATGAGATGTCAGAAGTCCGCTGAACTTCTGATTCACAAACCTCCTTTCCAGCGTCTGGCGCGAGAAAGTGCTCAGGACTTCAAAACAGATCTGCGCTTCCAGAGCGCAGCTGTTGCTTCGCAGGAGGCAAGTGAGGCCTACATCTGGGTGGCCTTTTTGAAGACACCAACCCGTGTGCTCTCCATGCCAAACGTGGAACAGTGATGCCAAAAGACATCCAGCTAGCACCCCGCATACGTGGAGAACGCGCTTAAGAATCCACTACGATGGGAAAACAGTTCATTCTCAAAATAAAATAAAAAAAAATTCTCTTCTTCCTGTTATGGGTAGTTCTGAACGTTAGGTATTTTTTTTCCCATGGGGCCAAAAGGTACCTAAGTATATGATTGCAAGTGGAAAAATAGGGGACAGAAATCAGGTAGTGGCAGTTTTTCCATTTTCAATTGGGTGTGAATTTTTAACATAAATGCAGGGATGTAAAGCATTAATGCAACTCAAAATGTTTCAGTGAATAAGTTTCAGCAGTTCAACAATTTATAACAATTATAAATAAACCTGTTAAATTTTTCTGGACAATGCCAACATTTGGATTTTTTTTAAACAAGTAAATTTCTTATTGACGGCACCTAAATGGTGTTTGTAGCATTTTTATCATACAGCAGATTCCATCCGTTCTCTATACTTTTCTGAGTTGTCCTATGCAAGTACGTGTTTTTAATGTTGTCTGTCTTCTGTGTTGTTTCTGTAAGTTTGCTATTAAAATACATTAAACTATTAAAAAAAAAAAAAGACTCCTGTCTTAGGTCAAGTTCCCTAAATGCAGAGCCTGAGGCAGGGATTCAGTGCATGTAATGAATTGAGGAAGAGTTCTCAGGAGATGTGAGTGAGGAAGACAGGGCAGGGGGAGGACACTTGTTCCAGTGTGATCCCACAAGGAGACTGATATCATGGACTATGGTGGCTTTGGGATGCTCCTCCCCAAGTCAGGGCAGGAGGAAGCCCTTCACCAGGTGCTGAAGAATGCACACCATCGCCTCAACGTCTACAAGAAGGAGGAATTTCCAGAACACTTTCACTTTGCTAAACATGAGCGGGTTCTGCCAATTGTGATGTATGCCGACTCTGGTTACAACATCAATGGGGTAAGTTGATTCTAAAATGAATAAAGCCATCTTGAATCTGGGAGACAACCGGTAGAGAAGGACAGCTCTGAAAAAATTAAAACATAAGTGCACACATTATAAGTTGTAACCCACTGGTTCCTAAGTGTTCCCCACCCCGTGCCCCCATGTCCTACCCAACCAACACTGCCCCAAATTATCATTGTGCAACAATAATGATCAATATCATTATTCATCAAAATTGTACCCAGTACTGCACTAACAGGGGGCATTTCATTTTCATCTTCCCAACAACCCTATAAAATAAATGCTCTTAGTTCCCGTTTCAATGAAGAAGAAATCAAACCCTAGAGAGAAGTGACTTGAGATTAGAAATGTAAGGTTGAGGTTTGACCCCAAGCCTGTGCACTCAATCATTACACACAGATCAGCAAAGATTCACCAAGAAAGCCACCCCACTGGTTCTCATTTTCTCATATCAAAAAACATGCCAAGTCTTGCTCACATGAAAACTTATCCACAGATGCTTATAACAGCATTATTCATAATAACCAAATGGTGGCAACAACCCAAATGTCCGTCAACAGATGGATGGATAAACAAATATGTTCCATCCCTATTATGGAACATTACACAGCCAGAAACAGGAATGAGGTACAGATTGACGCTGCAACATGGATCAACTGTGAAAACATGATGCTCAGTGCAAGAAGCCAGACACAAAAGGCCACGTATTGTATGATTCCATTTATACGAAATGTCCAGAACAGGCAGAAAGATTGGTGGTTGCCAGGAGCCAGGGATGGGGGGAAGTCAGGGAAAATGAGGTTGTGAGTGCTGATGGGTACATGGTTTCTTGTGGGGGGAATGAAAATGTTCTGAAATCGATTGTGGTGATGGTTGCACCACTCTGTGAATATACTAAACATCACTGAACTGTATACTTTACATGTGTGAACTGTGTGGTATATAAATTATATCTCAATTAAGCTCTTATAAAAAAAATAAATAAACAAGCTTAAAGAAGAAAACACTAAAACCAATGCTAATTGGGAAAGATAAACAAGGTGGTCTGGTTTTTGTTAACTGCCAACCAATAATTCATGGCAGAAACAAAGTTTAGATGATGTTATAAACACCCGTGGCAGAAGACCGCCCCAGGTGGAGCTTGAAGAACTCTTGCTGTGAACAGGAACCAAATGTGATAATTATGTTTGCAACTTGTTTACTCTCAGCTTGTTACAACTCCAGAGTATAACGGGTACAGGAAAACTCATGGGGTTATTGTTTAATGTTGGTGGAGACATTAACAGTAAAATGCAACAATGTATCACCTAAGATATATTCATATTTTATCCCTCAAGTGGCCCAGAACGCTGTGATCCGTCACATGCCCAGAGCTAAGGCCTTGCCAAGGAGAAATTCCATAATCACCTCGCCTGTCTGTAAACCTGGTTCATGCTGTTTGCAACTCAACAGTCTGGGGAGTGCCTTGAGGGCATTTAATGGGACATGCACATTCTCAATTGCCCAACTGGACAGTTTGAGGGAGCAGGGTGCTGTGATCAGGGTAATCTGCTGCTGAACTCACCATTAGGCAGAAAACCCTTTGGGTCTCAAAGCCTCTCACTGAATACACTTTGCAGATTCCCATCCACCCGCCTGCCCTGCAGTGCAGGGTACAGTGGACCTCACTCATCTCAGGGATGCAAGTGCTTGTGAGACCCTTACCAGGGCGTTCACCCCTGACGGGCCACCCCATGGCCTCAGAGGCAGTTGGGTTGGTTTCTTCAGCCCGAGCTGAGCAGACAGGCACTTTCCATATCCACCAGGCCACAAATATCAGAGCAACTTCTCAATGTACACAGCATCACATTTCTTACATGCTACAATATACATGTTGATCTGAGAACATAGAAACAGTGTCATGACTGATGTTACTTCACCATCTGAAAAGGGGGACAGAACAAAAATGCAACTTGGTATTTATTAATAAACAATTACCTAGAATCCTGACCCCCTCCTAACCACCCTCCAAAAAAAAACCATATATATATATATATATATATATATATATAGTAGCGCTTGCTACCGATGACTCAGTACAGGTTCCTTAATCTCTGTCCCTCAGTTTCCCAAGCTGATCGTAGAGATGATCATAATAGCACCCTTGCTAGGCTGCTGTGCGGATAAAAGGAATTAATGTATATTCATAAAGAATTCAGGACAATACATGGTACATAGTGCTATATGCTTGAGCTTAGCATTCTTGTCAATATTATTATTATTATCTTGTTGTTTCCAATGGGCATGCTTTCTTCATTCTCTTTCTTAAAGACTTTTAATGCCTTGGTATTCTCCTGCCACTGTGGGTAGCGGTGTCCTTGTAGTTTAAATTTTCAAAGATTTCATAAATCCAACAAGCATGACATTAACTGACAGTTTTCTTTCAGGGGACTGGAATTGAAATGGCTCTTTTATTATTATTGTTTTTCAGCAAATTATACTATATTTCAACAAAGGTGATCATGGCTTTGATAATATCCTTATGGACATGAAGACTGCATTCAGAGCTTTTGGGCCAGATTTCAAGAAGAATCACCTGGCTGAGCCTTTTGACAGCAGTCATATCTACCCACTGACGTGCAAGCTCCTAGGAGTTGGCCCCGAGCCCCACAGTGGCTCCCTGGAGGTCACCCAGGAAACGCTCGTGGACTCTCATGACCAGGTGAGACACAAAAGCAGCTGCCAAAAAATTGTCAGCATAGCCTGCTCTGTCCTGAGATGGGAAAGAATCAAAAGGGGTCTCCTGGGGTGGAAAAAAAAAATTTCAAACTGAACAATCCTGTTTGCCAGCTGCTTTGGAGCCCTCGGAGCAAAATAGCAACATACACAGATAGCGGACGAAGTGGGGAAGCCATAGCGCCTTTCATCCATAAAGAAAGTCAGGCTATAATCCTTCTGATCCCCGGGAAATCGTGTACAGTCTGCCCCCAAGATGCCCCGGGTAGATACAGAGAATCAGCCTTCCTTCAGCAACGCAGAAAGCTGCTCAGAGGAGAACAACAAAGCCTCACAATCCCTCTCATTGCTGAAAACAAGACAGAGGAAGTCTGAAATGGGATTGCTAATTCTTAAGACTTCAAAACCCTAAATCTGAGTGATAAAAAGCAGGAATAAACTCATCTCTGAGGTGTGGCGTCACCCTTGTGGAGTAGATTGTTTACAAACACTGGCCATCATTTCTTCTGCCAGGAGAGGCTTAGTCGAGTGTTTATTACACTCAAAAAGGAGTGACATACAACACATCCTTTCCCTTCTGCTAAGCCACTGCCCACGATCTTCTTGTGAACAGACAGGAAGCAGTCCCTTCTTTGCTGAAAACTAATTAAACGACTGATTCACCTAATTACCAAGGATTTTTTTCTTCTTAAGCTTAAAAGTTTTGCTACAACTGTTTGCCCCTCCCTGTCCCACCACCCATCAGGAGCCTGGGGTAAGGCGTTGGACTGGCAGTTGCTAATAAGCAGGACATCCGCAAACTGATTTCCAGAGAACTGGATTTTAGCAAATTGGTCATTTGGTAAAGTGGCCATTAGGCAAATGGGTCATTTGGCGAAGAGGTCATTTAGTAAATCGGCTTTCAATAATTTGCCCTATGAAATTTTCTCTAGAGTGAGCACTTTCTTGGGTTAAATGTACATTTCATTTCCATAATTAATATTCACTAGCGGCTGGATGGGAAACTTCCCAGGGAACCAGGAGCAGCCAGAACAGCCTCTTAATAATTGGGCAATTAAAAACCCTCTGGTTTTTTTTAACAGGAGTGGAGATACAGAGGGCATCTGCTCTCCAAAACACAGTCATCCGGCTCGGCAGCGTCACCAGCGTTCTTGCGGTTCTGTTTGTGGCTAGTGGGACATACTCAGCCATTTATCAGAAAAAGAAGTAAGTGGTCTTTGAGCCTCCTGTAGTTGATTGTCACACATTGTAATAACCCATTTCAACCACTTCCTGTATGCCACAGGGGTCCAGCACTCTGAGAACCCAGCAACCCCAGCTGCCTTCAGGGGCTTTCAACCCAGACAGTCCCAGAAGGCTCAGGGATGTTTAATAACTTGCTGTCACAGTCTTGAAATTCTTGATTTTTTGAGACAGAGTCTCGCTCTGTTGCCCGGGCTAGAGTGCTGTGGCATCAGCCTAGCTCACAACAACCTCAAACTCCTGAGTTCAAGCGATCCTCCTGCCTCAGCCTCCTAAGTAGCTGGGACTACAGGCGAGCACCACCACACCTGGCTAATTTTTTCTATTTTTAGTAGAGACGGGGGGCGGGGGGGGGGGGTCTCACTCTTGCTCAGGCTGGTCTTGAACTCCTGACCTCAAGCGTTCCTCCCATCTTGGCCTCCCAGAGTGCTAGGATTACAGGCATGAGCCACCGCACCTGGTCAAAATTGTTGGATTTTTTTTTTTTTTTTAACAAGGGCTCCACATTTTCGCTCTTCACTGAGTCCCGAAAATTGTGCAGCCCGTTGTATTCATTTCCAAGGACTATGGTAACAAAGAACCACAACCTGGGTGGTTGAAAACAACAGAAATTTATTGTCTCGCAGACCTGGACGCTAGAAGTCCAAAATAAAGGTGTCAGCAGAGCCATGTTCCCTCTGAAACCCTCGGAAGAGAATCCCTCTTTGTCCTTCCAGCTCCTGGCAGAGGCCGGCAATCCTCAGTG
The DNA here is from genome assembly GCF_041146395.1 of Eulemur rufifrons. Classification (NCBI taxonomy): domain Eukaryota; kingdom Metazoa; phylum Chordata; class Mammalia; order Primates; family Lemuridae; genus Eulemur; species Eulemur rufifrons. Next base: position 32,878,476 of record NC_090996.1, read on the forward strand.
TTCCTTGGCTTCCACACGCATCACTCTGATCTTTGCCTCCGTCACCACGTGGCCACCTTCCCCCATCTCTGTCTTCACAGGGCATCCTCTTTTATAAGGACACCGGTCATTGGATTCGTCCCCAATTATAGGTATAACTCAACTTGGTTACATCTACATAGACCCTATTTCCAAATAAGGTCACATTCCCAGGTGTTGAAGATTGGGACTTCCAACTTATCCTTTTAGGGGTACAATTTAACCCATAACACAGGTCCTGCCACCAACCAAAGCATTACATGGCCCTGGTGCACCTCATTCTGCTTCTCGATAGTTATGTTATTAGACTGAGCCTCTCGTTTCCTTATCACACCCATCCCTGACCAATCTGCTTTAACACAGCTCCTGTCTTGACAGCACGGGGCCCCCGGAGCATTAATTACAAACAGCCTAAGGAGAGCGGGAACTTTACTTAACCTTAAATTCCATTACAGAGTCCACATTTAATGTAATTTATATTTGAACTATAAAAATTTTCTATAAGTTGAAACATGACCTATAAAGGTCTCTACACCCTGAAGCAACATTTTAGAAAGAAATCAATTGGTCCTTTTCTACAGAAACCATTAACCATAAGAGAGATAAAGAAAAAAACCTCAATGGACTGATTGAACTTCCATGCCCACGGCATAATTTCTAAAAGGCAACCATTCCATACGATGAAAATGCCTTAGGTTATTGTTATTTTCTTGAAAGCCTCAGATCCAGAAGTTGAATCTTTACTACAGTTTGAGCACATACATACCCCCTCTTGCAACTGGAGGACAGCTCAGATTGTCCTAATGCTTCTCTTCATATCAACACCACATGAACTTTTACGTTTTAAGTAACTGCCCTAATCTTTACTTGCACCTGAACTTACAACACCTGTGAGGTCTATGGGACATTAAAAAATCTCTTTTAGTGCATTGCTCCTTCCAGATTCAGATCTAAGACATATGACCTCTGTCCCTCCCAAGAGCCCACACACAAAGAAAAAGGTTCCTTCTCTAGGGACAGGTCAGTTCTGTGGCCCCACGGAGTCCTTCCTCAATCTGCTTTCCAAATATGGCATCAGGAAATGCTGGCCTAGCCTAGATGTATTAATATCTTAGTATAACATCATGCAGTATTACTTACCATGGCACTGACTGTCCATGCCCTTTTGCTCCTCAGAGAAAAGGTAATTGATACTTATTACGTGAGTTAATAGAATAAGCCTGGGATGTATGAGTGTAACTCACCTGCTCCCGTTGGTTTTCATTGTTTACCGCAGGCAGAGAGCTGAGCAAAACAGCCAAAGCAAACCAGCGCCCCTGAACCAGCTCTGAAGCCAGCCTCCCCTGGCCAGCAAGACCCAGCCCTGGATAAAACTCTCGGGCGACTGTCTCAGGACACAGTGACTGAGAGGATGTACGCAGCCTCTCAGACCCAGAAACCACTGATGCTGTTTGAACACACAGCAATAACCACAGCCCACCATCTTTATTTAAATCAACAGCATTCAGGGAATAAAAGATGATTTTTTTTGTCAGATCTGGTGCTCTCTTGGTTCTGGTGAGGGAACAACAGATATAAGAGAATAATTGTATTCAATTAGAATTAATTCCCCTCTTGTTCTCATGGTTGAGCAGGACTCAAGTGTTTCTCATCCAAAACAAGGTAATAAGATTTAATCTGTCTCCTCATCTACCTTCTGCAAGTATATTTAACAAATTAGCTCCTGGGACTCTCCACATGGCATTTTATGAGGGATTTGCTAAGGTAAACGTTTCAGACTGTGAACACAGTTCAAGTTCCAGGGGCAGCACCAGTGGGCTGCTAACTGCCCTGCCTTTCAACTCAAGACACAAGAACTTTGAACTAAAATACTTATTTTTTTTCTTTTCCACTCTCCCATTCCCACCTCTGTACCCTATCCCCCCCACCCCCGCCCCCGCCCCAGGAGCAGCTCCTGCTCTCCCTTCAGATCCCTTTCCCTGCAGGACCAAAGCTCCTACAGCGGAAGATGTTGCCACTGTACTTTTATACTTGTGTGATAATTACTTCCATGTCTACTTCTCCTTGGAAGACCCTGCGCACCTGGAGGGCAGGGTCCACATCTGGGTTTTCTCACCGTTACATCTCCCAAGGCCTAACACTGCCAGGTACACAGTGGGCGCTTAATGAGTACTTGGTGAACGCAAGACTGCCCTGTCCCAGAGGGGTGGTGCTGATGGGGGAGAGGGCTCGGATAAGGTCACCCGGAAGGCCCTTCCCAGAAAGACTCTTCTGGAGGGGCAGGACCAGCGAGAATGATCGCGGGGCCAGGCGCCCCTCGCCACCCCGCTGGGTCCCAGACCCGCATTCGGCCCCGCCCGAAGCTCCTCCTCCAGGGCCCCGCCCCTGTCCCTGCTCCTAGGCCCGCCCCAAACCCTCTGCAAGTAACGCCTCGACCCCTCCGCAAGCCCCGTCTGGGTCTCATCTCAAACGCCCGGAGCATTTCTTGGCCCTGCCCAAAGCCCCGCCTCCAGGACTCTGGACCCCGCCCCGCGCCGGACCCGCCCTAAGCTCCGCCTCCCCACGTCTGGTCACGCCCCAAGGCCCAGCCTACGCTCCGCCCCGGGCCTGCCTCCCGAGCGCGGCCTCGGGTCTGGTCTTGGCCGGCTCTGAGCTCTGCGCCCCGCCTCCTGGACCCGGGCGTCGACTAGCCCCGCCCTAATCCCCGCCCCCAGGCCCTCACCAATCTGGTCCCGCCCCAGCCCCGCCCCCAGCACCCTATGGCCCCGCCCCAGAGCCCGCCTCCTCCCGGCACTGGCCCCGCTTCCGCCCGGTCTCCCGGCAACCCCGCGGCCCCGCCCCCGCCATGGCGCCCGAGGAGAGCGCGGGGACTGAGCGGCTGCTGTGGAGCTTCGAGCGCCGCTTCCTGGCGGCGCGCGCGCTGCGCTCCTTCCCCTGGCAGGTGGGCGGCGGGGCACGCGGCGGGGCGGGAGGACTGCCGGGCGGTCTCGGGCTCACGGCCCCGGCCCTGGCGCCACGTGAGCGCCTCGGTTTCCGCACCGGGCCCTGGTCCGGGGCTGGGCCCGCGTGGGCGGTGGCGGGGCAGACCCCCGCCACCAGTGGTCCCACCGAGTCCTCCCAGCTCCGTTTCCAGTTGGGTTTTCAGGGTCATGGACGGTTCACGATCATTTTCGTGCCTTTTTTTTTTTAAGCCAGTGACCATCCTGATCATTGGGACACCGCTGCCCCCGCCCATTCTAAAACGCCAGGTGCTCAGGACAGCAGGAGGCCACGCTCTCACAAGCGCGGTGAGCGGGTCGCAGGCCGTCCCGCCCCGTCCTCAGTGTTGTCTTCTGTACATCGGGCCCCGGACGAAATCATCTCAGAGGCAGCTTGAGGTTCGGAGGCCAAAGCGGGGCCTCCCCTCGCCCGGAGACCTGCCCTTCTGCACAGGGAAGTGGCCTGGCAGCGGCCTCCCTTCTGCCAGCGGAGGGGTTTAATGGACCCTGCCTCGTTCATAATTCATGTGCGGTGAGCTCACCGGGATGAGTCAGTCTGGATCCGTATTCCTCCCCGGGCCTGCCCCCTCTTACGGGGTGGCGGTTAGTCATCCGTGTTATTTCATTGACATCAAACATTTGGCACTCAGAGAGATCGTCTCTGGTCAGTAGGGATATATACATTTTTAACCCAAAAGCTGCATAATAGCATCCATAGGTTCCCATTCAGTATCTTCCGTGATTATTCACATACCCATGATAAATGCTGACTTAGGCTCACCCAAACACCCGTGAGGTGGGTACCATTATTGTCACTCACATCTGACCGGAGAGGTCGACTGAAAGAAGAGTGCGGTAGTTGAGAGCTCAGACCCAGGAGACAGCCTACCTGCTTTAAATCCTGGTCCAACCCCCTACATGCTGTGTGACCCTGGGCAAGTGACTGCATCTCTCTGTGCCATAGTTTTTTTATATTAGTAAAACGGGAGATACAATGATACCTACCTCATAGGGTTGTTGACCAGATTACTTGAGTACGAAAGCCCGTGAATCAGTGCCTAGCTCGTGGTAAATGAATGTTATGTGTTAGCTGGTATTTTTATTCAGTCACCGCATGTTTATTGACTGCCTTCCATGAGCCAGGCACCAGGGATCAGTTGTACACATTACAGAGGAGGCCCAACTTGCTTGGGAGAGCCAGAGAATGACAAAATAAATGAATAAACAAGAAAACATCAGATGAGAGTGGCTGTAAAGCCAATAAAACAGGGAAATGGAGAATGGAGCAACTGGGGGGGACCATTCATCAGAGTAGGGAATTCAGGGAAGACCTCCCCGAAAAGTGACACAGCCGGCCATGGAAGATCTTGGGGAACAGGATGTGCCAAAGCCCTGTGGTGGGGACAAGTCAGCTGTCATTGAACAGCAAGGTAGACAGTATGGCCAGAGTGGAGTGACCAGGGATGGGACGGGGTGGTGGGAGAAAGGTCAGAGAGAGGGGCCAGCTGGGTCTTGCAGGGCCTTTTAAGGCATGGTAGGGAGCTCTGAAGCAATGATGTGACTTGCCCTGTGTCGCATACGAGACAGTCTGCCTGACTCTGGAGCCCCTATAACCCGGCCTGGCACGTGCACATTCTTCATTTCCATTTTAACTCGGGTGTCACGTCCCAGGCAAGCCCTTGGGGACTTGGTGCAGTGGCTTCCCTGGTACTTCCCGGCTGACACTTCAGCCGAGGAGCTGGTCTCTGACCCAAGCGACAGCTCAGCTGCCAGGGCTAATGCGAACCAAGAGTCAGTCTTCTGACACTCTCCCTGCAGCTCATCCAGGTGCAACCCGCGACATCTGAAGGTCAGGCTTTCAGCCGCTGTGGCTGCCCCTTCCGACTGGCTCCAGGTCCCCGGGGAGAGATCACTTAGCGCTTTGCCAACACGTTCTATTGCATGTTTAATGTTCCTGAGAAAATGCCCTTGAGATCTCTCTCTCTCTCCCGCCCCTCCAAACAGAGCCTAGAAGAGAAACTAAGGAACTCATCGGATTCCAAGCTGCTGCTGGGGATTTTGCAGAAGGTGAGACTCCCGAAGTCCCCAGGGCACAAAACCTGGCCTCCCCACTCGCCCAGGATGCCTGGCAGCGGAGCCTGGTATCCTTTAACAACCTCCACTTGAAGGACAAAAAACCATTGAGTCAGCACTGCGGGTGGGTGTCAGCGCCTCAGACAGCTCTGGCTCTTTTGTTTTCTTTCTCAAATGAAGATGTCGGAATATACAAAAATCTGCATGGGAGGAGGGAATCCAGGGAATGTTTTCTAAACGTTCTGCATCAAAATCAGAGATGACAGGCGTGGGGACTGCTTCTATTCTAGCATTTGGTAGCTGCTCAGAGACTTTCTTTTTGCATTTAAAGAAAAATTAAGGAGGCCCATCCTGCCCACGCATGTGTCTCTTCTAGCCGTAGATGGGTCTTTGCTCTGCCCAGGACGGGGTGTGGACTCAAGTGCCTCTGTGTGCAGGTTAGAGGCAGGACCACCGCCCATCCTGGCCTGCCCCCCGACCCTGGCCGTGTGGGTCAAGTGCCAGTCACACTGCATCCTACTGATTTCTACCCTGAGCCTCACCCTCGAAGTTGGAAGAGAATAAAATGTAGGGCAGGCTGCCTCGAAACTGAGCACAGGCCAACTAGAAAGCCCCTGGAGGTCTTGTGTGTTGTGTGGGGTGCTTTGTTGCCCTTGGGTGAAATCTGTGTCCCTCCTGGCCAGCAGGCCCTAGTGACCCTCGCCTCTTCTCCCCCAGGTGCTCGTTTCTCCACCTTTCCCTACCTGCATGGCTCCAGTTCCTCTGCCCCCCTTTCCAAAACGCCAGGCTGTGGCCACCTCAGAGCTCTTTCCTCTGCCTGCAACTCCTGTGCTTGGCTTCTGTAGGTTTCAGCTGCAGTGTCACCCTGGGAGCCCCCTTCCCCTCCACCCTGTCCCCAGGGATGCAGGCTTCAAGAGGGCATGTGCCAAGTGGGCCTTCCCACCGTTTGGACTCCTGCCTCTTCCGTGGAGCCAGACCATCAACGCCTGCCATCGCTGCAAACCCTACTTCACACTGGCCACCCTGGGAAGGAGGGAGCTGGGGCCCAGGTGCCCTGCATTCCTGCCCAGAATGGGCACCAGAAACCCTGCCACAGCCCGTGCCACTGCCCTGGGAACATTTTTAGGAAAAGGCTTATATCTTAAGACTGAATGCACAGGTCTCTCCAGCGACATTCTGTGCTTTGTTGTAGACTGTGAAACATCCTCTGTGTGTGAAGCACCCGCCAGCCGTGAAGTACGCCCGGTGCTTTCTGTCCGAGCTCATCAAAAAGGTCAGTCATTGGCAGTGACCGACTGGTAGCCAGACGGCGTGGCTGCCAAGCAGGGACTTGGCTGGCTCCCCAGAAGGGGGCTCCTTGCCTGCCGGAGCCCAGGTCCTTCCTGTGCCCTTTGTCTGCTTTGCAAACCACCGCGTGGCAGGAGCCTCCCCGGGCAGCGGGCTGCCATCTGGGTTCGACCTAGGGAGGCAGTGCGGGGAGGGAGGGCAGAGGCCAGGGTCTCTCTCCCTTGCTCTGCTTCCTGGGGCTCCGCAGCCACCACTTCTCCGTGGGGCCCAGCCCCCATGGTGCAGGAGTAGCTGGGAGTCTCTTTCCTGCCGGGCAGCTCAGCCCCGGGATGCTGCAAACCTCACCTCCACCCCGTCCCGCCAGCCCAAGGGCTCTGACAGTCTCCTGCTCTTGCCGGGCTCTGCATCGCCCCGGCTGCCCGTGGCAAGTTTCAGCTCTTGCAGTACTTTCATAACTCGCTCCCCTTGTCAAATTCTCCCCACTGATCTAGCTGGGATGGGCTCTCGCCCTGACTGATACAGGGTGGAGTTGAAGGATGAGCCCAAATGTACTGGGTTTGACATTGGACGTCAGAGAAGCGATCCTCAGTGGTCAGTAGCAGAACTGCTGTTGCCGGCCACTGAACGAAGGGGCCACACCTCGCCCCGGTTTAGCAAATAAGTAATCCTTGCTTCTGTGGTAGCACCTCCCCACGGTCCTTGGTCACCGGCAGGTCTCCCCAGCACTGCCAAGAGATGGTGGCCAGGGGTTGCCCGCTGAGAAGCGGCTTCACGAAAGCCACACCCTGAAATGTGGAGTGATGTCCCTGTGGCTTTGCCTGGGGCTCCCTTCAAAGCACCTTTTGTTTTCTCCGTCCAGGACAGCTGGTGCAAACACAGAGCGCTCTGTCACAGCCACTTGGTGGTGTGGAATCCCTGCCCTAGACTACACCTAACCCTAACTTCTCTCCACTTCTCTTTGAGGTACCCTCGCAGGTCCCCCCACCAAGTGAATTTTTTTTAAGAGATGGGTCTCACTGTGTTGCTCCACTCCTGGGCTCAAGTGAATCTCCTGCCTCAGCCTCCCGAGTAGCTGGGACTGCAGGCGCGCACCATTACACCCAGCAAATTGGCCCGTATTATGTCATTCCATCCTAAATAGCCCCTCCAAATTTGGTGAAAATCATCCAGCCATTTTTATAGATCAGAACAAAAGCAAACAGGCAGAACCTTTGTTTTTATTTATGGTGATCAGCTTAATCCTCTTGGCTGAAGCTCTTGCTCTGTCTGCCCCCAGCACGAGGCTGTCCACCCAGAGCCTTTGGATGAGCTGTACGAGGCACTGGCAGAGGTCCTGACCGCCAGCGAGTCCACCCAAGGCCACCGGAGCTATTTGCTGGTATGAGACGTGCACACTTCTCCCCTACGTAGGCCAGACGTGTCCTCCACAGACGAGTTAAAACACAGGCTCCAATCAGCCTCCCATGGGTTCAAATCCTGACTCGATTCTGCAGTATTTATTTATTGATTGATTGATTGTAGAAAACAGGGTCTTGCTATGTTGCCCAGGCGGGGCTCAAACTCCTGGCCTCAAGTGATCCTCCTTCCTCAGCCTCCCAAAGCGCTTGGGTTATAGGCACGAGCTATTGCTCCCAGCTGGGATCTTCTTTTTGTTTGTGTTTTAACCTGTTGCTATAAAATAAAACATGGATACAGAAAACCACACCAAAGAAATGTACAGGTTACTGAATCATCGCAAGGCAGCCACCCCTTTGTAGCCACACCCACCCCTGCCACCACCACCCCTGGCCGCACGGATGTGCCCCATCGCTGTCATTCTGCCACTTCAGAATGTGGGGTGAAGGGAATCAGACAAGGTGTAACCTGAGACTGGCCTCTTTCACTCGCACAATGCCCGTGAACCCCTCCGAGCTGTCGCGGTTTCGGTAGTCAGTCCCTTCTCCTTGCTGAGTGGTGGTCCCTGGCGTGGCCCCATCAGTTTATTTAGCCGCCCACCGGTGGTGGTTTCTTTTAAACACCAGCTACTCGTATTCTGGTGGCTGGATCAATTCTCTCGCCCTGTCTCTCGGTGCAGCCTTCGGGGGACTCGGTCACGCTCTCTGAGAGCACAGCCATCGTCTCCCACGGCACCACCGGCCTGGTCACGTGGGACGCAGCCCTCTACCTCGCAGAATGGGCCATAGAGAACCCAGCAGCCTTCACTGACAGGTGACCTTGGGGGGCACAGGGCAGGGCACCAAGGCAGGTTTGCCCTGGCTCAGTGGTGGACATGGTCCCCCTTCCCCCCTCCCAGGACTGTCCTAGAGCTCGGCAGTGGAGCTGGCCTCACGGGCCTGGCCATCTGCAAGACATGCCGTCCCAGAGCCTACATCTTCAGTGACTGTCACAGCCGTGTCCTCGAGCAGCTCCGAGGGAACGTCCTTCTCAATGGCTTATCGTTAGAGCCAGACATCACTGCCAACTCAGAGAGCCCCAGGGTGACAGTGGCCCATCTGGACTGGGACGTCGCGACGGTCTCTCAGCTCTCCGCCTTCCACCCAGACGTCGTAATCGCAGCAGGTAATGCCCAGCCCGGGCAGGCTGAGCGGGCAACTTCCTTGCAGCTCTGCCCAGCTCTTGGCTCTGGGGGAAAGGAACAGTGGATGCTACCAGGCAGGGAAATGATGGGGCTTCCAGAAGAGTGATTCTGGGCCTCTAGGAGACATCAGAGCACTGGGGTGTGCCTCTGAAGCTGACCCTAACGCCACAGCCCTCTTGTTGGGGACAGACATAATGGTTCCATCCAGTAAACGAGCCCTGGCTTTTCCCAGCAAGGCAGGAGAGGAACAGAACAGGCCCCAGGGCACCAGCCCAGTCTGCCCCGTAAGCGAGGCCACAGCTGAGTAGGCACACTCCATCTCCCGCCCCAGCAGCCTGCGGGAGCGTCCCGGTTCCCGCCCAGGACCAAATGGAGCGGCCAGAGCAGCCCACCCAGGAAGTGAGCCCACCCCACCCCCACTGCCCCTCTGAGACACGGGTGTTTCACCCCACGTGTCCGGCGAGGCTGCCTCACCCTCTCCAGGTCTTCAGATGTGGGGCAGAAGTGGCCGCGGCAGCCCTTGATTTTTCCAGGGCCACAAAGGACAGCACAGTTCTTTTAGGACTGTGTCTGATTCCTCTGCATGTCACCAGCACCCAGTCCTGGGCAGGGAATAAGAGCTGAGTGTCCCCCAGCTCTGTCGGTGCTGGCTCCGTGCACGGCTCTGCTGCCTCAGTGTTGTCGTCACCCGTCTGTGTGTCCCTGTGGCCCTGGCTGTCTTCGTTCCCAGTCCATGCCCCACGTCCTTCAGAGACCACAAGGAGGGAACCAACCACTGCTGGTACACGGACAGGTGCTTGAGAGAGGGTGGTGTTTGGCTGGGCCACCAAAGGCCTCTTGTCCCATGCTGAGCTCACCCGGCCCCCTTGCTGGCTCAGCCGTGCTCTGCCCTGATCAGAGCCCGGCCCTGAAACCCACAGGCCCCACAGCTGGGGACACAGCCCCGGCCCTGCCAGCCCGCTGACAAATCAGCAGAGGCTGGGAACAGGAAGTCCAAGGCAGAGTCGGGTTCTGCTCCATTACGCATCTTCTAAATAGGCCAAGAGGCAAGAGTTGATTTTTTTTTTAACAGAACTCCAGTGAGTGGGGATATTTTTTCCTTGTTGCAGTGTCTTTTAGCAGCTCTCTCTCCTAAGGGTTTGCCTTTTCCACCCGAGTAATTTCCTTTCCCTCTAATAGCCCAAATCTAATGTCACTGTGGCTTCCAGACCCCGTCCTGCTGAGGTCAGCACGACCTGATCCCTCCGTGTGGTCCCTTTCAGTAACCTGAGGCTGTTCCCTGTAGATGTGCTGTACTGCCCAGAAATCATCCTGTCGCTGGTCGGGGTCCTGCGGAGGCTCTCCGCTTGCCGGAGGGACCAGCGGGCTCCTGATGTCTACGTTGCCTTCACCGTCCGCAACCCAGACACGTGCCGGCTGTTCACCACTGAGCTAGGTGAGACCCCGTGCCCAGGAGCTGTCTCCGAGAGGCCGCCCAGGCCTGCAGGGCGATGGAGCTGTCCCCGCAGGGCTCTAGGGAAAAGCTAGGAAGCCCCTCACCCCCACGACGTGTCCTGGGAACTTGCAGAGACAGGACGGTGAGTGGGGCAGGGACACAGGGAAGGAGAGAGACAGCTTGGTACACTGAGTACAGTGACGGGTGTGAGACGTGCAGCCCTACTGTGTGTGTCAGGTTTCCTAAGCCCTTCAGCCTGTTTCCTTATTTGCAAAACAGAAGTGGGTGTCAGGATGCCAGTTGGTGTGAGGCCCACCCGGCCATCCCGCCAGCCACCCTTGTGGAGCTGGGCCGTCACTCACCTCCCCACGCCTCAGTGTCCTTCCTCACCTGCACCCAGAGACACCCACCCCAGAGGGAAGCCCGTGCACGCCTGGACGGTGCCTAGCATGCAGGGACACTCAGGAACGGGGCAGCTGCTGTTACAGGCACCGAGAAGTGGAAGGGCAGGGTGATCTTAGAGAAGGGGTAAGGGGCCCACCCCCACACAGCCCTGACCTGGCCCCACTCTGGGCTACCTGCTGTCCTCAGACCTGACACTTGTCAGCCCCCAGCACCTGTGAGGGGTGTGCTGTCATCATCCCGTCTCACCCACTGAGACACTGGGGCACAAAAAGGCTGAGCAGCCCCCAAGCTCCCAGGGCTGCAGTCAGGCTGCCCACCCCACCGAAGACCACCTGCCTGCAACCCCCGGGGCACACCAGGCCTGGCCAGGGCTTTCCGCGTGCAACCTGCTGGCGGTGCAGAACCCCGTCTGCCCCAGCTCCCCTGGGCAAAGCCCCTCCCCTCGCCCACGAGCAAGTGAGCGAATGAACGCTCACAGTGCTCCGCTGACAGCGCCATACAGCCTTTAATAGAACGTCTGCAATAGCTTTTTTTTTTTTTTTTTTTTTTTTGAGACAGAGTCTCACTCTGTTGCCCAGGCTAGAGTGAGTGCCGTGGCGTCAGCCTAGCTCACAGCAACCTCAAACTCCTGAGCTCAAGCGATCCTCCTGTCTCCGCCTCCCGAGTAGCTGGGACTACAGGCATGCGCCACCATGCCCGGCTAATTTTTTCTATATATATTTTTAGCTGTCCATATAATTTCTTTCTATTTTTAGTAGAGGTGGGGTCTCGCTCTTGCTCAGGCTGGTCTCGAACTCCTGAGCTCAAACGATCCGCCCACCTCGGCCTCCCAGAGTGCTAGGATTACAGGCGTGAGCCACCGCGCCCGGCCTGCAATAGCTTTTAAGTGAAGAAAGCAAAGTGCCAGATACATACAAGCTTTTTTTTTTTTTTTTTGAGAGACAGGGTCTCGCTGTCCCCCATAAGCCCATTCTTGTTTTAAAATAATTAGCTTGGCACAGTGGCTCACGCCTGTAATCCCAACTGCTTGAGAGCCCAGGAGTTTGAGGCCAGCCTGGGCACCATGGCAAGACCCTGCCTCTAAAGGGAAAAAATGTTTTAATTATAAGAATCATCTTCATGTTAGCATACCTACGGGGGGAATCGAGAATAATGCCAATTAATAGTTGACACTGGGATGGTGGGATCGTAGAGACGTCTACACTTTGATGTCTGTGTTGCTTCACTTTCATGAGTACTAATTTTTCACTCACACCAAAAAACTGATTGAAAAATCACCCCGGCTAGTGGCTCTTCAGACATCTGTGCTTACGAGGACAGCACAAGCCCCTCAAAGCTTTGGGAAGAGCGGGCCTGCAGGGCAGTCAGGCAGACGCGGGTCCAGACCTCAGCTCCTGTCAGCTGTGCAGGGACAGGAATGGTGGGGGGACAGGTGCGGGGGTGGGGGGTGTGAGGAAGCCCGGCTGCCTGTCGCCGTGCAGACCACCTGGGGGAGGAGCCCAGGCCTGTCCTAGGGGCACCACAGAGAAGCCCGGGTCCTGCCCCAAACACCCCATCCTGAGACGCCTGTGTTCCGTTTCCAGGCCGGGCCGGGATCCGGTGGGAAGCGGTACCTCCTCACGGCCGGCAACTGTTTCCTTACGAAGAGCACTCAGAGATGGCGATTCTACAACTCATGCTGTAGGCCTCGCACAGGCTTCTGAAGATTATTGTAAAAATTAAGTCACTATCATAAGCATTTTTGTGGGAAAGCAGATAAAACTTTCATTGGGGCCAGGTGGCTCATGCCTGTCATCCTAGCACTTTGGGAGACCATGGTGGGAGGATCGCTTGAGACCAGGAATTTGAGACCAGCCTGGGCAACATAGTGAGACCCCATCACTACAAAAATGGAAAAATGTGCCAGGTGTGGTGCCACTCGCCTGCGGTCCCAGCTACTCGGGAGGCTGAGCCCAGGAGCTGGAGGCTGTAAGGAGTGACAGTTGCGCCACTGCACTCCAGCCCGGGTGACCGAGACCCCGTCTCAAAAAAAACATAAACAGAAAACTTGCACTGGACTTGAATGTTTGAAGAATGTTAAATCACAGACCACAACTGTGTTCTGGTAAGATAGAAACTGCTGACGTGTGTGGGTGCCCCTTTCAGCAATTCTGGTTCTTAAGCAAATCACCATAAATCAGAAATGAAAGTTAGGGCTCAGAGGCAAGTATTTCCTTTGTGCAGATAACGTGTATCAAGTACGACGTCCCCCAACCTGGACACAGAGTTCCTCACGAAGCCGAGCCCAGCGTAGGCGCGACACACACACACCTCACTGAATCTATAGCCCGGCAGGTGCTGTTCCAGGGCAGGAGCACGACAGAGGCAGAGCAGGGAAGGGCAGACGCTGGGGACAGCAGCACACAGCGGAGGGACAGAGTCCCAGCGAGTAAGAGAAACGTAACCCACGGGACAGGAGAGAAGAGGACGCGCCTCAGAGCCCCCAAGGGAGCCAGGACGGACCACGGCTTCCCGGGACACAACTCCTGGCTGCTAGAGCTTTATTCACGCTTGGGCCTCGGACCACTGGGAGGCGCTGCTCAGGAGGCTGTGCCCGGACTCGGACGTGGGGTGGGGATCATGGGTTGTAGTCTCTGGCCTTGGAGGTCACGTGTCCATAAGCAAAGGGAGCACAGTCCCCGTCCAGCTCTCATCCCAGCGAAGCCGCTCTGACTCCCGGAGGTTCTTCCGGAACTGGCTGAGTTTGCCAGCGGGATCAGGAAACTTTGAGAAAAGCATCTACAAACAATCAAATACCAGAACTTACCTCATTGTTCCTCCCCACCCCAGCCCAGGTGACCGCCTAGCTGACCCCAGGTCCCCGACCCAGCAACGTCCCCTCCGATGTGCCCACTCCCTCCCTCACTGGGCACCCAAGGCCTCTCATGCCCTGGCAATGCTCCGTCTCCTACTTGACAGTGAATTTTCTGGAAACGTCCCTGCATGTCCTGCTCTCCGCCCTGCACTCAACGCCCTGGAGCACCTCCTGGCCTCTGTTCCTTCCCCCGGGACCACCTCCTCTCAGCCTCTGGCCTGCACAGTCCCACCCGTCTGCTGGGAATGAGGTGGCGTCTGTGTTCTTTCCAGCCCTGCCGAACACTCTAAATCAGGGGTCAACACTTTACAGCCTGCAGGCCAAACCCGGCCCACCACCTATCTTTGTAAATAAAGTTTTACTGGAACACAGCCATGCCCTTTCTTCGACAGACAGGCTGTGGCTGCTTTCACGCTATAGCAGAGTTGAGTAGTTCTGACAGCGACTGTATGATAAAACCCTAAATGATTTTCTACCTGGACCTTTATGGAAAAAGCTTGCCAATAGTCCAGTTGTCAAGAATGACGATGTATTACTTTCTGGAACAAGAAACAAGCACCCAGGTGGGCACGGTGGCTCATGCCTGTAATCCTAGCACTCTGGGAGGCCAAGGCAGGAGGATGTTTGAGCCCAGGAGTTGGAGGCTACCATGAGCTACGAGGACACCATGGCACTCTAGCCAGGGTGACAGAGCGAGACTCTGTCTCAAAAGCAGCAACAAAAAGGAAACAAGCCTCCTTTGTAGAATCCCACCCGTCTCTCAAGGCTGGTCCAAGGAGCTCCTTTCACTCCCACTCCCACTCCCTGGATCCCGATCGCGCCCTAGGCTGCAGCCCAGCCCGCCCAGCTCTGGCAGCATCTGTGTGTTGTAAGCTCCATAAATCCTGGGCACAGGCAGGGGCCTGCCCTAGTTTTCCTGAGCCCACTGGTCACTTGAAGCAGGACAGCACAGCAGGCCGGCCTGTGACCTCTGCTTCCCTGGCCTTTCCTCCCAGCCCCAGCGTGGTCCCGCCATGGCTGTGGGAAGCGGTAATCTGGGATCTCGGCTCAGTGCCCATCTCCAAAACCCCAAGCCCTGGAGCAGGCCCCGCCGCAGCTACCTGCAACTGAGCTGCCAGTTCCTCCGAGTCCTCGAAGACCAGGCCGTTTTCTTCGTGTTTCACAAGCTCATGCAAACTGCAGAGAGAACAAGGGGCCTCAGGGCCGCCTGGAGGAGGAACCGGACCCTGTGGTGCCCACCTGCCCCGCCCCACCCACACGCGGCAAAGCCGGGGCAGGCACAGCCAGTTTGTCCAGCGAGCCTGTTCCAATTTGGCGTCTGAGTAGGAGAAAGACCTAGAAGGATGCCCATCAAAATGCCCAACCCAGTTTGGACAAGGATCCCTAAGGGGATCTGGACCTTTTGTGCTGTGTGCTCTTACATGAGAATGTACTCGAGAATTATTTCTACATTTTTGTTCTTAACCCCATGCCCAAGAAACAAGGTACAGGCACCCCTGCCCCTGGGCACTGGCCCGGCACACTAAGGATGGCTTCTCTGGGTAACCAGAAGGTCTGGTCCCGACATGCGCTGAGCCCAGTCACGCAAGGGTCTAACATGCCGAATTCCCCGTCCAGACGCTGCTCCTGAGCAGGGCTGAGTACTCAGCATGCTGGGGCTGCTGTTTCTAGAACTTCTAACACTGTCCTTTCCAAACACCCATCTTTGTCGGGTCAAGTGGGGTCTTAGGAGTAGACTCATTTAACTGATTCAAATCCAACTGTATGAGCTCAGCTGAAGGGGACGTGCGGGACAGGGAGAGAAGATGCGACCACATGAGCTGTGCAGGCAGTGCCAGCCACCATTCGCGATGAGCATGAGCAAAACACACCCTGCTCTCGGCCACCTCTCTGTGCTGGATGGACCAAGGTGACGTCTTGCTGGTGGCACGTCACAAGCAGCTCAGACTGCAGCGGTTCCCCCTCGGCTACCAATTTGAGAACCCAACCCCAGGAAGACTCGGTTTCTGCTCCTACCACTTGAAGTTCACGGCACACACAGGCAAACAGCACCCGAACATGTCCACCACCTTCATGGGCAGGTCCAGGCCACTGGAGGATTTGTGCAGACAGACGCCCAGGTCCGCCGACCCTGCAGGGCGAGGGGACAGTCAGCGCCGGCCTCTGCCCTGGGAACACAAATCCTTCCAGGACAGTGGAGCAACACCTCCCGTGGGGAGTGGAAATCGGAGGACGTCCCCAACAGCCCCAAATACAAGTGGCTGAAGTTGGCCCCGCAGCCTGGCCAGGGGCAGGGACCTGGTAATGCTCCCAGCTGCCACGCCTGACATCTATCAACTGCCAGTTACTTAACTTTCTTCTTTCAGTTGACTGAGTTTCTCTACTGAAGCACAGCTTATTTTAAAAGAACTCCTAAGCAGTTATTGTTAATGAGTAGAGTTTCTGTAGGAGGTGATGAAAGATTTTTGGAAACAGACAGTGGCAATGGTCGTACAACACTGTGAATATAATGAATGCCACTGAGTTGCACACCAAAAATGGTTAAAACAGGAAATTTTGTAATATATATTTTACAGCAATAATTTAAAAAAAGAACCCACAGCAGACCCCCCAAAAAACCAGCTGCCACTGTGAAAATAAAGCCAAATAAACAACTTAACATTACTAAAGACTAACTAGAAACTTCTGCCTGCCAAGGGCTCCCGCCCAGACTGCTTACTGGAGGCTGGAAGGTGAGGCGTCAGAGACATGTCAACAGCGAGCCTTGACGTCCCCCTCAAAGCAACCAAAAGGGAGAGACAGACATCTCGCTGGTGGAGGCCGTGCCGGCTGACAAGCCATCCCTGCACCTCCCAAAGCCATCGCCCTCCCACACCTGGGGACGGTGGCCTCAACCCCAGGCCGCAGCCTTCTGTGGAAGGGAAGGCAGGACGGAACAGAGAGAGGAGTAGGAGGTTGGGGTGGGAGGCCAAGAGGACGTGGCCTCCTAGAACCTCGGCAAACAGCCTCCAGGCCACCAGCCAGGGAGGGGCTGGTACACCAAGAAGCAGCCTCCTCTCCGGCGCTCAGCCTGCGATCTCAAGTGGCCTCAAGCAAGGCCCAGTCCCGCCTGAGGCCTGCCTGTATTGGCCCTGGAGCTGAGAATGGCTTTTACATTTTTAAAGGGTTATAAAAACAATGTAAGAGGTCCTAAAATCTTTACTGATGGGCCCTTTTTGGAAGAATTCTGCTCCCCTGCCCAGGGGACTCCCCTTTAAACACCACCCCCCCCAGGCCTCCTGCCTGGCCTCTTACCGAGCAGCAGCGGGTAGTCCTCGGCCTCCAGCCAGGGGGTGCAGATCTGGACGTGCTGGAAGCTCTTCTGGCCGATGAGGCGGCCGTAGTGGGCCTTCAGAGGCCCTTTGCCTTTGCAGAGAAAAGCAGTCACTGCCGCGGACTGGCCTGGTCCCGGCCCCAGGCCCCAGATGCTCCTGCTAAGATGCAAGCAGCCCCCTTCCCAGAAGCCCCAGCCTTGGCAGCTCCAGGCAGGCCCCATCCTGGCCCCTTCCAGAAACAGCCAGAGAGCCCTGAGCCCCCAGGGGTGCACACTCTGACCGCTGAGGCCCTGCCACCTGCAGCCAGATGCCTTGCGCTGCAACCACAGCTGGACAAACGCTGGCCTGGCACCAGAGCACCAACCGGACAAATCCGGCTTCTCCATCTGTGCCACGTGCAAGGGACACAGGGACTGCCACCTGCCCCGCCAGGGCCCACAGGCAGCATGGCATGTGCCGTGGGCACCAAGGTGCCCTGGAGCCGAGGTCAGGAGGGGAGAGAGTGGGACAAGCCGCTGGCCCAGGAACTCCCTCTGCCTTTCTCCCTTTCTCTGGGACTTGGAAAGCAATTTCACATTGGCCGGTGGGCTCTTCCGTTTGAAAAATCCAGTGCTTGAAAACCACTGGAAAAGGGGACTGCTCGGTATCTCTGTGGTGCTGCTACCTGAGATTTAAATCCGGACTACACACCCTGCCAGGAGGCCCCTCCGAACCTCAGTTTACCCCATGTGAAGCAACAGAAAACCGTGCAGAGCTGCAGCGAGGACTCACGAGACAAGGTCGCGTGGAAAGCACATGGTAACTCCCGCCCCCTCTGCCGCCCCCCAGCTAAACGCAGACGTCGCGTGTCCCAGGCAGTACCTGTTATCACGCAGACTAGCGAAGGAAGCCTGTCTCCAGCAAGAGTGAGCTGTTCAAACTCTGTGTTTACAAAAACAAATAGGCCACAATCAGGGTCACCTTGTCAGGTGGGCACGGTGCTGCTCCACAGGGACCGCCAGCTCTGAGACGCTCCCCCAGGGTGACACTTCGGCTTGAGGGCCTGGCCACTCAGTGACCCAAACGGGGACTCAGAGCTGCCCACCTCCACACCCCCGCTGTCCCTGGGCTGTCCTCGGGCCGGCCCACCCAGTGCAAGGCCAGGCGGGCATCTCCCTGCTCAGCGGCCCCAACGAGCTGAGAACCCCCGACCACAGCCACACACCTACTTTCCAAAGCTGCCAGCAGGATGGAGAAGTCCTCGTCCTCTGTGAGAAGAGATGGGAGTGTCACGGGCTGTTTCTAGGCCCTCCCTCCCAGCTGCCACGCCCTCCCCTTCTCATCAGGCAAGGGGGCGGGGAGCACACGGGCTCGCAGGGTGTCCGTCACTAAAGCCCCAGGTGCCCCGGGGGCTACACAGACCTGTCCAGCTCGTGCTGCTGACCAGCAGGGCCGGCCGCCCTCGAAGACATGTCACCGTCCCGCTCTGAGTGTCCCGTTCTGTGAAGGCTGACCTCTCCGTGGCTGGGTCCCCGGGGTCTGCGCTGAAAAAGAGAAAAGGCCTGTGAGATGCCGCAAAGCAGGCCTGGCCCAGGACGGCCACCTCTCGCCAGGCCCGCGGGCTCCTGAGGGTTGGGGGGCCTTGCCACGGCCGCAGCACCGACCCGCCCTGCCGCCAAGGTGTGGGCCTGCTCCCTTTGCAGCACTTGCTGCCGGGTGCTGAGGTCACAACAGCGAGCGAGACCAACCAGTCCCCTCCTCCGTGGGGCTCCTCATTGTCACCACTCCCGCAGCGCAAGACGAGGATGCTGTAATGCCCCTCCCACCACCAAGTCAGGTTACGGGGGGGGGGGGGGGGGGGGGGGCGGCGGCACACGACAGGATGTGTGAACACTGGTCCCCTCCTAGCCCCGTGAGACACCCCAGGGGACACACAGGTCCACTGACCCTGCCATGGGCACAGGAACCCGCTGTCAGGAGGGTAAGACAGCACAGGGTCGGCAAACATTTCTTAAAGGGCCAGAGAGTGAATACTGTGAGCTCTGTGGGCTAGAGGCTCTCTGCTGCAAATCAACTCTGCCATTGCAGCTCGAAAGCCACCACAGCGACACAGAAGGGAACTCTGTGTTGCATGTTGCAATGAAACTGTGTCTGCAAAAACAGGCGGCAGGCCTGCGGCCTTTGCCAGCCGCTGGATTCACGGGTTCCAGGTCAGCAGGGAGGAGACAGGAGAGGCCAGGATGGCAGGGGCGTGAGCGAAGGCAGCAGAGGACGCGGCCTACCGGGCCCGGAACGCAGCGTGGGTGCGGCCCAGCTTCATGAAGAGCTCGTGCTGCAGGTCGAGGGGCATCTCTTTAAAGAAAGCTGCCGGCTTGTCGTAGACAGTCACAGCTCTGCAACGAGATCGCTATGGTGGGGACGCCGGGGAGGAGTGGAGAGGGGCCTAAGGAAGAGGGGATCCAGGCGGATCCAGAAAAAGGACGCTTGGGGAACCCAAGTCTCAGACAGTGACAATAGGAAGCTGTAGAATTACTTGGGAAAGCGCCGAGAGATGTTCTAAGACCACAACTGCCTGGACCGCTTGGCTGGCCGGGAAAGAAACCCCACCTCCTCCTCCCTGGGCGTCCTGACACCAGTTACCATCTCCCGTCCCCTCGCATCTCAAAACGCCTCGCCAGCATGTGGCAGCAGGCACTGCAGCTCTCCCCCAGCCAACCCCGGGACCTGCCCTCGGGCTGATGTCGTCCCAGGCCCTCGTACCTGATGCTCCAGTTCTCCGCCAGGTCTTCCCGCATCGCGCTGGTCACGCACAGGTTCATGTGGGACAGGCGTCCAAAGAGCTTCTCGTACCTGAAAAGACGTGTCACTGATCAGCCCGGAGCCCTGGACAGGCCCCACCGCAACCGCAGTGTGACTCGACACCCCTCGACACAGAAGAGGCTGCAGAGCTGGGGTCTCCCGGACCTTCCTCGAGCGTGCGCTTCCGGAGCTCCACCCACAGTAGTATAATTTCAAACCTCGCTCTATGTCATACCACTTTTCAGCTTAAATACAACTACATTAAAAGGAAACCAGGTATCACGGCCCAGGCGAAAATCCAGTCTCTCTTGCTATAGAAAGAAATGCAATACAGGCCTCAGTGTCAGATCTCAGCCACCCTGCGCCCCTGCAGCAAAGGCTGTGGGGCCTGCTCTCAATGTGGTACGAAGGGAGTTCCGTGACCGTCAGAGAGGCGTTAAAGACACGTTAGCTCCAAACTGAGACTGAACCCTGATCGCAGGGGAGAACCAGAAGGGGAAATGAGCCATTCCAGGTCATTTAACACCGTCAGGACATTACGGGCTGTTGCACCTTTAGGACGCAGAGAAAGCTCTGAAATGGGACTGCCTAGGGCTGACTTTTGGTCCTCACACTTATTAGCTATGTGGCAAGAGGCAGAATCGCTTTCAGCCTCGGTTTCCTGACATGTAAAAGGAGAGTAATCACAGCACAGCCTCACCGCGGTGCGTGGAGACTGAACAGGATAAAATGCAAAAAGGGCTTGGCCTGGCCTGGGCCCCAGCAGGCAGCAGGTGCTGCCACTGCTGCTGTGACCACTGCCAGTGAGCAGGCCCATCTGGGCAGAGGCCGCAGCTGCCGACGGCCTGTGGCTGGACGTGCTCACCAAGACAGGTGTCCTACTGGGGCCCAGAGTACAACAAATGACCCTTCCTGCTGCGGGTCCAACCTGTTCCCACAGTTGCGCGCATCAGCTGCAGCGGCTACGGCCCACTTCTCCACCTCTCATCAGCCCCCGGTTTTTATTTGGGGATCTGCCCTCAGACACTCTCTGTCCTCGGGGTCTGGATGCCCCTGGGACCCAGCTCTTTCAAGGGAGTGTGCACCTGCTCCAAGCCTGAGACAACAGGGCTGGCAGTTCCTGCCTCAGTGGGCAGATCAGAGAAGTCAGGTACAAGACTATAAGAGAGGCTCGCTGTCCCCACCCCATCCTGAAGGGGTGGGGACGGCAGGTAGGCAAGCTCCCAGAACCACCAAACACCCCCAGAAGGGAGTGTGAAGAGACGTGAGCCAGGCCTCAGTGATGCTGGCTGGAGCTCGAAGCCAGCCGCTTCTCGGGACCTTTCAGTTTCATGGGTCAGCAAATGCCCCCCTTCGCTGCGCCTGTTTCTATCGCGTGTAACCAGTGTCCGCCCGATGCAGCAGCCTTGCCCTACTCCTCCAGAGCACGCAGGGAACCAGTTTCCGGAGCCTCCGCACAGGCCCTTCTTGCCACCCACCCTCACGCGGTTTTGGAGAAGATATCTGCACCCTGCCCCCAGACTCTCACCATTTGGCCAGCAGAACGAGGGGGTGGTTGGGGCCGTGCACCAGACCCATAATGGAGTAGCCATAGTTGTGCCAGTCGATGACGAGTTTGCTTCCACAAAGGCAGCCCACAAACCAGCAGACGGCAATGCTGGGCAGGCCCGGGGGGTTCTAGGAAAGAGAGTCTTGAAGGAAGAGGAGGAAACCCAGACCATGGTCAACAAGAAACTTGAGTGAGAACAGTTGCAACCCACATGGCAAAGGTCACTATCTTTACAGAGCTCTCGACAATAAGCAGAAGACAGACCCTCTCTGCCACCAAAATAGGTGTCAAAAGTCATAAAAGAAACAGAAGTGACCAGCATGAAAAGTCCAAGACCATTAATAAGCAAGGCGACAAAAGATGGAACAAAGAGATGCCATCTGTCACCAGTCAGAATGCAAACTCCAAAAACACCTAACAGCAGCTGGTAGTGAAGGGAAGGATAAAATGGACAGCCTTACTCTGGGGCTATCCAGTAACATACCACGACATTTTACAAGTATGGAAACTTGGATAAAGCAATTCCACTGCTAGGAATTTATCCTAAGAAACCGGACATGTGTAAAAGATGGATGCTCACGGTGCTCTTAGCTGCACTATTCGTAAAAGTAAAAAAATCAGGAAGAATCTGTCCATTAAGATGAGACTAAATAAATACGTTATGGTACGTCAAATATTGGAATTCAGTGCAGCCCATTAAAAAGATGCTTCTATATGTTAAAAATTGATGAAGGAGAAAGGTTAAAAGCATAACTCTAGAGCCAGACGGACTACCTAGGTTCAAGTCCTGACTCCACCACTTCCTAGCTGTGTGACAATGGGTTACTACTTACAGAACCTCTCTGGGTCTTAGTTTCCTCATCTCTAAACTGTAGGAAATACAAAAACCTACTTCCTAGGGTGGTTGTGAGGATTAAATGACTTGATACACGTAAAACACTTAAATACATAATAAATGCAATGTAGGACTCTATCTGTAATGGCACAGAAAAACAGTATGGACAGGTACCATAAATAGAATGGACACATACCCTAGGCTCCTAATCCTGTTTTTAAAAGTTTATATATACACACACACGAATATACGATGTATTATCAATCTGTGCATTTTTAAAAGGTGGGAAAATAAAACTGTTAACAGTGGTTCTCCCAGAGGCGGCGGAGGCTGACACATACCTGGAGAAAGATGTAGGCTGCTGGCTCCCTCCACATCAACATGCACAGCAAGTGCACTGCCTGAAATACAACTTTGACTCCGTACTGCAGCACTCGGGGCCCAACTGCAAGTCAGAAAACGCCTGTGATTACCAAAGGAGCTTTTGGCAATCTGCAGGCTTCACACACACGCACAGGCACGTGGATTCAGAGGAATCTGGGGTTGACTGCATCCTACCTGCAAGATTCTCAAGTTCAGTCAGCTGCACAATTTGAATTCTGTCACTCTGCAAGAGTTCATCGTGAGGTTTGGAATCTGAAAATGAGAATGTTCCCTTTAATGTACCAGATGTGGCAATCTAAAGTCAGATAATCTCCCAGCTCAGGTTGAATGGTGGAGAGTGTTTTGGAAAATAAGACTTTTCAAAACTTGTCTCTGTTCCTCACTAGCCAGAGCAGAGAGTGAGGCCAATTCTTATCCAGATTCCACTAGAATGCCCACTGAAAGAGGGCCCAAATGTTATCCACCATTATTTAACACAATGCCTGGCACATAGGAGGCACTCAATTAAACTGATCTGAATTCCCTGAATGGTGAAATTTTCCCACCTCGTGGAGATCCCCAGGAAGCTCCACTCTACCTCCACACCTTGGGAAGCAGACGCTAAACAGTGACCCAAGGCAACCAATGCTGTTCCCATTTTTCCGTGAGATGAGGTTGTGCTCCCCTCTAAAAATATCAACATAAGAGAATGAAGGAGCAGGCAGGCACCCCTGCCCTGCACACTTAGGGGGAAAGGTGGACATGAGAAGCAAATGAAACACCTCCTGCTTGCCAAGCCCTGCGCTGAGGGATGAGGAATGAGAAAAGACATGTCGCCCATCAGCTCAGACAATGCATGATAAGGGTAGTTGCACACAGGTGTAGCTCCCAGCACTGGCCCTGGCGTCCCCCGCACCTGGGTTCCAGCCCCAGTCTTTCCACTTACTAGGAGAATTAGGTGAGACCATGCAATGGATGCACTTAACTTAACACAGTCCTGACATAAGTGCTCCACTAACTCTGGCTGTTCCTAGAGACCCACCCAGCAGAGGCAGGGCAGAAACCTGGAAACCGCCATCCAGGCCAGAACTCGCCGTGCTATCTCGGAGAGCTGGCCAAAGGCGGGGACAAAAGGGGGACTCCGGTCTCCACCTCCGAGTCAGAGCCCAAGGCCTAAGGCTGCGAGCAGCCTCCCTCCCTCGGGCACTCACTGCAGAACCCCAGGAGGGTCACGGAGAAGCCGTGCTTGGCCAACGACAGCGCGTGGTATTGCATGCGGGGGCTGCGGCCCACGTCGCCCAGCACCACGACGAGCACGTGCCGGGCCGCGCGTCCCCGCCGCCAGCGCTTCCAGCCGCCCAGCAGCACCAGCGGCAGCAGCAGACACAGCGCCAGCAACGCCAGGCAGGATGCCGCCATCTTGGCGGCCCGGTAGCCGTCACGTGACCGCCCTTCGGTGGGCCCCCGGCGCTCTGTGCGCAGCCGCAGATGGAGCTTCCGAGGTGGGCGGGGCTGGTGGCGTGGGTGTGTTCCACTTGGGAAAAGTCATCGGGCAGCACACTTACCTCTTCATTTTTCAAGATGTTGGGTACTTGAATAAGACATTTAAAATATAAAGAGGGAAAAGGACACAATAGAAAGTAAAAACCATAATAATTTTTTTCAATATCCAAAGTTAGAAGGGAACATTTCCCCACTGACCCTCCAATGTCACCTCCCAAAGTAGCCACCGAAGAGTTCAGCGAGCGTCCCTGCGACGGCCTTTTCCCTTTGAAAGCGGTTCCTTGCTGAGAAACGTTGACGGCACATTGGTGAAGCCACCTAATTGCCCGACATCCTTGGCAGCTGCCCCAGAACCCGCAGAGCCACCACCCAGACCTGTGTCCAACAAACAATGAGACAGCGCCTCCTCCCTTGACAAGAGCCCTTGGGCAGCACCTGCTAGACAGGGCTCCCGTGATGATGTGGCTGCTAGTGTCCCCAGAACTCAGCTCAGGGCTTGGCACACTTCTCATCTGCCTTTCACAATAGCCCTGCGACTCACCTTCTTACGGATTAGAAGGTAAAGGTAACATCCTGAGCCAGACCTTGAAACCCGAGCTTTCAGGTGGAAAGGAAGGAAGAGTAAATATGCACAGATGGGAGGGATGGGCAGGCGCTCTTGGGCAGCAGCATTAAACCTCCAGCGCTTCAAAGAGTCCTCTTCCTCCAGGTTGCATGGGCTGGGGTGGGGAGCTGGACACTTCCCCTGCCCACCTCTGTCCACTCCTGTGATAGGGTGGGCGGGGATCTGGGACCTCAGCCTCAGGATTCCCGGCTCCTGCTTGACCTTGGGCAAGTCATTCCCCATCAATGTGCTTTCCTCACCTGTGGATTAAGAGAGCGGGACCTCATGGCTTAGAGAGCCCCTCTTGCTCTGATGATCTAAGAAGATTAGGACCAGGTACCATGGTGATGGCAAACGAAGAGTAGATAGGTGAAACCTGGGTTGGGAAGGAGTTGCACTTGTGTCTCTAGGGAGAGAGGGCTGGAGGCATCACCAGGGAGAAGCACTGGGCCAGCCTCGCTTGCCCTGCTCGCTCACTTGGTGTCCATGCCACATGAGATCCAATCCTCCCAATGATCGAGAGGGTATTGATAAGTCACTTAACCCCCTCAGAGCCTCAGATTTCATTCAGGGTGGTTGAGTACCCACTTCAGGGGTTGTCTTAAGGATTAACAGAAGTAATGACAATGACAAGCTTCCCCTGGGACATGTGTTCTCAAGGGTGCACCCAAGGGGGAAAAATGGTTCTTGGGGAGCAAAAAGATCTCATTCTTGTTATGTGTAAAGCACAGACATAAATACAGCGCACAAGTTCACAGAGGACCTGCCGTCGTAAAATTTCATGGAGGGGGTGCATGAGGAGCCCTCATACACTGCTGTGGGGATGTAACATGGTCCAGCCACTGCGGAAAACAGTCTGGCAGTTCCTCAATAGTTTCAGCACAGAATTGCCACATGATCCAGTAATTGCATTCCTAGGGATATAACAAAAAGGATTGAAAACAGGTGTTCATACAAAAACTTGTAAACAAATGTTTATAACAGCACTACACACAAGAACAAAAAGGAAACAACCCAAATGTCCATTGCCAGAGGAGTGGATGCCCAGCATGCAGGCTACCCATACGGTGGGCTATTCTTCAGCCATAAAAAAGAACAAAGCATTGCTATGTGCCACAACACGAATGAAACTTAAAAACATTACACTGGGTGGCAGAAGCCAGACACAAAAGGCCATACACTGGAAGATTCCATTTATGTGAAATATCCAGAACAGACAAATCCATAGACACAGAAAGTAGACCAGTGGTTGCCAGGGACTGAGGAGGGCGATGGAGAGTGACTGCTAGTGGATATGGGGTTTCTTTGGGGGGTGATGAAAATGTTCTGGAATCAGACGGTGATGGCTGTGCAACTTTGCAAATATACTAAAAACCACTGTGAAATTGTGTACTGTTAAAGGGTGAATTTTATGATATGTGAATTATATCTCAATAAGCTTGTTATTTAAATTTTTCAGGAATAAAATGTCTAAAAACACTCCAGGGGTAGGGGAAAGGGCAACAATGAAGTAAAAAGGTTGAGAAACCCTAACCTAGAGCCCACAAAGAGCATCAAATACACATTTTAGTGTTGTTATTTTTATTATTATTACAGATCTGTAATCTCTGTTTTTATTTTCTTGAAACAGGGTCTTGCTCTGTTGCCCAGGCTAGAGTGTGGTGGCAGCATTGTAGCTCACTGCACCCTCCAACTCCTGGACTCAAGCAATCCTCCTGCCTCAGCCTCCCAAGCAGGTGGGACTCTAGGAGCCCGTTACCACACCAGGCTAACTTTTTTTATTTTTTGTAGAGACGAGGCCTCACTATGTTGACCAGGCTGGTCTCGAACTCCTGGCCTCAAGTAATCCTCCTGCATCAGCCTCCCAAAGTTGTAATCTCTTAACTGAAGCCTTTGGAGCCAGATATGTTTCTGAATTCAGAAGTTTTTGGATTTTAGAAAGATAAGATGGTACGCATACACATGACAGTCCCAGCAAGATCTGGGACAGCACTCAGTAAGCCAACATTAAAATTTCTGCAGGGAAACAGATGTGCACCACACTGATGTGTGAGGGAAATAAATGGGGCCCCTAGGTCCTCACTGTCTGCTACGGTTTGAATGCGTCCCCCAAATTCACACTCTGGAAACTTCATCCCCAGTGCAACAGTGTTGAGAGGTGGGACCTTTCAGAGGTGACTAGATCAGAGGGCAGATCAGGTTCCGGGATTGATGCTGTGATTGCAAAAGTGGACTCCTGGTAACCACATGAGTTTTGCTCTTTCCCTTCCCTTTCTCTCGCCCTCCCACCATCGGATGATGCAACAAGAAGGCCCTCCCCAGACGCAGCCCCTTGATCTTGGACTTCCCAGCCTCCAGAACCATGAGCCAAACACATCTCTTTCCTTTATAAATTACTCCGTCTCAGGTATTCTGTTGTAGCAGCACAACACAGACTAAGACAGTGTCCAATGCAGCCGCTACATGTGGCCACCAAGCCCTTGAAATGTGGACAGTGTGTGTTGAAACATGCAATGAGTGTAAAACACCCATTTCAAAGATTTAGTACAAGAAAAATGGAAATTAATCATTTTTATATTGATGACATGGTAAAATGATAATATTTTAGATACATTGGGTCAAATAAAATAGATCATTGAAATTAATTTCACCTTCTCATTGCTGCTTATTAAGATGTGTCTACCAGAAAGTTTTGCAGTACATTCGTGGCTTGCCTTTGTAGTTCCAACTCTGTTTCTCTTGGCTGGCGCCTCTCTCAGGAAGCTTGCTTCAGCTCAAGGTAGGTGTGCCCTCAAGTGAGTTTGTTCCGAGTTTATTTAAAATAAACAAAATAACTTTGCTTTTCGGGGCTTTTTCAGGATTTCCGAGTTGCAATTGCTATTGCAGATCAAAGATCCGGCCTTTGACCTGGAGAACCGGGGCCAAGAAGTGCAGGGTGGGCCCCTCTCCCCAGCCTGTGGCCAGTGGGCTCGCGCCCAGGACTGGCCTGAACGCCACCCTCGACGACAGCCCCCTGCAGCCGCCCTTCCCAGAACCCTTTGCCCAGGCTGCCCCAGGCTTCTGGGCAGTCCTGCCTGACCACTTGTCTGCAGGTCTGCCGGGGGAAGGCGGGGAGGAGGAGGCAGGAGGAGGGCGTGCAGAGGCCGTCTGGCCCCAGCCACGGATCTTGGTGCTGAGCGTGCGACCAGCCGCGAGCAGAGGCCAGCCATGGCCAGCCCGGCACTGCTGCTCCTGCTCTTACTGACGGCACTGCCACCGCTGTGGCCTTCCTCACTGCCACGGCTGGACACTGCAGAGGGTAAGGCCACCGTTGCAGGCCTGATCCTGTCTGCACTGGAGAGAGCCACCTTCTTCCTAGAGGAGAGGCTGCCCGAGATCAACCTGGATGGCGTGGTGGGCTTCCGGGTGCTGGAAGGTGAGTGAGCCCTCACTCCCCTGGACTGGCTCCTGCGAAAACCAGCCCTCCGCTCGGTCCCGTGCCCCGCTGTGCATGACTCGGACCTGCAACCTTCTGGCCCCGGAATAGCCTGCTTTGGCCTTAGGGAAAGAGGAGGCGATGGGCTTGCTCTTCCTGGGGGTCTGGGGCCAGTCGGCCGTCACTGGGCTTGTTAGAAGTAGAAAGGACTTAAAGCAACGTGGGAACAGATTTGGAGATTATTAGTTTCTGGGAAGGAAATGATCCGTTTGACAGCCCCCACCCCACCCAGACATGCCACAAACAAGGGGGCAGGGAGCGTGCCGCTTTAACGGGTGCTTGTGGGAGGGCCCCTCCCCTCGCAGGAAGACAGCTACAGAAAGGACTGGGGACCCTTGAGGTCGGGTTCCAGCCCCGGCTTCCTCTACTTCCAGCCAAGCCACTGAAGGTTCTGTGAAAACAGCCAAGTGTTTGTTTCTCTTTGAGAGATGTAGGATCCCCGAGAAGGAGGCTGGAGACAGGCCAAGGCAAACAGGGAGACACACACACACACACACACACACGCACATAGACACACACACACCAGAGTTGCAGCGAGCCCCTCCCCACAGACCACCCTGACCAAAGCGGCAGAGCCCCCAGGCTTGGTGCCCGGCTCCCGGGCCGGGCCGTGGGCATCTCCCCAGCCCCCTCTGCTGCCAGCGCAGTGCTCCGCCCAGCCAGGAGCAGGAGGAGCAGGGGGCCCAGGACAACCTGCTCCATCTTGGCTGCATGGCCTCTCCCCGTGTCCCTTCCTCACCCGGGAGCGCCCCAAGTCCTGCCCCCCCTGGCCAGGCCAGGGCTAGGGCAAGGCGGGGGACACACCCAGGGACCCGGCACTTAACCCCAGCCCCGTATTGCGACTGCTCTGGAAATGAAGGACAACCATAATCTCACACGACGGGACAGCTTCCCCACCAGCACAGCGGGCACCGTGCCCAGGGACCACGGTACTTTTAGGGACCCATGAAAATGTTTTATTTCTTTTAAAATGAGAAGAAAGAAATGAACTTTTAAATGGAAGAAAACATTTTAAAATGTAACATAAATGTACTCGTCTTTATACCATCCGAGTTGTACAATAGTCTGTCGTGTCTCTTTCTGATGGAGGAGGGGCCGTGAGGGCTGAGAAGTGGCCGTGCAAGCAGGCGTCGGGTGGGTGCTCCCCGGGCACCTGCCGAGCGGCTCAGAGGTGAGGAAACTGAGGCACAGAGTTCAAGTGCCTCCCAGTGCCTCCCAGCTAACAGGTGGTGGGTCTGGGCCGTATTGACTCGTGGCCATCCCTGGTGCCAAGCACAGTGCCAGGTGTGCAACAGGTGTTGAATAAGCGCTCATGAAACTGAGGGACAGAATCTTGTCATCAGCAGCCCCAGAGGTCTGTGGTTCCTTGCGGAGAGAGATGGGAGGGGCCGGCGGCTCCCAAGGGGGCAGGTGTTTCCGGGGTGCGTTTGATAGCACGAGCCGTTCCCAGGCGCCTGCTGGGTGCCGGCACACCCTGTGTGCGTTGCGTGGGCTACTTTGCTGCCTTCTCTCCACATCGCTGAGGCCACGTTGGCGATTGTTGGCCACTTTTTACCAATGAGGGGGAGGGGTGCTCTTAGCCATTACTGGGTAGCACTGACCCTCAGTGTAACAGCCCCAGACCAGCTGCCCTCAGCAGGTGAGCCTGGCTCCCCGCTGCTTGCCTCCCCTCCACGCTGGGCACCTTCCCCTTGCGAGAATCTATTGCTGAATCTATTGCCGCATAGCAAATCCCCTGGGAACTCAGCTGCTTAGAACAATGACAGCAGTGAGCTGCCCCCCCTCCCCCAAGGGAGCAAAGGCAGTGCAAGCCGTCCTGAACAGGGCTGCAGAGCCGCCTGCCTGGGTTCAAATCCTGGATCTTCCCACCCATCGGCCCTCCAGGTGGATGGGAGTTCCACCTGGGGTCATGTATTTCATGTAAGTCATCCCACCTGTAGGGCTCAACACTTACTGGCTGTTAGTGCTTCTGTCTGCAAAAGCATTGAGCTTCCTCGACTAAGGGCAGCGACTCCCTTAGCCGCCTCTTTCCAAACAACGAGCTCCAAGTGGGTCCCGCTGGACTTTGTAGACCCGGAGCAGGCACAGGAGGAGACACTTTGACATGCCCAGGCCCCTCCCTATCAGCACTCCCTAGCCTGTGCTGCTTCCCTGAAGGTTTGCTCAGGGAGGGAGCCAAGGGTGTGGGGGTTACGGAGCCTGCAGGACTCCCTCGGCATCCTCCTTAACCTAATCCACTCTCCCTCGCGGTTTCTACCTGAGGGCAGCTACCCTACCTCCTCTCTTACCCCTCAGCCCTGCACTGATGCTAGCCCTCACGTCCCCCCACTTTCTGGCCACCTCTTGTCCTCTCTCTCCCCATCACCATTCTCTCCCACCCCTTCGAGGCCACTGCTAGCCCACAGGGTATCTTTGTAGGAATTAGAAAAAGGCATCCCCTTCTGCAAGTCACATGACTGCCATCTGCTGGGAAATTGTCTTAATACATATATAAACCCACGATATGAATGTATCACTCTTTTGTGCAGTGCACGACCAGCACAACTGTACACAGTGGCTCTCCACCCTACAATCTGAATCCCTCCCTCATTTTTCCTTATGACTTTGCACTGTGGATAATACTAAATCCTCTCTACACATTAGCTCATTTAATCCTTACAACACCCCTCCAAAAAGTAAGGACTATTGTTATCCCCACTGTACAGATAGAGAAAGTGAGAAGGAGAGAAATGAAATGACTTTCTCTGGTTACACAACAAGAAGGATTTAGAGTAAGGATCTGAACCCAGGCCCACCTCCAGAAACCAAGGTCTTGGCCACCACCTTCCACCACCCTGACCCCCACCCCTATCTGCCCCCCCTCCCGGATCAGCTCCACAAAGGCCCAATTTCCATAAGCTCAGCAAATCCCTCACCCTTGTGTGCTGGGAAGGCAGGGAGGCCCACCGTAAACATTATAACTTGGGGTATTTTTTCCCACCCAAGGGGCTTGTCAGATGGTGGAATGAATGAATTCTGTTCCCTCCCAGGGCAGCTAAGAAGTGTCCAGGCAGAGTGGGCCCAGGACCCCCTGCTTCAGCCGCTGAGCCTGCGCGTGGGGACGCTGGCCGAGAAGCTGGAGTCGCTCCTCCAAAGATCCATCTTCTACCTCAAGCTGAGCGACCCCGAGTACCTGAGAGGTAATCGCACAGGTGGAGTCCCGTTTCCAGGGACGAGGCATCTGTGTGGGCTCCTCCTGGTGCAAGGCAGGGTCGGGACAGCCTGTAACCTGCTTGTGACCTGTTGGCCGAGCAAGCCTCAGGTAGACCCTGGGGACATTCGCTCATCCTTGACTTCAGACTCAGCTGACCCCCCGCCTGTGCAGAGTGGGTGGGAAGTGGCAGCGTCTCCTCGCATGCCTTCAGCTCCCGTCCCAGCGTGGGGCCTTCATCCGAGACCAGAGTGGAGGGTCCAGTCTGGTCTGTCCCAGAGGGTGGCCGTCCAAATGGCCGGCAGTTCAGCCTGTGCACGGCAGACACTGGGGTGTTGCAGCACCTCTCTGTGCCTTAGAACGTGGGGAGCCTCGCTCCTCACTAGCCTCTAGTGACCCAACAAAGGTCCCATCCAGTAAGCCTGGCCTGAGTTGTTCCTGGTGCCGGTCAGGGAACACTCATAAAACCGGCCCCTCTGTGCTGGTCTAAACCTGTGCGAGTGAGTGGGGACATTGTCAGCCAGGCCACGATTTCCGGTCACACAATGGCCCAGCTGCAGGTGACCACACCCCAGCCCCTCCTGGCACGGGGTTGGCCTCCCTGCAGTTGAGGTCCCCCCAGGCCTGGTCCCTAGCGCCGTCCTAGCCTGTGCCATCGTGAAGAAGCCCCTTGGCTGGGCGTCTGTTTTGTAAGAGCTCCACTTTCTCTCCAAACCCAGCTTGAGACGGGACCAGTTTTGCACGTGTCGAGCTCCCATGGGTGCCGTGGGTGTAGTCAAAGCCTGTCCCAACACTGCTCCTATTGATTGGGGGGGAGGATTTTTTTTTTTTTTTTTAATACCCAAAGGAGCTTCTTGAGTGTTTCAAACCCAATATGGGACCAGCAGGAGGGGTTTAGCGCTCCCGAGTGCGCGTGGGTGGGCGGAGGACACCCAGCTCCTAGCCCCGCCTCTCCTCTCCGCCAGAGTTCCAGCCCACCCTCCTGCCTGGCTTTTGGAAGCTGCCCCGCGCCTGGACCCGCACCGACGCCTCCTTGGTCTACCCCACCTTCGAGCCCGAGGACTCCTTCTCCGAGGACAGCAGTGACTCATGCCTGGTGGAGCTGCTGGGAACGCGGTAGGGGCCCGGGCTCCCCCACTCCCCACCCCACCCCTACATGTCCCCATGTGCCCCGGGCCAGTCCCAGGGTTTGTGCAAACCCAGGGCGGCTCGAAGGGTGGGGCACCGCCAGCCACCTGGCGGTGTCCCGGCCCCACAGCAGGTCCTTTTGCAAACCACATCTGAGCACACCCCCTCCAGTGAGACTTCCTGCGCTTCCCTTTGTTCCCTGGACAAAATTCCATTTCCTCAATGCCCTGCTGGGTGACCCCTACGACCTGGCCCCTGGGCCTCCTTTCATCCTCTCCGCCTCCCTCCACTTCAAAGCCTCTGCTCCTCCCGCCCCCCCTCCCCACCTCTCCCCTGCACCTAAGTCACTGGGCCTCTCTCCAGGACCAGCGCCAGCGGCCTGACCACGGAACCGTCCCTGACCCGCACACCCGCGGCCTCCCTGGTGGGCTCTGCTACACTCTGGTTGCCACAGTGCCGTCTGCGGTTGTCCGAGGGGCCTGTCTCCCCACGCGCTGCAGGTCCCGGGAGGCGGGACTGAGCCTACCTTGGCTAACCGGTTTACCCAGCCGCTGGGTGGGCTTGGAGCCAGGGCCTGGGCAGAGTGGCAGCAGCTGCCGGCCACATCCTCTCTGCGTCCTTGAGAGAGGTGTTTGGGCCAGGGCACGCTGGGCCCACCCTGTTGCCGGCCTTTTCCCTGGGGAAGCCAGGCAGGAGGGCCGAGCAGCGCCGTGCTGACCCCGGGCTGTCCGGGTTCAGGCATCCGCTGTTTCGGGCAGTGCTGGGAAAGATGTTATTTGAGAGTCCCATGGAGCAATAGGAAGTCTCAGCCCCTGGTGGCTTCCCCCACCCTAGGATAGCTCCAGCGTCGCCTCCCCTGTGCTAGGGGTGCCAGATTGAGCAAGTCATGGTGCAGGACACCTGTACTTGATCTGGCACCTCTGTGCCCAACCAGGGGCCTGGAACCCACTGGGGATTCCAACAACTGGTGGGGAGGTCACGGCCTGGGAGGGCCCAGGGCGGGAATGGGGCCCCACCCTGACAGCCCGGAACCCCTTTTCCCTCAGGAATGACAGCAGCCAGCCCTGCGGGCTCTCGGACTCCTGCAGGGCCCTCATGACCAAGCCGGGCTGCTCGGCCTACTGCCTGTCCCACCAGCTGCTCTTCTTCCTCTGGGCCCGAATGGTGAGTACCGAGGGGCCCAGCCACGTGGGAAAGGGCAGGAGAGACGAAGGGGGCTGCTGGCGGTGGACTTTGTGTGCCACACGCCAGGACAACAAGCAGCCCTTTGGGTTTGTGCCCCAGATAGGAGGGAGAAGGGAGAGCCCCTGCCACCCCGCTGTGTGACGGAACTGCTCTCGTAGCGGCAGGGCTGGGGAGGGGAGACATGGGACTCTGTCGGACTGGCAGGACCAGATAGCTTTGTGCGCTGGCCTGCGTCACAGGGCATCAGAAAAACAAAATGGGAGGTACAGAGAGAGAAAAAAGAGGAGCGGCAGACAGGGCTCCGTGAACCACAAGTGATCGGAGAAGGACTCCTGACAGTCTGCTGAGAGCGGCTCACAGGGGAGCAACCCAAGTGGTGTCCTTAGCTGTAGCCAGAAGAAGGTGGCTTGTGCCGGGCATGGTGGCTCACGCCTGTAATCCCAGCACTCTGGGAGGCCGAGGCAGGAGGATCACTTGAGCTCAGGAGTTCGCCTGAGCAAGAGCGAGACCCCGTCTCTAGCAAAAATGGAAGAATTAGTCGGGCATGGTGGCACCCTCCTGTAGTCCCAGCTGCTCGGGAGGCTGAGGCAGGAGGATCATTTGAGCCCAGGACTTTGAGGTTGCTGTGAGCTCCGATGACGCCACGGCACTGTAGTTGTGTCAACAGAGTGAGACTCTGTCTCAAAAAAAAAAAAAAAAAAGTGGTTTGGGAGAAGGAAAGAGGAGCGAATCAGAGCATGCCTCCACCCTGCTGCGGGATGCCGCCCCTCTCGGAACTTACTGACAATTTCTATGGCAAAATGACACAAAGGAATGACTAGATTGAAATATCAAGGAAGTTAGCCTCGTATTAGTTTGCTTGTATGAGCCGCATTTTTAAAACAAAATTGAATTTGTTAGGAAAAAAGACGGGGAGGGTTTAAAGTTGTGAACCCGCAGGCTTC
Source organism: Eulemur rufifrons (assembly GCF_041146395.1). Classification (NCBI taxonomy): domain Eukaryota; kingdom Metazoa; phylum Chordata; class Mammalia; order Primates; family Lemuridae; genus Eulemur; species Eulemur rufifrons. Next base: position 32,912,972 of record NC_090996.1, read on the forward strand.
AAAAGGACAGGGTTCCCCGCAAGTCCGCACCTGCTCTCCCAACCGTCCCAGGAGACCTGGGTGCACAGTGCCCCGCTATGGCCTGTGGGGCCGGGCATGAGGCGTAGGCATGTTCTGGGTCACATCTAGGCGGAGGGTCTGTCCTTGGCATCCTGGGCACTAAAGCCTGGCGGGGGGTGGGGGTGCCCAGCCCCACCCCACCCCCACCTCTCCAGCCCCCAGTGATCTTCCAAGCCCCAAAATAATAATAATAATTTTAAAATATATATATTTCTTTATATTAGAAAGGTAGGGTTCATGATCTCTACTCAGAAAATGTTATTCAGTGTCCAGAAGTTCTTAGCTAGAAGACACTCACTGTTCTTGTTTGACAGGATTTTTAAATTATTATTATTATCTCTTTGCAAACTGTGACAGATCAGTATTTTTGTAAATGCAATAAAAATCAAATTACAAGGAAAATTATTTTATTAGAGAAAACAGGTAGAAAGTTACTCTGGCCATAACTGTAGAAATTTCTGAAGCTTATTCTAAGCTCCTGTCCTTTCCTGGCGAGGGGACCCGCCCGCGGAAGCCGCCCGTGGAGTGAGTCCAGCTGCCCCCCAGAGTCCCGGGCATCATGTCGGCACCTCCTAGCTGTGTCCACACAGGCCAGAGCCCCCTAGAGCAGCTCCTAGCGGCCTCACCCTTTCCCCTGAGGCTCAGAAACGTTGATCTGGCTGGCCAAGGCCACACAGCTCCTGAGTGGCAGAGCTGGGACTGGAAGCCGGCTGTCTTTGACCCCCAGCGATGGAGCCCCAAGCAGGCTGGGAGTGTGGGGGGGGACGAAATCCCAGAAAAAGGAGAAAAGACATGCCCCAAACGCAGCCCCTTCGGGACCATCTCAGAACGGCAAGTCTTGGCCCAGAACAGAGTGTGTGTCTGTCCTCCGCACCCCTGACTTCCCCGTCTCCGGTGTTTGTCCCCCAGAAGGGATGCACCGAGGGGCTGTTCCACCGCAGCCAGCACTATATCGACCTCTTCTGCGCCAACATGATGGACCTGAACCGCAGAGCCGAGGCCATCGGATACGCCTACCCCACCCGGGACATCTTCATGGAAAACAGTGCGCCTGGCATTCTGCCCGCGGGACAAAGCAGCAGGGTGTCCGGGATTGGGGCGCGCACACACACACACACACACACACGCAGGAGTAGAGTTGCCAGATTAAGCAAGTAAAAATAGAGTGCTCAGTTAAATTTGAACTTCAGATAGGCAATTACTACATTTTTAGTGTAAGCTTATCCCAAATATTGCATGGGATATGTTTATACTAAAAAATTGTATTTGCTGTTTATCAAAAACTCAAATATAACTGTGTATCTTGTATTTTACCTGCCACTATGTGACAGCTTCCTGTCCCCAAACGCTAACCCAATGGCGGAGCTCTGGACAGACGCACTGACTAGCTGACTAGCAAACAGGCCCTCAAAGCCGTGGAGGTGGGGCCGAGAGGGAGCCCCTGGGAGGCTGCTGCGTGGCTTGAGTGTCCAAATCCCTCCACCAACAGCCTCAGGCTGCCTCCTTCCCGCCAGTGTTGAACGCCCACCTCCTGGCATTGCCCCGCCCAGTGGGAGGAGGCAGGTGGCACCGTGTGGCCTTGGGGAGTGGGGCGGGGGGAAGGTGGGCAGGCCTGCAGAGCCCCCTGTCTTTGCTTGCAGTCATGTTCTGTGGAATGGGAGGCTTCTCTGACTTCTACAAGCTCCGCTGGCTGGAGGCCATTCTCAGCTGGCAGAAGGTGCAGGAAGGATGCTTCGGGAAGCCTGGTGAGCTGTGCTCCTGCCCTGGCTGGGAGCAGGAGGGTGGCAGGGGGCCGGGTTTCTAGGCCAGGCGGGGAAACAACGCATTGGTTTCAGGGGTGCTGAGAGAGATTTCTAACATGCATGTGGGTGCGCGCACACGCACACACACACACGCACACACACGTGCAGGTGGAAATGGGCTCGGAGCTGTGGGAGCCAAAACTTTGCAAGATGGGAGGCAGTCTTGTTGGCAGGTGTTGGCCCCCTGTGCCTACATCAACAAGTTCACTCCTTCAGCAAGTATGTACCGAGCCCTGCGAATGTGCCAGACACCCTCTAGGCTCTAGGGAAAACCAGAGTCCTTTGGAAAAGAGACAGAAACCACCTGAACAAACCAATAAGGGAAACAATCGCAAGTTCTGGTAAGAGCCATGAAGGCGACAACAGGCTGAGAAAGAGGAGCACACGCAGCAGGTTCTTTAGGTGGGGTGGTCAGGAAGGGCCGAGGGCCCTTTTCAGCCGTGTGACACTTGACAGTGGGTTCTTTTTGGAGTAAGTCACTTCACCTCTCTGAGCCTCAATTTCCCTGTCTGTAAACAAATGTGCATAATAATATCCACCTTCCTGAGCTGTGAGGGGAGTGGACAAAACACACATGAAACCGCCTTGCCTGTGCCACGTGCAGGGAAATGCTGGCGTCCCTAACGAGAGGCTTGGATGCTCTAAGAAGCCAACGCTTTTGAAATAAGAGAGTCTGTTTTTAAAACAGACTTTATAAAATGAAGATTCTTAGGCCTCTGGACCTATAGAATCAGCAGTCTGGGGGTCCTGGAACTTGCATTTTTTCACTTTTATTATTTTTAATAGATACAGTAACATTTAAAAATACATCTTAGAAAAAAAATCCATCTTGAAAAGTTCACCTTTGGCTCTTCTCCCAGATGTTAAAGATGAAGAATTATCTAAAGCTATTCAATACCAACAGCATTTTTTGAGACGAGTGAAGAGGCGAGAAAAACAATTTACAGGTAATGAAAATACCCAAGGTATCTTCTTGGCATGAAGCAGACATCCTAGCAAAGTGGAGGCCTGTGCTCATTCATTCTCCTTTCTACACAGGTTCCCCTCAGTGGAAAAAAAGGCCCCTGGCATCACCAAAGGTGCACCAGGTCAGAGGGCCTTCATGTTTAGAAGGTGGAGGGAAGGGGAAGCGTCTCTGACGGCTGCCTCTTAGAAAGTGGGGAGTCCAGAGACACTGCCCCCAGTTAAAAGAGAATAAGAGAAACTTCAGATTGTTGTTGAACATCACAAAGATAACCATTCTAGCCAAGGTCTGGTCAGGAAAATAGAACCTACCTTGAGAACTTCAACAGAAGGAATTTAATACAGGGAACTCGTTTCAGAAGTGTTGGAAGAACTAAAACCAGAAAAAGTGAGAAAACTCAGAGATTAACCATTGCAGGAAGCCACGCACTACCCTCGCTGGAGCTGGAGGGACAGCAGGAGGAGGTGGTCTTAGCAAACCTGCCGCAGCAGGATACGGAGGAGACGTATAGAGGAGGCAAGAAACATGGTGGCTTCTCCCCTGCGCCTCCTGTTGTCAAACCTAGCTGCAAGCCAGTGGGAAGGCAGCCTAGGAAACGTAGTTTGGAGGGGTCTGTGTGCTGGGGTTTAGAGCCAGGAAAGGCAGGGAGGGGACCTGAGAGCCAGTGGGCACACGACCACGACAGTCCTAGTGGCCACACGGCCTGGTGTTCCCAGGGCTGCTGCAGTTTACACCTGTTGCCCTGCAGCCATTATGAACAGTGTCCCCTTTCCTCCCCAAGTGTCCTGGTTGCGATGACAAATTGTATGGTCAGCCCACCAATGTAGAGAAACCGAGAATAGGATATAACCGTATTGGGAGGGAAGAAAGGCAAGAAGTAATGTTGAAGGAAGGGAGGGAGGGACCAAGAAGGGACAGGGCTTTGATGCCAAATTCTTCTGATAAAAAGCAGGGAGGGAGGTGGAAGAGCCAGCTCCCTGAGTAGATGTCCTACATGTGCCGGTAAATGATTCCGGTTAACTAAACATCTCTCCATCGACCCCCTCTGGCCTCATCATGTACCTGCCGGGAGACAGGAGAGGGGAGCAGAAGCACAAATTCCTTGGGTCCCTTTTGCAGCTGCCACCACAGGCCATGCAGGGGAAGGGAGAGGAGCTCTCAGGAGACTTCCAGAGGCCCCTGCCCTGGCGAGGCCTTCTTGAGCCACAGCGAGCTGGGGCTGCCTGTGGCTGGGGTGACTGGGGCTTCTTATCCACCCCCTGGACAACTGCCCCTTCCCTGGAGCCCGACAGCCCGACACGAGGACTGGGGGGTTGCTGCAGAAAGCCTAGAGCCCACGGCCTTTCCTCTGACCCCTCCAGGTTCACCTACAGCTTAACAAATTGCCTGGGAGTGGTGTGTTCATTCCTGCCCTTGTGACACACAGCCATGGAGCAGGAGGCAGCTGGCAGAGAGACAGACTAAGGGCACAGAGTTTGAGGTCAGGCTGTCTGGGTCTGAGTGCAGCATCTGCCTCTTGCTCGCTGTGGGAGTCACTCAACCTCTCTGAGCCTCAGTTTCCTCATCTGTAAAATGGGCACCAACCATGCCCCTTTCATAGGGCTGTTGGGAATTAATACCTGATCCTCATGCAAAGTGCTGCCTGTGGCATTTGGTGTACTGTAGGCCACTGATACTTGTAAACTGTCGGGGTCAGTAAATCAGCACCTTGAAATCTGCATTTCCCTCCCTCCAAGGGACCTGTCCGAGGTCTTTCCCTTCTCAAGGTCTTTCAGCAGGGAGGAAAGCAGACCTGGCTCCCTCTCACCTGAGCACATAGGTTGTGAGACCAAAGGTGTGCAGCCCACTCTGAGCTCAGAGAACTAAATACATCCAAGGGGGTACTGTCTCAGGCAGGGGCTCATGCCTGAGACTCTCATTCCACGAGCCATGAGATCACATGGGACTGGACAGGCCAGGGGTGGCTATGAGGTGGGCCACTGGGGTCAAGAAATGAGCTGTGGAGTCGCCAGGGCCAGGGAGCTCAGCTCTGCACCCTGAGCCTCAGTGTCCCCATTTTAGAAGGTCTTATGCAGGGCCAGAGACAAGGTTCTATCTGATGCATGCGGCTGATTGAAGTAGGCCATCGGGGGGACAGGTTAAGGCCAGCAGGAGCTGGACAAGGGTGTGGCCTCAGGTCAGATCCCACCGGGGGTGGCGGTGGGGATGGTTTGGAGCATAAATTGCACCACCGAGTTATCTCCCTGAGACAAGGCAGCCAGGCTTCCGCATCCCTGCGTGAGTAAGTCATTTGGGAGGGGGCATACCCCCAGACGGAGAAGGGAGCCCCTGGCAGCTGGTGAGTGGGCGCCCAGCCCAGCAAAGGGAATCTAAGGGACACCAAAGCATCCACACGGTGCCTTTCAAGTTGGCGGGGTGACATCTGGAAAGCACTTACACTGGAACTGTGTTGAATAAAAGGCCAAGATCGCCACCACCTGGCACTCACAGGGGTCTCTCTCCCCCCAGATGGCTGCTCCACCCACAACACAGCCACGGCGGTCGCAGCCTTGGGTGGCTTCCTCTATGTCCTGGCAGAATACCCTCCAGCACACGGAGTGCCGCGCCCGTCCACACCGTCACCACCAAGCAGCCATTGAGACAACGGTTCCGCACCCGCTGCCCTGAAGCTGAACAGACCCCTTGAGTCCTCCTTCCTTGGGTCCCCAGGGGTGGGTGGGTCACATCCTGAGGAGGCAGCTGAAGACAGGGATGGGCAAGGCAGCCCAGGTTCACATCTCAGCGGTTTGGAAGCCCTGAGGGCAGGCAGGAGCCGGGAGGGACCTTGGGGTGCGAAATAAATAAACTTAGAGCGCAATTTGCCCAGAGATGAGTCTTGTTTCTCGGCCTTGAGGACAACCTTGAACAACCTCTAGGTCTCTGTTTCAAGTCTCCAATCCCATGTGAGTTCTAAAGATGCCCACACACTGGAGTCTTAAAGGCTGTTTGTTCAGGTGGCAACTACGGCATCTCTCCCAGTGGAAGAGGGAAGGTCTCTGAAGAGAGCAGTTCGAGTCACGAGCTGGAACTCGAGAGATGCCCACAAACGGCAACGCGTACGAACTTCCAGATCCCGTGCAAAGAACCCTAGGGCATCGTTACGTCATGTCGTGATCGCGTCATTTCACAAAAGGTGGTGCAGCACAGTGGCTGACGGTGTGGTTCTGGGGCCGGGCTGCCTGAATTCAAATCCCAGCTCTCTGTGTCCTGGAGGAAAGTCACTAACTTCTCTGTGACTCGGTTTCCTCATCAGCAAAATCGAAATAATAGCACCTGCCTTGATATTACCTCCACCGCAGGAGAATTATGTTTGCAGGGGACTGAAACCAGTGCCTGGAACACAGCGAGTACCAGGTAAGTGTTACCTGCTGCCACGGGGTGATGATGTCCCGTTGGCTGGGGGCTTGTCCCAGAGCAGCGGGAAGCAGCTGATGGCCTCGGCGTTTCTCGCATTCCCAGCTCACAGCTCTCCCCCATGCTCTGACTCAGTGTGACCACACCTAAACCAGTTAGCTGAGCCCTGACGCTAATTTGGCATTTGAGAAAAGACCTTCTGGAACCTTACTGTGGTCCAGGTGCTGTCTGTGATGCTGATGGCAACCCAGAATCAAAGTTAGACCCGGGGCCGGGCGCGGTGGCTCACGCCTGTAGTCCTAGTTTCCTGGGAGGCCGAGGTGGGAGATTAGGGGCAGCTCAGGGGTTCGACACCAGCCTGAGCACAGTGAGACCCCATCTCTCATCTCTAGGAAAAAAAAAAAAAAACAGTAAAAGACAAAAAAAAAAAAAAAAACCTCAAAAACCAAAATTAGACTCCGGGGTAGAAAAACACGGTAAACACCCCGGCCCTGGGGCTGCGAGGCTCTTTAAACACATCATCTCGCTTTGCTTCAAGATGGGAAATAGCTGCTGATCACCCTTACGTGGCTACTTGGTCATATTTAAACTTGAGCATCTGAATTAAAAATATTCTCTGCTCCTTCTGTGCCCAGGGACCAGCCAGGAGTGGAGGGGGTGGGGGTAGTGGTTCTTCTAGATCTTTCCTCTGGGAGGTAGTCTCCCTTCATCTAATCCTCTGCTGCTGTCCTCTGGACATTGTCCCGCAACTGCTCTAAGTTGTCAGGCCCAGAGGAACATTCCTGGGTTTTGCTGACAAGTTTGACTTACCTTTTTTTTTTTTTTTTGGAGACAGGGTCTCACTCTGTCACCTGGACTAGAGTGCCGTGGCGTCATCACAGCTCACAGCAGCCTCAAACTCCTGGGCTCAAGTGATCCTCCTGCCTCAGCCTCCCAAGTAGCTGGGACTACAGGTGCCACCACGCCCAGCTAATTTTTCTATTTTTTGTAGAGACGGGGTCTTGCCCTTGCTCAGGCTGGTTTTGAACTCCTGGCTTCAAGTGATCCTCTGACTTCAGCCTCCCAAAGTGCTAGGTTTACAGGTATGAGCCACCACGCCTGGGCTTGACTGACTTTTGAGATTGCTGTTTTCTTGGGCAACCAGGAGCCAGAATTTAATACCCACTCAGCATTCTGTGTGCTTCGAGGATTTCTTTCACATTGTTCTTTCACAACAAAAATTTACCGAAGCAGACACACCACCTTGGGAGAAGTCAGCTGCACACTGATGGGTTAGGAGGGAATCATGCCCCACGCCCATCCTTCCAGAACTTGGGATGGATTCGTCACTGCCTCCTGACATTGATTCATTTCAGAAGGCTTAAGTCACTAGACCAGGGCGGTGAAATGACTACAGGAGAAACCTGAGCTTACAAGTCGCTTTCAAGAAAAGGGAATCCTAGTGCAAACAGAGCCCCACCTGAATCATCGCTGCCCCGTGGGGTTTCCACCACGGCGGGGCACCGAGAGCAGCTACCACGGCAGCAGAGGAGCCTTCTGGCCTCGCCCTCCCCGCTCAGCCCTCGGCTTCTCCTCTCTGAAGATGAATCTTGGGAGCATCTAACATGATGTAGACGCGGGGGCTTCATTTCCTATATCGTGAACGTGGTCATCCCATTTGGCCACCCAGGAGGAGCCTGGGAATGTGCACGTTTGACAAGCTCCCAGGGGACACTCATGCTCATCAAGCATGAGAACTGCAGCGTCCCCAGGGCCTGAAGCTGTGTGAAGTCAGGTGGCAGATAAAGAGAACATCTGCACTAACGCTGGGGCAACCACTTTGTCCCTAAGAGAGTCTCCCTTGCTATTTACCTAACACTTAAAAGAACAAAACTTCCAGTGACTATTTTTTTCCCTTTGGCTGAAATCCAAACTCACGTCCCTGGAGCCCTCCCTGCAGGATCTGGCCCTGCCTGGGCCCTGCACCCCACATTCACCCCACGCCTGTGTCTTGCGGGTCTCCCCTTGGGAATCTCAGCTCCACGAGAGCAGGCACCAGTCTGTCTTCTTCAGCAGTTTCCTCAGCACGGAGCACACAGGAGGGGCTCAGCCCTGCTCAGTATACAAATGACAGCAGAACTCGGATGAGGACATTAAGAGGGGACAAAGGAATGCCGGCTGAAGAGTGCGCATGAGCAAAATAGAAAGGCCCAGGCTCAGTTAAAGGCTTTGGCTGGAGCTGTGGGTTTGGGCGCTCAGTCCAAATGGAGAATTTCCATGGCACCTGTCAGGGTTAGAACAACTTGGCAAACAGCAGGAAACCTCAAAGTAGGGAGAGGACCAAAGTCAGAACTCGCCAGAGACTGCCTGCTCCTAGCTAACGCAGAGAAAAGAGGACCTCCGGAGGCAGAGACGTGGGCAGCAGGCCTGGACTTGTGTGACTATTTTTAGCAGCCTGGATGCAAAGATCGGAAAAACAATCTCTCTGCAAGACTATATTTGCGTCATGCCAGGTTGTGTAACCCCAAGAGGAGCAGCCATTTCAAATGGGGTTAACTGAAGTGAACTGTGGTTAGTTCAAGCATCAGAGCTGCTCCTGGTGACCCGTTTGAGGTCCCTGACTGTATTAGTTTCCAAAAGCAAGCTGTCAGCAGGGCCACACTCCCTTGGAAAGCTCAAGAGAAGAATCTGTCCCACACCTTTCTCCTAGTTCCTTGGTAGTTGCTGGCAATCTCACCACTCCAATCTCTATGGATCTGTCTCTCCTGGTCTTTTTTTTTTTTTTTTTCTTTCTTTATACAAAGTCTTGCTCTGTTGCCTGGGCTGGAGTGCAGTGGCATCATCATAGCTCACTGCAGCCTCAAACTCCTGGGCTCAAGCGATCATCCTGCCTCTACCTCCCACCTGAGTAGCTGAGACTACAGGCATGTGCCATCATGCCTAGCTAATTTTTTCTATTTTTAGTAGAGACATGTCTCACTCTTGCTCAGGCTGGTCTCCAACTCCTGGCCTCAAGAAATTCTCCCACCTCGGCCTCCCAAGAGTGCTAGCATTACAGGTGTGAACCACCACACCTGGTCTCTCCTTTTCTTGTCAGGACACCAATCGGATTGGATTTAGGGCCCACCCTATTCCAGTATGACCTCAACTAATTACAGCTGCAAAGATCCAATTTTTAAATGACATCACATTCTGAAGTTCTGGGAATGATATGCATTTTTGAAGGACATTAGCCCACAGTACACTGACCCTCATCAGGCACTGGCTCAAAAGAGCAGTGGCTCAAAAGGGGCCTGAGTTCAAGCACTACTAGGGCTGACTGTGGACAGAAAGGGGCTGGCCTGGCCCCCATGCCTGCGCCCCCCATACCTGCAGTCCAAGCCAACTAGATTTGCCATGGCTCCTGGGGTGGCCCATGCATTGCACTGGCACCAAAACACTGCCCGGGGACAAGCAGCCTGACAAGAAGTATCCTCTTGAAGCTTAAAGCACAGGCTACAAAATAGGCTGGCCCCTGTACCTGGGGCCAGCTACATGGGCTCACTCAGAAGGGTCTCAGGCTTGCTTTTAACCCTTTGCTCCCACCACCTTGAAATTTTCAATAGCTTTTTTTTAGGAAGGGGTCCCACATTTTCATTTTGCACTAAGTCCCACAAATTATGTAGTTGGCACACCTGTCGTCTTCAAAAATGTCAAGGTCATGAAAGACAAAGAAAGGCTGAGCAAGCCTTCCAGATTAAGGGAGACCAAAGAGACATGACAACTAAATCCAACTCCTGGATTAGAGGAGAGGTGGTGAATGAGGACATTATAGGGATGTCAACCGAAAAGAAGACAAACTCTGTAAAATCATTTAAGGAGGTTTATTCTGAGCCAAATTTGAGAACCATGACCTGGAGCCACACCCAGGAAGCCTTGAGCAAGTGGACTCACAATGGCTGGGTTACACTTTGGTTTTATACATTTTAGGGAGACAGGGAGTACAGGTGAAGTCATAAATCAATACATGGAAGGCATACATTGGTTTGGCCCAAAATGGTGGGACATCTCAAAGTGGGGGCTTACAGGTCATAGGTAGGTTTAGGGATTAAGGGAGGACATCCCAAAGCCAGGGGGGACGTTTACAAGTCATAGGTGTATTTAGTGATCCTTTAGTTGACAATTGGTTGGAAAAGTTAGGCTTTGTCCAAAGACCAGGAATCAGAGGACAGGAACGCTTGAGTTAAGATAAGGGTCTTCTACCCTTCATATGATGCTGTACCAAAATCAGGTCAGGAACTAAACCACATCATAAAAACCTGTTTACTAAGATTTTTATCATTTGTAGGCAGGACTCACCAGGGCCTCTTAGAAAAGAATTTTTGGGGGCAAAGAAAAAGATCAGAGTTCAGTCCTCAGGGACAACGGACAAAATTTGAACGTGAACTGTGGGTTAGACAAACAGAACTATATCAATGGGAACTGTCCTAATTTTATCCCCCCTGTGGCTAAGAAAATGCCCTTGTTCTTAGAAGATACAGAGTGAAGTACTGGGGTAAAGGATCATGATTGTCTGCAACTTGGTTGCAATTGGTTCTGAAAAAAATGTGCATGGCTAAAGTACAAACAACAAAGTCAATGAGGCAAACCTAAACAATTGGCAAATGCGAGTAAAATGTATACAGGAATTCTTTATGCCATCCCTGCAACTTTCTGTAGGTTTGAATTACATCAAGATAAAAAGTTAGTCACCACGCCCGCCCAAACGCAGCAAACTGGAGAGAACTGGTCATACCCGCCAGGCCCGCAGGCAATCCAGAGCGGAAAGCCACCGCCAGCCGGTCTTGAATCATGTGGGACGAGCCCACGTGACCGCAGGCCCGAGTCCAACATGGCGGCCTCCACGGGTCGCTGGCATCTCTTCCTGCTCGCGCTGCTCGGCTTCCTCGGGGAGACGTCCGGCAGCCTCGGCGCAGGGTGAGTGCGGCTCCGGGCGAGCCTTGCCGGGGAGGGCCCCGGCCCTCGGCACTCAGGGGCTCAGCCCTCCGAGCTCACGGCGCCCCGTCCCCCCAGGGCCTCGAGGGACGACGACTTGCTGCTGCCGTATCCCCGCGCACGTGCGCGATTCCCCCGGGACTGCACGCGGGTGCGCACCGGCGGCCGCGAGCACGAGAGCTGGCCTCCGCCCCCCGGGACCCTCGGCGCCGGCGACGTGGCCGTGCACACCTTCGTCTCGCACTTCGGGGACCGCGCGGTGGCAGGCCACCTGACGCGGGTCGTTGCGCCCCTGCGCGCCTTCTCGGTGCTGGAACCCGGCGGGCCCGGCGGCTGCGCGGCGAAGCGCAGAGCCACCGTGGAGGAGACGGCGCGGGCGGCCGCCTGCCGCGCCGCCCAGAACGGCGGCTTCTTCCGCATGAGCACGGGCGAGTGCCTGGGGAACGTGGTGAGCGACGGGCGGCTGGTGAGCAGCTCCGGGGGGCTGCAGAACGCGCAGTTCGGGATCCGCCGCGACGGGACCCTGGTCACTGGGTGAGGAGGCGGGGAGCCCCGTGGCTGTCAAGGGCAGAGGGACTGAGATCTGGTGTTCAGATCACTTCAAGCTAAGCCTCCGTTTCCTGCTCTGCATAATGGGCATAGTAATACCTTCCTTGCAGAGTTTATTCATCATCCCGTATCCTTTAAGCACTTGCTTTGTGTCGGGCAATGTGCTGTGCCCTGGGGAGATAGCAGTGAACACACACAGCCTTTGCCTTAACGGACTTGTGTCCCCTTACTAGGAAAAATAAATAAAAGCCAGGTAGATAATAAGATAAACTCAGACGGCATATGTGCAGCGAAGCAATGAACAGGGTCAACAGATTGTAAATAGAATGTTGACTTTAGGGAAGGTGATCAGGAACAGGCCTTCCTGGGAAGGTGACCTTTGAGTTGAGACTTGAAGATTGAGACTTGTCAGCCAAGGTCAGAACTGGAGGAAGAGCATTGCAGCCAGAAGGAACAGCAAGTGAAAAAGCTCAGAGGTGCAGGGAGGCTTGGTGTGTGTGAGGGACTGGAAAAAAGAGCAGGGCATCAGAGGATAGCAGGACCGATGGTTTGGGTTATTTTCAGTTATTTGACTATTTAGAAGCTTACTCTAATCCTGTATGAGTATTAGGTTGGGGAGACTAGAGTAGAAGCAAGGAGGCTAGTTAGGAGGCTGTTACAAGCATCAGGGTGTTGTTAGACTGGAGTGACGGCCTGGAGATGAGGGCCACAGATGGAGCTGAGATCTGTTTTGGAATGGTTGTTTGTATTAAATGTAGGCTGTTTACAAAGTTGTCTGGGGGGTATCGTCAGAGCATTGCCTGGTGAGATTCCAGGAGCTGCAGAGCCCCACAGCCACACTCAGGTCCAGGAGGAGGAATCGAGCAGTGCGCTAGGGGGGTTGGGGGGACAGGGAGCCCCACTGCCCACAGCCGCCCTTGCTGGTGAGTGAGCCTCGCACCTTCCCTGGGTCCAGGTACCTGTCCGAGGAGGAGGTGCTGGACACTGAGAATCCATTTGTGCAGCTACTGAGCGGGGTCGTGTGGCTGATCCGCAATGGAAGCGTCTACATCAACGAGAGCCAGGCCACCGAGTGCGATGAGACGCAGGAGACAGGTGTGGGGCAGGGGAGGGCAGTGGCAACAGCCCTCATGAGAGCCAGAAACTGTGTGTCGGGGGTTGCTAGTCTTATATCTTCAGACAAGTATTCATTGAGCAGCTACTTTGTGTCCAGCACTATTCTGGGTACTGGGGATTAAGACAGTCTTGTATGGAATAAGAAAATAGCTATATGACATGCTGAGAATTGGTAAGCACTAAGAAAGAAAAATGAAGTTGGGGCAAAGGGGCCAGATGAGGGCAGGAGCGGTGGGCGTGGGACTGGAGAAGTGCCGCTAGAGTGTCTGTGCGCCAGCATCACCCAGGAGCTTGTCATGAGTGCCCCGCCCGCCTCAGACCCACGGAATCCGAATCCCAGGAGGTGAGGCCCAGGAGCCCTCTCTGTGATGCTGACGGATGCTCCAGGTTGAGGACCACCGGGTTGCCGAGTACTGGGGCAAGGAAGGGACGCTGCAGCCCTGGGTGGCACCAGCTGTTTTTGAGCAGGCAGCTGGGAGGCCTCACGGAGGAGGTGATCTTAGATAAGAAGGAGCAAGCCATGGAAAGTGCTAGGGAGGAGGCAGCTCCCAGCCAGAGGGAATAAAAAGTGCAAAGGCCCTAAGGCAGAAAGTGGCTGCAGGGGCCAGGGGTAAGATAGGAGGAGCAGCTGAGAGCTCATGCTCGGCCTTTGGATCTTGTTCTGAGAATACTGGAAGCCACTGGAGGCTGACGTCATCATCACTAGGTTTACGTGTAAGAGCCCTGGCTGGGGCTGGCCGAGGGGCAGGCAGGGAGACGCAGCGTGGCTGGGTGGAGAGTGGCGTTTGACACGTGGGAGGGTAATCAGCCAGGCCGCCTCCCTTCAGGTTCCTTTAGCAAGTTTGTGAACGTGATATCGGCTAGGACGGCCGTGGGCCACGACCGGAAGGGGCAGCTGGTGCTTTTCCACGTGGACGGTCAGACGGAGCAGCGCGGGTGAGTCCTGGGAGTCAGGGCGACAGTGCGTGTGAGTTTGCTATCACTGCAAAACCAATTCGCACAAACTTAGCACAAACCCATTTGTTCGATCACGGTTCTGTAGGTTACAGTTCCAGGAACACTCGACTGGGAGGGCTCCACGTTCAGGGGATCCCAGGGACAAGATCAAGACGTTGGTTAGGCAGGACTCTTACCTGGAACGTCTGGGAAAGAGGCCTCTCCCAAGCTCATTGTGTTGTCGGCAGAATCCAGGTCCATCCTTGTGGGGCTGAGGCCTTTGTCTCCCTGCTGGCTGCCAGCAGGGTGTGTTGAATCCCCCTCACTTCCTCTTCTGCCACCAGCCAGAGAAAATGCCCCACCATTAAGGGCTCCTTGATTCTGATGGGCCCACCCCGATGTTCCAGGCCACTTTCCCTCCCTTAAGGACACCCGCGCCATATGACAGCATGGTCACGGGTGTGATCTTGCGTATTCACAGGTGGTGGGGATTGGGACAGGGCATGTTTGGGGTCCACTTAGAAACTTACCCGCCACACTGGGTAGGACACTGTCCTCTGTTGGAATTAAGACGAGTTAGACCGGAAACAGTGGCGGAGGCTGAGCAGCGCCACTGCTGTGCCGCAGCATTAACCTGTGGGAGATGGCCGAGTTCCTGCTGAAACAGGATGTGGTCAACGCCATCAACCTGGATGGAGGCGGCTCCGCCACCTTCGTGCTCAATGGGACCTTGGCCAGTTACCCGTCGGATCACTGGTAAGCACGGCAGAGCCCTCCTTCTAAAGGGCCACCGTCCAGGTCTGCCCCACTTGTCCCACTCCGCCAGTAGGTAGTACCAACCCGTGCCTGGGGTTCGAGAGTGAGCAGGAAGGGCCGGGCTCCCTGGCTGTCAGAATGCCAGGAGCACCCACGCCTAGGAGCGGGGTCAGCTGGTCGGAAAGACGTCCCGAGGACAAGGCGGGTGGGAGAGCCTTCTGGGTGGAGGGCGCTGTGTGCGCAAAGGCCCAGGAGCGGGAGGCAGTGGGGTGAGCCGATACAAGGCTGGAGCCAAGGTGGGAATGGGGAGAGGCAGCCACGAGGGCCGGCTGGGGTGGCCTCTCCTCACACCCTGCTTCCCCCTGCAGCCAGGACAACATGTGGCGCTGTCCCCGCCGCGTGTCCACCGTGGTGTGTGTGCACGAGCCCCGCTGCCAGCCACCTGACTGCCACGGCCACGGGACCTGCATGGAGGGGCGCTGCCAGTGCGCGGGGGGCTTCTGGCGGGGCGCCAGCTGCGACGAGCTGGACTGCGGCCCCTCCAACTGCAGTGGCCATGGGCTGTGCACGGAGAGTGAGTGGGGCTCGGGGCGGGGGGGCGGGGCTGTGACCGGGCCCCTGGCCCTGCCTGGGCCCTCACCTGGCCTCACCTGGCCTCTCCGTCTTGTCTTGGCAGCCGGCTGCCGCTGCGAGGCTGGATGGATGGGGACCAACTGCAGTGAAGGTGCGAGCGGCCAGGCCGTCCCCAGGGATGGGGAGAGGGTGGTCGTGGCGGCCCCAGCGCCTCCGCCGCCGTTATCTCCAGTCTGGTTTGGAAGTTGCTTGTGTCCCGCCCTCGCCTCACGTGTGACCCACTGTGTGACTCTCCTGTGGCTGCAGCACAGTCCGCAAACTGGGGGCCAAAACAACAGGGATTTACTCTCAAGGTCTGAGGCTGTGTCAGAAATCACAGTGGCAGCCGGGCCACGTTCTCAGAAAGGTCCAGAGGAGCACCCTTCCCTGCCTTTCCTAGCTCTTGGTGGCTCTGCTGTTCCTTGGCTTGGGGCCATGTCACTCGAGGTCTGCCTCGTGTTCCGTGGCGCCATCTCGGGGTGTGTCCGGTCTCCCTCTGCCTGGTCTCCTGTAAGGGCCCCCAGCAGTGGCCCTGGGGCCCACCTGAAATCCAGGATGACCTCATCTTGAGATCCGAACTCAATTACATCTGCAAGAACCCTGTTTCCAAATAAGGTCGCATTCAGGGGCTGGCCTGGGGGCGCTGGGGAGTGCTTTTCCTCCAGCCCGACGCTGCGGGCACCCAGGAGCCATCCTGTCCCACCAAGAAAGGCTCTCACCTCTGTCATCTTGTCTCCTCTCTGCAGAGTGTCCCCTTGGCTGGCATGGGCCAGGCTGCCAGAAGCCTTGCGAGTGTGAGCACCAGTGTCCCTGCGACCCCCAGACTGGAAACTGCAGCGTCTCCCCAGGTACCGGCCCCTCCCAGGACCTCCGGGGACAGGAAGGGCAGACCCTGCTCCTCCAGCGCCTCCAACCTCTCTCTGGTGTCTTACAGTGAAGCAGTGTTTCCGGTCATGCGAGGGAGGGGAAGCGTCCTTGTTCACCAGGTGTGTGCTTAACGGGAGCTGGGGGCAAAGGTCGGAGGAACCCCCTCCCCCTCCCCACGAGGCTTGGCCTCTGCTCACGGACTGAGCAGGGACACCCGGGTGGTACGTCTCCAGTGTAAGCAGAGGGACAGGCACAGCGACACTGGCGGACACCGGACAGTGTGGGTGGATGACGAGAAGAGCCCTAGGCCAGTGCCTGCTGGGCGTCGGGGGAGCCGAGGGCTGCTCGTCCCTGGCCGTGAAGTCTCGGGCTGTGTTTCCTCGGCTGCTGGGCACAGACACAGACCTGAGCTGCTGTCCTCATTCTCAGGCACCCTGTGTGCTCCGGCTTTGTGTTGGTGCTTTTCTTTCCGTTTTCTAAGGTGCTGGGTCTCAAACTTAGTCCCCCCCAGGGCTTGTTAAAAGAGATCCCTGAGCCCATCCCCAGAGGTTCAGAATCTGCATTTCCAGCACCATCCTGGGTGAGGCCGATGCTGTCGGTCTGGGATCCCACTTTGAGAACCTCTTCCTGATGGTTCTCAGCCCCGACAGCACAGTCCTGGGTGCCCGGGCCCAGCCCGGACTCTGCAGTGGGCCCTAGCGTGGGTGCAGGTGGGAAGCTCTGCAGGCATCGTCCCAGAGAGAGCCCCTGGGAGCTGGTCAGAAGCGCAGGGCCCAGGCCCCTCCCGGACATCTGCCCAGGTGAGTCTGGGCTGAGACCCTGAAGGCTCAGGGCCACCCTGGAGAAAGCACGGCGCAGCACTCGGCTTAAAAACGCGCCAGGGCAGGAACAAAGTGGACACCTGGGACCCGCCGCGCAGCCGCCAGCAAGGGAAGGAGAGCCGGGGAGGTGGGGCCAGCGGGCCTGGCTGCGGCCCAGCCCCGGGCAGCCGCGTGTGGCTGCTTTTGTACTGGGGGCTTCTGCCCAAGATTCATACAGAAAAAAAACAAAGTCATCAGAAAACCTTGCCCTTGCCCCCGGCAGCTCCCTGACTTAGAGGAAGGGGGACACCCCCCCCCCCACTCTGTCGTCAACACCCCTTGGAGCTCAGGTGAGGTCCCCAGCTGTGTATTATTTGGCCGGTGCAATTTTTTTTAAATTTAAAATGTATTAGCAACACCTGAAAATCAGTAACAGTCACAGAAAAAGATGTCCGGCCTCTCTTGAGATATCCGGAGATGTGGCAGCTTGGCCTGCGTCCTGGACCACGACTGTCCCCGCTGCTCTCTGCGCACGTCTCAAGTGTGGCCCCGGCCCCACCCGGCCCATTTTGCTCATCAGCCCTCCCCGTGGAAGCCCCCAGCTTGATGCCCCCTACTGAGGGGGAGCCTCCCCAGGGCTCCCCCAGCCCAGAGTCACCTAGTGACCCCAGCTTGGGCCTCTCTCTGTCCTCAGGACCGCCTGGCTGGCCCTCACCCTGGCCCTGGTGTTCCTCTTGCTGGTTAGCACCACAGCCAACGTGGCCTTGCTCCTGGGCTCGCGAGCAAAGAGGCAGCGGTACCTGGATGGGGACTATGTGTACCACCCGCTGCAGGAGATGAACGGGGAGCTCCTGGCCGCGGAGAAGGAGCAGCCCGGGGGCTCCTGCAACCCATTCAAGGACTGAAGCCATAGGCTGCCCGTGATGACCTGTCCCCAGGGCCCGTTTCCACAGGTCCAGCTTCTGCAGGGGGAATTCCAAGGCCACTGGTGGGGCCTCTGGGTGACCTCAGCCCCGGCGCTGCAGCTAAGCTTCCGATGCAACTGTGCCTCAGCCCTCACCTGGCCCTACCACCCCAGCGGTGCGGTGCTCCCTGGAGAGACTCTGCCTCCTTCCCTCCTGCCTGTGTCTGCTGTTCAGGGGGCCGGGTCCCCCAGAGGGCCTGCTGTGCTGCCAAAGAGTCTCTGGCCTCCTGGGGAAGGGGCCACTAGCAAACCCAACTCAGTGACCGAATCATGACAAAGTAGCAGATCCCAGCCAGCCCCCCCTGGACGGGGTGGGTTCAAGGGACGAGTCTCTGCCTTCCCAGCCAAGCCCCGGGACCCTTTTTCGACAGACCTCATCACTGGATTTGCCAACGAGAATCGTATTTCCTGCTATAGGAAGCTCCGTAGAAGAAGGGACAGGGGCGAGATCATGTTTACAGACCTCTTTTGTCATCCTGCTGCCGAGTTTTTTCTATCACTTGAATAAATTGATATAATAAAAGGAGCCACCAGGTGGTGTCTGAATTCCAGATCGTGGACCTCACAGGTGGGAATGCTTAATCGGAGCCGGGTTATAAACAGCCCAGAGCCGGACGCGGCTCCCTGACGTGTTCGTTTTGTGCAGCGCTTCTCAGACCTGAATGTGCACACGCGTCACCTGCAGATACGCGCTTGCAGAGTTTGGCCTGGGGTGGGGCCAGAGATCTGCGATCATAACGAGCTCCCTGGCGAGGCCAACGCTTCAGGGCCCCAGACCCTACTCGGAGGGCAGGGGTTTAGTTAGTCCTCACGGTATTTTTGTAGAATTCAAATTAGTTGCCCACATTTCAAAGTCAAGAGATTAACAGAATCTCCAGATTTCTGGTTTCTCTAAAGGAGAGAGAGAGCTGGCAGCCCCAGGGGACACTCCCACACGGCGGCGGCAGCCGAGCAGTGACGGTCGCTGCCAGCAAGCCTGTGAGTATCAGAGTTTGTCACTTGTGGCCCGTGAAGGGTCTTCAGGAAGTGCCTGAAGAGCCCCCGTGTGTGTCGCTGTGCTTGGCAGCTGTCTGGGGAGGAGAGAGGGGAGGGGCTGCCACCGTCACTGGGTTCCCAGGCCCGTACCCCCAAAATGTGGTGCGACTATTCGCTCTCTTGCTGCACACAAACCACTCCAAAAAGTAGCTCAGAACGAGTAGTTACCGCTTCTCCAAATATTTCTCATGATTCTCGGGTCAGCTCGTGGTTCGGCTGCACTGGGCTTGGGCCAGCGGTTTCAGCCGGGCTGCGGTGGCGACAGAGATGTACCTAACGATGTAGCGCGGCTCCACGTGGTGTCTCGGCCCCCAGGATGCGAGCTTAGGCTTAAGGTCAACATGGAGACGAATCCCGAGAGGGAAGCGTGCAAGGTTTCGGGACGGAATTAGTGTGAACTCACTTCCCCCACATTCTGTCAGCTAAAGCAAGTCCCCAGGCCGGCTCGGGGAAGGGAAACAGGCCCCGCCTCTCGCGAGGAGCGGCACAGCCAGCACCTGGGATCACTCCGGCATATTCCGGGGAGCAGTTCCTGAGCCCGGGGGCAGGTTCGGCGGGGGCGGGGGTCCTGGAATCTACAGGGAGCACTCCCAGGGGGTCTGAGGCAGCGGCCCCAATGACAGCTGTCCTAAAATGACCGTTGGCCTCTGATGGGACATCTCTGTCCTCTGCTGTGCTGGCAGCTGAGTTGGGGAGTGACAGTGCTTTGCACCAGCGAGGTGGGTTCCAGGCCTGGAGGCAGCACAGCGTCACAGGAAGAGGGCCCGTCACGGCGTGCTGGGGGCCCTGGTGAGTCATTGGAACACGCTTAGGAAGTGAGTCCTCTCTGTGGTCCCATGGGTTTTCATTGTAACTTGTCCCTGCCAGCTGTCACCGCTGCCTGCCCAACACCCAGCCCCTTCTAGTTACCACCCCGTCTTAAGCTGGGTCCCCAGAAGGGACCTGAGACAAGGCTGTGAGAGCAAGTGGTTTGTGTGGCGGTGACCCCGGGACACACTGGCAGGGACAGGGAAGGGAAGGCAGCGCACACAGGGCGCGGAGGTGGGCAGGCCGGTGTGGTGGGCACCCGGGCTCAGCGCTGCCCGGGACTCTGCGAGAGATGGTGCACAGAGCTCAGTGGAACCACTTGGGGGCGGGAAGCTGGGGCATCTGTCAGCCAGCTCCCGCTCATCACCGGCCGGGGGTGGCTGCAAGGGTGAGCCCCGGCACGGCCGGTCTGCCCCACATGGGCCCCCGTGTGCTCCGGCAGCCAGAGGTGGCCACCTACCAGGGCATGGGCATGGGCCACACGGAGGAGAAGATTAACCTGCACCAAGACGTGCCGAGAGCCAGCCACTGTGAGGGGCCAAACTTCGGGTGGGATTTGAGTCCCTGGATCCAGCTGTACCTGAAGTTCACTCGGGTTTCCCAATGACATGCACCCACATGTTCCCATTTGTGCTCGAGGCGGTTTATGTTGGTTTTCTGGCAACCCAAAGAGTGCAATGCTCGTTGCGTACTGTTACAGGCGAGGCACGCTTTTGGACTTGGGCATTTAGATTTTGGACCGCAGAGCTCAGACGGGACATGGAGCAGGAGGCAGAACAGTGTCTGAGATTCCAATACCTCCCTTTGGTATTGGTGGTGGTGGGGACACGTGTGACACAGATTTAAGCCATCCAGCTGCAGGCAAGCTGGTCAGGGACTAATGGGGACTGGTCATGGCAGTGCAAGGATCCCCTCTGTGACCTCCTGGTAGCGACCAAGACCCTTCTACAGCCCAACTGAGACCCCTGAGAGGTCCGTGTGCCGGGCAGTTGCCACAGCAACATGCCTCAGCTGCGGGGTGCTCTGCCTAGACCCTCAGTACCGGAAAGGCCCCCAGAAAGCTGCTGACCCTGGCGTCCATGGGTGGACTCTCAGGGCTCTCTGAAGCCCTGAAACGGAAATGAAATTCGAGTGTATGTGTCCACGGCTTTCATCGGGTGTCAGTGTCTCAAGAAAATCATGGCTCCGGAAAGCTAAGTCAGAGGTTTTAAATTCTGCTTTCTGGGGACCCGGACCCCTCCAGAGTGCCTTAGTGGGGTTGGGCGCTGGAGAGAGGGGAGTGGGAGGAGAGCTAGAGAGACGTTTGGCAGCCACAGCCGCTTCTGACATCGCTGGGAGCCCCTGGCCCTGCCCCGGCTCCCACAGCAGCAGCCAGTGCCTGAGACCCGCCTCTGCAGAGGCCCCACAGGTCTGTGCCCCGCAGGAAGAACCAGTCCCAGGGGCAGCCTCTGGGCCACAAGGGAGCCCTGGGCGTGTTTTGCCCTCTCTGGGCCCAGGCCCCCGGAAGTCCCTGGGGAGTCACAGCAGCTGAGACAGACGTCAGCAGGGACCTGCAGCTCAGAGCTGATCCCAGCTCCCGCCCACCCGCGGGAGCCGTCTTCCTGCCACGGAGCTGTTCTTTCTCACCCGCCGCACCCACGAGTCAGCTGGCTGTTCCTTCAGAACCCGCTGCCCACGGTTCAAGAGAGATCCATGGAAAGTCACAGCAAATGAACGGAGGCACTGGATCCAGGCGGGGAGGGCTGTCTCCTCCCGCCAAAGCTGTGTCGGGCAGGGCTGGGTAATGAGCTGGGGAGACAGGTGACTCTTGTGCCATCACACAAAGGACCACACCACCTCTCCTCTCCCAAGTGACAGCCCCTGGCCCCAGCTCCAAGACAAAGGAACCTTTTCAGAGTCCCATAACCTATGTGGCTGCCAGTACCCCTGTTCCAATCCCCAAGAGAGCTCACAGGAAGGACAGGTGGCACCCTGGACAGGGACCCTCACACCCTTCTGATGTCAGGGCTGTGGCTGTCCAGGACACCAGGTCTGGCTCTTTGGTAAAACCCCATGGGGCGTCCGCCTGGGTAACCAGCAGGTAGAATCTCAGCAGTGCGGAGTGGGCCCCAGAGGTCGGCATTTTAAGACCACTGATAAACTGCGAATCTCATATGCAATGGGTTGAATACCATCGCCCTGAAATTCATGTCCACCCAGAACCTTAGAATATGACCTTATTTGGAAATAAGGTCTTTGCAGATACAATTAGTTAAGGATCTCAAGATGATATTATACTGGATTTAGGATAAATCCAATGACTGGTTTCCTTATAAGAGGAGACACACAGGGGGACGAAGGCAGTGTGATGATGGAGACAGAGATTGGAGTGATTGGGACCACAAGCCAAGGAATGCCTGACACCACCAGGCACTGGGAGAGGCAAAGAAAGCTCCCTTAGAGCCTTCCACAGGAGCGTGGCCCTGCCAGCACCTTGATTGCAGACTTCTGTCTTCCAAAACAGTGTGGATAAGAATTGCTGTTGTTTTAAGCTACCGAGTTTGTGGTACAGCAACCTGAGGAAACTCATACAGTACGTCTGTGCTTTATACATAAAAAGTGTTATCCTCTCTCCCGCCCCCCAAGAACCAATTTGCAACCCCTTGGGCGATACCAGCCCTGTTGAGATGCTCCAGAGTCTTATAAACAACCGCTGGAAAGTTCTTGAACAAGCCCAGGCAAAACCTCTGGGGTTTTAGGAAGCTGAAAACAGAAATATATCCAGGTCTGAAATGTTTACTGCTTCTGGTTGAAGCAAATGACCAGGCAAACAAAAGACATCATGTTTCGCGGCCTGAAACAGACTGGTGAAAAGAATGATGCTACTCAAATTGAACAAGTAATGTTATGGGAGGGGGCGGAATTCCAGAGTGCAGAATAGGGGAAAAAACACCCTCAAACTCTTCAACCTCTAGCGAAAATGGTCTCTAACTGCTGAGGGAAATACCACACAGATCTTTCAGATTAGTGGATTTGCCCAGAAAACACAATTTCTAAAAGGAAAAGTCTGACTGCACGCCCGGCTCCGAGGGAAACAGTATCTCCGCGTCTACTCTTCTCTGGATGCACGCGGTGCTCCGAGCCTCGCTGTCTCGCGAAAAACAGTGACAGGCGTCCTCAGGAAGGAGCCTGGAGTCTTTGGATAAGAAGCATTAAATAATCAGAATTGTCGCAGACATTCAGTGAACGCATTCCGGGTGCGCTGCGCTGAGCACTTCACAGCCACTCTCTCATTTCATCCCACTGCAACCCAGTGAGGTAGGCACTGCTGTCCTCACTTTTAAAGATGAGGAAACTGAGGCACAGAGAGGTTAAGTCACCTGCCTGAGGTTACACAACTAGTGGAAGGCAGGCTGGGGTTTGAACCCTGGTCTAAATTCAAGACCCAGGCTCCCAAACACCTACAGTCACACTGAGAGTGGGTTGTTTCTGTCCCAGCCACAATGGATTAATGAACAGATGGAGCTTTTTAAAAGCCAAAAGCTTGGCAGCCTCTTCCTTGGATTATTTTGAATTGCAAACCTCCCAAAGGCAAGACGAATGGCCCTTTGATGATGCTTCAGTGTGGGTCCCAGAGACCTCCACACGGGAGGGGAACCGTAGCAGACACCACCATGGACACTCCTGGTTCTGTGGCCCAGCTCCTCTTGTCCACTGGGGGCCTGGGCCTCCTCAGTCCCACTGTGGCTTGTGGAGGGAATGCCAATCGCAGATTCCTTGCCAATATGGTCCACAGGAGTGAGCTTGTGACTCAAGATGGGCCAATCAGAGCCTTCCATGAGATTTGAGATGGGAAATTGTCTCTGTCTTAGAGATCGTGATCCTGTGGTTATAGGCTTGCGACTGCTGACACCCACCTTTCCCACCAAGTGGAAGAAAGAATGAGGTCAGTACACAGAGATGTGGAGTCAAGAGGCCTGGGTGCAGTTGAGAGGCCTGAGGACATTGGGCTCCTGGATCCAGACATACCTGGAGCAAGATGCACCCTCAGCCATCCCAAATACAGGACCCAGGGAATTCCCTTTGCTGCTAAGCCAGTTTGAGCTGGGTGAAAGCACTCTCAGGAGGGGAACCAAGAGGGTCTGAGGCTCCTCACCCCTGCTGTGGTCACATACCCATCCGTTGGCCCAGTGACTCTGCCAGAGATGACCCCAACTCTAAGCAAAGCTAAGAGACAAGAGTGAAGCTGAGCCTCTTGGGCCCTAGAAAGGAGCCCAGGCCGCAGACGGAGCTAGTTCAGTGAGGTCCCTCATAGGCAGATCATGACGGTGCGTGGTGTGGGCTAGGCACTAGTCCATAGGGGTGGGGACTGGCGTCGCCCCATGTAGGGACACAAAGGTGTTGCCGTCATGCAACAATAGTGGCCCCATTTTGCCAACACTCCCAAATGCCCGAGGGAAGCCAGAAATTCTGATTTCTATGTTAAATGCCCCAATTTTTAAACCACTCTAAAAGGGAAAAAAACCAACACTAAAGGCAGGCCAGACCAGACTTTCAGGCTGCCACTTGGTGACCTCTGACCTGCTGCCTTTTGGGTGGCCCAGGAAAGAAGAAATGTCCTCAGGCCCCTAGAAACCTAGGACTCCCCCATGCAGTCACTGGGGAAAGTCATGGCAGTATGACAGCTGGTTCCAGAATCAGACCTGTCCGAGGGCAGAGACAACAGCTCCACCCCACAGGGGAGTCCTGATGTCACGCTGAGACGCTGGATCCAGCCTTACCAGGAACTCCTGGCCAGTCACATGCGCCCATGAATGGTCATCCTTTTGTGTCTAAGCACCGGGGAGGTAGGTTTCTGTGGCTTACAACCGAAAAAAACTCATAACTAAACAGCTCCCCAGG
Source organism: Eulemur rufifrons (assembly GCF_041146395.1). Lineage (NCBI taxonomy): Eukaryota > Metazoa > Chordata > Mammalia > Primates > Lemuridae > Eulemur > Eulemur rufifrons. The sequence goes on from NC_090996.1 coordinate 32,937,467, forward strand.
GGAGATGGGACCTCCAGAGGGGCATACAGACATCCTGAGCCGCTCGGTCGCTGCCTGAAACTTAGCAGAAACCCACCCTCTCGAGTCGGGGGCGTCAAGGTTAGGACCTCCCCCCAAGTGCTGGGGGATTTTCAGTCCCTGGTGGGCGGCTCCCCACAGAGAGCAGGGCCTGAACTCATATAACTGCTCTCCAAGCACATCTTGGGACAGGGGACATTATTATGCAATCAAATGCCAGGCTGAAAGGCTGTCACTGCTGCCTGCCCGGCATCGTTTCCCGCTGCTTCTTGGGGGGACCCCAATATTCTTTGAGCCACCTCCTTGCCCTTCTCAGGTCACGTGGCTGGCTCCAGAGAGGGTCATGTGATCCAGACTGGCCAATCAAAGTACTGTCCCCATCCCAGGTCACAGTGATTGGTCCACGTTGGACACATGACCAACATGGCTGGCCAATCAGTGTTCTCCATTCTCCCCGGCAACTGTGATTGGTTCAGGAATTGACCTGGACCCCCAGCCGGCTAAGAGTCAGTTCTAGGGTGAGGATTGGAACTTTGGGGAGAAAGCAGCTCCCTCATGCAGCCAAGTGGGGGGCCGGGTGCGGGGCGCGAACCAGTGACGGGTCCCAGATCCAAGGGGACCCGAGAGTGGTCGGATAAATGACGCCTTCGCCTTTCCTGACACGAAGCTGGAAGAGCTGGTTCTGCCCTCGCGACCCCGAGAGCCCCGGCCAAGGGCTGGCTCCCTGCCGTCCGCCCCGGACGCCCGACGTTGGCAGCATCCTGGCCCGGGGCTCCGGCCTTCGTGGTCCCAGGCCTCGCGGCAAGCTGGCTTCTCCTCTGGACACTTCCGGACGCGCGGGCTGAGCAGGCTACGCCGGGCCGGGCTATCTGGAGACCAGGGAGCTGCTGTGGGACTGGCCCGAGGAGGAGGCGGAGGTGGCGGCGCTGAGCTGGGAGAAGCCACTGGTGCAGGATTCCAGGCTGGACATGGAGCCCCTGGGGAGGAAGGACACGGCACACGTTACCTTTGGGCCGACACACACAGTGGAAAGCTGTTGGTGCTGCATATGAGGCCCCAGGGCTCGTTCTCAACCGCCCCAGGGCCCCTGGCCAAGGGCCCAGGGAAAAGCAAGTGACGCAATGAGGAGAAATGAAGCGCCACCCATTCCCTGCACCCGGTCTCCCCACACAGAGGCCCAAGGGCATAGCCTGCCACAAACCACTTGGGCTTCCTTGACTTGGGGCCCTAGCATGGCCCAGAGGTCCCCACAGCCTGGGGAGTCCCCAACTCCACGTCCAGCCAGTGTCATCCCCCCTTGCTCTCTGCTCTCAAACCACAGGGGCCCCCTTCCAGCTCCTCTGGCCACTTTTGCATGTGCTGAGCTGGTTCCAAGCTTCAGAGTAGTGCTGTTCACGAGAACTTTCTGTGATGACAGATGTGTCCTATATCTGCACTGTCCAGTGGGACTCTTGAGCACTCGAAATGTGGCCAGTGCCACTGAGTAATTGAATAGTTCATTGTATTTCCTTCTACTTGCTCAGTTAAATTGCTGCAGCTGGCGAGTGCTACCAAAGTGGAAAGTGCAGCGTTAGGGCCTTGCTGCTCAAAGTGTGGTCCTGGGACCAGCAGCACCCAGAGCTTGTTAGAGATGCAGAATCTTGCCCAGCACAGTGGCATGAGCCTGTAGTACCAGCTACTCAGGAGGCTGAGGTGGGAGGATCGTTTGAGCCCAGGAGTTTGTGGCCAGCCTGGGCAACATGGCAAGACTCCATCTTAAAAAAAAAAAAAAAAAAAGAAAGAAAGAAAGAAAGAGGAGATGCAGAAATCCTGCCCTCCCCAGAGCTGCAGAATCAGTGCACCTCCTGGTGACTCGTGTGCACAGCACTTAGATTTCAACTCCACTGTCACTCTCCAGATTCCCCCACCCCCCTTCTCCCACCCGAGGCCAGGCCCTGTCCTGTGCTCTGGGGTAAGTCCCCTAACACCTCCCAGCTGGGTGACCTTGGGCATGGCATCCACTGCTGCCCACACTTATACTCAGGTGTGAGCCTCTGGTCCCCTGCTCCGTGACGGCTCACCCTGTCTGTGTGGTCCCCTCAGGACCCAGCCCAGCACCTGCCCACTCAGGGTGACCAAGTAATAGCCCTTGAATGGATTTTCTCATGAGGCCATTGGAGGGCAGGGCAGCAAGGTCCCCCGACGCTGACCAGACCAGGCAGCTGGTGTGCAGCGTCCAGCCCACCCCTCTGGCCTCCGCAGCCCTCCCGGAGGACCGGTGGCCAAAACATGCCACTTCACGAAGAGTGAATTACCAGCCGCCCAACAAGCTCTGGGGCCCCTCCTTGGATAAAGACTCTGGCCCAGTATTCCTCACACTGGACTGGGATCCCTGGAGCTCTGCCTGGGACTCAGGGTCCAGATTGGCCACCCTCCTGGAGCCTCAACTTTACCCCAGGTAAAGAATTCAAAGTGTTATTCTTAGATGGGAACTAACGCAGGCATGGCACGAAGCAGGATGCAAAATCACATTCATTTTTAAAAGGTGAAATGCAAGGCCTTGAAGAGGTTGCCTGCTCCTCCTCCAGATCCCCCCACCCCCATCATTTCTGCCATCGTGTGCCTGCTGTGCACCCAGGTGGCAGGGGGCCCCCCAGCCATTTTATCCTCACGACAGGCCACGGGGCAGGGGCTCCATTGGCTCCCATTTAAGGGATGGGGCACCCGAGGCTCAGAGGTGAGGCGACTTGCACAGCTCTTAGCCACTGCCCTCCCCTGTCTCTCTGAAAGCAACAGCTTGGGGAGAGTCATCTGTGAGACACCATTCTAGAATATTCTGGAATAATTCTTGACCCTGTGGAATTCTAGGAGTGAGAGGAGTCTTCTCCCCCACCCCAATTGCTCTGATGTGTTGGGCTGCTGTCCGGGGTTTCACTGGGTTTCATTCCGAGTCTGTGACAGTGTCGGCCGCTCTTTCTCATGCTAAGGTCTCTGGAGAGTTCCAGCAGTGCCCATGCGAGGAGGGGAAGTCTGTGTGCTCAGCGTGCCCCTGAAGCCAAGGCCCCAGCCCGAAGGAAGGGGCGCTGCGCAGGGTGGGCGGCCTGGCCCGCAGGGTAGTCCCGGGCCTCCCGGCGCCTCCTACCTGAAGTCCTCAGATGCAAGCACCTCGCAGTAGTACAGCAGTTTGCACTTGGGGCCGGGACTGTGCAGGGCCGTCAGGACATCGTCCACGCCCGGGAGGCTGCAGGCCACGCTGCCAGGGGGGCTGTGCATCTGCCACTGGAGCAGGTAGACCCCAGGCCACCGGGTCACGTGGGAGCCCTGAAACACAGCAGCCATGCCCTGAGGCCCCTGCCCTCCTGGGGACAGGAGGATGGACTGAGCCTTCATGGGCTCCCTGTCACCAGGCCTGGAGAGTGGGGCCCTCCTCCCTCTGTCCTTTTGCCAATCCACCAGCAAATCCTCTTTGAGGGCCTCCCGAGGTCATCCTTGCTGTCCCCACCTGCCCCCACCCCAAGACAGCCCTGGGACCAGAGCCTCTCTCTTAAGCTGGAGGGAGGCGAGGCCTGGGGTGGGGGTGCAGCTGCAGGCCGGCACAGGTGAGAAACACCTGGATTTCGTGCGGCTTTTGTTCTGAGATTTGGAGAGGGATTGGGGCAGGGAGCTCACAGGTGTTAGAGTTTGCTGAGCGGTGGTGGAGAGTGGGAAAGGGAGGCGTAGGTTGTTATAAGAGCAACTCTGAGGCAGGGTTGAGATGTTCAGTGAGAGCCAGCCTTCTGCTCCGCCCCCCTCGGAACCTGCCACGAGAGCTGCGGTGCTCGCCAGGGCTTGTGCAGGTGACTGTGTGTGTCCTGTGTGTATCTCTGGGGGCAGGGGGTGATGTTCCATCCACAACACTGGTGCCAGCTGGGGGGCTCGTATTCCAGTCAGTTATACGTCCCGCTTCTGTTCCAGACCTACAGAGTCTGCATCAGACATCTGCCCACTGACCCCAGGACACTGGCACCTCCCCTCCCATGCAACTGACTTCCTGCCGCTGCCCAGCACTCGCCCTGCCCCCACCCCCTGCCGCCTTCTCCCCGCTGCTTCCACTTTGTTCTTGCTGTTCCTTCACCTGGAACATCATCGCCCCTCCCCCCCTTCAGGATCCAGCCACTCCTCAAGGTCTTCCATGTTGAAGCCCCTTCAAGTCGTGCAGAGAACTTGGACTTCCAATTCCAACACCCTTGTCCTCTCTGCATGAGCATGAGTTAATGTAGTGGGTTGTATAGCGCCCCCCCAAAATTCATGTCTAACCAGAACCTCAGAATATGACCTTATTTGGAAAGAGAGCCTTTGCAGTTAAGGATTTAGAGGGCTGGTGTCCTTCCAAGAGAAAGGACAGGGAGATCTGAGACACAGAAGGGAGACAGAGGTGCCAGCCCTGTAGCACAGGAGCAGAGACTGCAGTGATGCGTCTACAGCCCAAGGAATGCCCAGACACCGTGTGACTTTCCCGCTGTCCTGCAGAGTCCTGAGGCTGGGGACCATGTCTGGCACACAGTAGACCCTCAGTCCTGCTCGATGAGTGAATGTATGATCCCAAGACGCGAACCTGGATGCTCTCCCCCTCCCGGCAGACGAGGGGCGCCTCCACGCGGCTGTAATCCCTGCCAAGGACCCAGCCTCTGTCGATCAGCTGCTCCCGGGGGCCTGGCTTGGGCATCTGCCTGGTGTGGTACAGGCTGAACACCACGTCCCCTCGCAGGATGTCGAAGTCCCAGGTGATGACTGACTCTCCTTCCAGAATCTCCACCGCGACCTGCTTGGAGACAGGTACGGTCTGAGGGTCCCAGCCGAGAGGGTTGTGCTGGCATGGGGACAACGGCGGCAGGGATCTCCTCTGCTGGGCCACATGCTCATGCTCTGCCACGTGGAGGGTGGGCTGCTAAGGCCCCCAGCGGCCCCCTTGTCTGAGAGCTGCCCTGGGCAAATGGACCCACCTCTCTCTGAAACGCCTGGGGGTCCCCCCTGGGGTGTGAGGGGCCCCCCTGTGGTGCTCTGCGCATTCCAGAGCTCCCACGCCCACCTGCCTCCCTGGCTGGCATGCTTGTCCTGAGAGCGCACCCTGAGAGCTCGCCCACCCGAGACACATCTCCATCTCGGGCACGAGAACCCTTGCCTCAGGCTGCATTTCGGAGGAACCTGACGTAAGATGACACCCCAGCCCAGTGGGCCCACCCAGGCCAGGCCCCGGCACCTCATGGGGGGCCCCGCGGAGCACGCTGGCCGAGTGGTAGGTCTCGCTCCACTGCCGCAGCTGGTCTGCCTGCTCCTGCTCCTCTTCCGTCAGGTAGAGGGACTTGGGGACCAGCCCTCCTTCAGGGACATTGCACTGTGGGTCAGAGACAAAGGGTGGCAGGTCAGTGCCCGTCGAGGCCTGGCTGGCCTGGCCCATAGAAGGCTGCTCTGTGAGCCCGGAAACAACTTACACAGCCACCCGTTGCTGAGCTGCGCAGTGGGCTTCTGTGACGCCATTTAGACCCCAGAACCACCAACACAACAGGGACAATTATTTCACAGAGAAAGGAAACGGAGGCTCAGAAAAGTCAGGCCACTTGCCCACAATCACACAGCAGCAAGTGGCTGGGCCAGGGCACAAACTGACATTGTCAGCCCCCCAGGCTCATGTCCGTCCATTACCCTGTTGCAGGGCTGACGTCTGGGCTCAGGGGTCCCTCACGCTGCACCCCCACCCCACCACCCCACCCCCGCAGGATGGAGCAGTCTCTCAACTGTCCTCATCTGCAGATTTCCCAAATCAAAGGTGCCCCGGACGGCCAGGCCTTGGGAGGCCCTCTGCCATCGCCAAACAGTGATCTCTGCCCTCATGTCACTTGCTAAACACTAGGATCAACAAGTGAGGTCACTGAGGCGTTCGCCAGTAAGTCACCCTGAGATTGGCAAGCTCATTCCCTAAAAATAAATCCTGCGTGTGACGTATCGCAGCCAGTGGAGGGAACCGGTGAGCCTGGCCAAAGTCCTAGGAAAAGATGTTTTTATCCAGAAACGATGCAAGCTCGCTGTTTGGTACTTTTGTTACAATAGCTCTGCCCACTGATGGCCACATGAGATGACAGAATTGTGACCTAGGCTCCCTGCTGCCTTTTGTTTCACCCCGAGGCAGGCGGTAAAGGGGTCTGGAGGTGGCCTCCCTTCAAGCGGTGGCCAGACCATCCCAGCTGTGTGGCTGTGGGCTGGTCCCTTTGGGTGTACCAGCTCCAGGCCCGGGGCCACCAGGACACGGGAATCACCTCCCCTGCAGCACAGGGCACAAAGTGAGCAGGTGAACTCTCACTGCTGCTCAGCAACACCTTTGGTGGCAATACAGCATGGGAAGCCTTTGACTGGCCTGGTCTTTGGGCTTCCAGAAACTTCTGTCTCACTCACTAGGTTTGAAAGAACCCAGGTAAGGCCCAACCTCAGAGAGGTGTCACCTCTCTTTGAGGCAGCTTCTAAAACAAGCCCTGTCCCCACTGAGCACCAGCACGGCCCTCCCCAGGCAGCGCCCGGCCCAGCAGCCCGGCCTCCCCGGCCCCTGCACTGGCCCGGCTGCCTCACCACGCTCTCTCCCCCCAGGAAGTCGGGGATCAGGTCTTTGTCCAGGTAGTCCACGAGGCCCCCGGGGCCCAGGTAATTGCTGCCGCTGCAGATGAGGAACTTCTGCCGGGTGTTCTCGTTGATGAAGGGGCTGATCTGAAACACAGGAGGGAAGGCAAGCTGGGGTGGATTCTGCATGGAGATGTAACTCTTACGACATGGACCTAATCACTTAATCGTGGACAGGGACATGACATGGACGTGGATATGACGTGGACTCAATCACTCGACAGTGATTCGGTGGCTCTTGGTGCATTCGCCACGTTGTGCAACCACCACCTCTATCCCAGACACGTGCTTCACCCCAAAGGGAAACCCACACCCACTCCAGTCACCCTTTCCCCTCCCCCACCCCTGGCAGCCGCTGATCTGCTGGAAGTGAACCCTGTTTCCAGATGGGCCCCGGCGGGCTGACTCACCCCCACCCCACCTGGTGCACATCTTCCTAGGAAATCTCCAAGCAGCACATGAACTCGTGTTGCTGGAGATCAGGACAGTTGGGGATAAAAAGCGTCAGAAGCAGCTCCTGCTCCCCACCCCCACCCGTATGGAGCCTTCACGCACCCACAGAGGCCAGAGAACTTTCTGCCCCCTAAGCACATCCATGCCCTTCTCTGCTCACAATCCTCTGTGGCTCCCTACTGCCCCAGGACAAGGGCCCATCTTCACCACCGGCTGGACTCCCAGCCTCCCCTGGCACCACAGTCCCCTCTGCTCCTGCCTGCTCAGGCCACCCTGGACTGTCCTTTCAATTCCCCCAAAGCATCAAGCTGGGTCCTGTCTCCAGGCTGTGCAGTCTGCCTGCCACACCTTCCTCCTGCTGCTCCTTCCTCAGGTCTCAGCCTCACGTCACCTCCTCGGGAGGCCCTCTGTTCCCCAATCTAAATATGCCCCTGCACCATCCCCCGCCTGACTCAGCCCCTCTGAGAGTCCTGACATCCTCATGTCCTTGTCACAGAGAATCCTGATGCTTTTACTTGGGGGGCCTACCTGGTTCATCCCCCTCCCCCACCCTGTGACATGGGGTGTTGGGGACCCAGTGGCTGGTTCACTCTAAACTCCAGGACTTGGACATGCGCCTGGCACATAGTAGGTGCTTAGCAAAACACCGATTGGCTAATTTAACTTGACCGCCTGGCTTTTCATGCCTTCTCCAACCCCAGGCAATGCGCGATCACGGCAGATTCGGGATCTGCAGGCCGGGGGTGGAGGGGCCTGCTCAGCCCTGTTCTGCAGCAAGGCCCTGGGGCAGAGGTGTCCAGCTGCAAGTGACAACGTGTCAGCGGGCTGTAAAGCTGCTTTCGAGCATCAAGACTAACCTATTTGGAACAGAAGGCAACAGTCAAAATGGTGTTGTCAATAGTTAAAGGAGCCGTCACTTTGCGAACCTCTTATTTCAGGGGTGTGTGTGTGCCGGGTTGAATACAAAGTGTATTTCATACTGTGGGTTGTGGGCAGAAAGTTTTAAAAGCCCCACAGGACAGGGTCCAAACGCTCCTCGGAACCAGCTCTCGGGAGTCCCAGGGACACGGCCCGATTCTGAGTGTGACTGTCACGTCAGAGAAAGAGAACAATGGGAAGACACACACTGGTCCATCCTGCAGTGGAACATCATTCAGCCACGAGAAGGAATGAAGACACACAGGCTACAACCGGGTGGACCTCGAGGAGCTTGTTCTCAGTGACAAGAGCCAGACACAAGAGGCCACACGTCGTATGATTCCACTTTGGTGAAATGTCCACAACAGGCAAATGCACAGATGTGGAAGGAGACTGGTGGCCGCCTGGAGACGGGGGTAGCGGGGAGGGACTGCTCATGGGCCGGGGGTTCCCTGGGGGTGATGGAAATGTTCTGGAATTAGATAGCGGTGGCCGTTGCAGAACTGTGAATATACCAAACAACGCTGAATTCTGTGCTTTAAAAGATGTTTACGGTAGATGAGTTACATCTCAATAAAGCCAGGTAGCTGTGAGCTCGCTCTCACAGGAGAACCAGGCAGCTCACGGAGGGAACCTCCCGCCGCAGCCTCCCCGAGTGGGGTCCAGGGCTCAGGCTCAGGCTGTGGCTCTTACCAGCGTCCAGAGCACGGGGAAGACTCGGGGGGCCCGCACGATGAGCAGCCGGCCCAGCGTCTCGGGGTAGTTGTCCTGGACCACCTCGATCATGCGCAGCAGCGCCTTCACGCCCGGCCGCCACAGGTGCCGCATGTTCAGACCCTCCAGGTCCAGCAGGCAGGTCCAGGAGCTGCGGCAGAGACGGTCCCTGCTCCACCTGGCTCTGCCACCTCCCAGGGCCCCCAGCACCCTCTGCAGGGACGGACAGGGAGGCTCAGTGACTCATAGCTGGGAGCAGACGGGGCCACAGGACACTCCCGTGGATCAGAGGTTCAGAGCGTCGACTCCAAGGCCCAGCACCTGAACTGGAGTCTCCCCTGGCACCCTGAGAGCCGTGTGACAGGGCCACCAACCTAGCCTTCCTCAGGACAGTGGCGAGGTCAGTATTAGTCCCTATCTCGAGCAACTGTTGTTGGGGTTAGGTGAGATGGTGTATGGAAAGGTCTCCACAAGGACGGCACACAGCAGGCACTCAATTAAAGCTAGTTATTGTTAATTGTTGAAAAGGTGCTAACTACTAAATAGAGCATGGGAACTAAGAGCATCTACCCCGCAGCCAGATGGCCCAGGTTCAGATCCCAGCCCTGCCACTTGCTGTGGGGCCTTGGCCAAGTTCTTGACCTCTCTGTGCCTCCATTTCATTACTATTAATTCATTAGGAAAATGACCGTGCTATGCAGTGGCTGGTCCTGGGAGCCTCTGCATCCCAGATTGGTTCCCTCACACCTGCACACACCTCTGCAAGGACTCCCTGCATGACACCCCCTCATCTAAACCATCCGGGGTCAATTCTTCCGGCCACGACCTTGATTGATCGATCCCCACCCCACCCCAACAGGTTTCCTTAGGAAATCTCCAGACGGCAAAGGAACTTACTTTTCACCAAGATCAGGATATTTGGGGATAAAAAGCTTGAGCATCGGTCCTGACCGTCCCTGTCTCTTTGGGCTGCTGGGAGGATGACATGGATCAAGGTGCTAAGAGGAGCACCTGCTGCGTCCACAGTAAGTACTATATGCGTGTTTGCATTCTTTGTAGCACTTACTGTTTTTGGTAATCCCTTAAAAAGCCACTTTACAGAAGAAGGAAGCTGCAGCCCAGAGGGGTTCACTGCCTTTGGGGTGATGCTCTGGGAAACTCAGCTCAGGGACAGGAATTGGGGGAGCGAGAGGAGGACAGTAGGTTACGGGACGTGATCCCGCGAGGCTGGTCTGCCCTGGGGACGGAGTCAGGGTAGAACCTGGGGCGGGAGAGCTGGTGTCAAAGAGCAAAGTCGAGGAGGCTGTCGGGGCTGGGGGGTAAAGTCCTCAAGCCTGAAGCCAGACAGGACCAGGTTCTGCCCTGTCTCCCCACCCATAAAGCATTACAGGTGACGGTTACAGGTGAGGACCCTGATTAGAGCACCTAGCACAGTGCACGTGCGCAGTGCCCGTCGGCTGTCTGTTATTTAGGGGGGTTCTTGCCTGATGGGACGGCCAAACTGCCTTGTGTTCCCCTCACACCTCTTCTGTCCTTCCTCGTTGACGGAAAGAACCTGGGAGGGAGACACGGAGCTGCCAAAGGTCCACCTCGCTGCTCCACGGGCCGGCAGCCCTTCCCAGGCCCCGCCCGGCCGGGGGTGCAGGCCGCGGGGCCCCGACTCACGTGCCGCAGCAGCGCCTCCTCTCCCACGGCCTTCATCAAGCCCTTGGTGTCCATCTGGCCCAGGCGGAGGATGTAGAGGGGGCGGCCGTCTTCGCGGATGGGGCCAAAGAGAAGAGACTGTTATTTACGGGGCAGCTGATGGGGGGGGACAGGTCAGAGCCACAGGTGAGAGCTTCACCCCTCAGGCTGTAGCTCACTAGGGACCCACCAGTCCCTGCAGCCGCCAGCGCCGTCACTCACGCCAGATGGAGTGTGACAAGCACAGGTATTTTCTCCATAAGGCGTATCCTGCCTTCTCCCACTCAGGCACCCTCAGCGACACTATTCTTGGGGCCATTTTAAACAGCAAAAGCACCCAAAAAAGGCACAAAAATGTTAAAACGTGGCACTAATGAGGCCACAAAAAGGATACCCGTTTGCAGTACGAGAGTTGAAACTAGGAGGCAGAAAGTCGCCTTGCTCTGCCCCAGCAGAGAACGTGCACGTCGGGTGACTCGACTTCTTCACTACTCTCCGTGTGTCTGGGAGACATTGCGAAAGCTCCGTGAATATTGACTGGGGGTGACAAGTAAATTTCAGCACCCAGGAGTTCGCAAATACGGAATTCATAAACAAGGAGGATCAGCCGTGTGTCAGAAGGACCCATGACAGCGGAACCTTCAGCATAGCACTTACCCTAACCAATAACTGGGAATTTTTACATAAATGACATTTTTTAAAAATTGGCATTGGCTTCAGTGGTAGTTTAATTTAAAAATCTGGAAAAGATATGTGTAGTGGGTGGAATAGTGCCCCCAAAAACTCATGCCCGCTGGAACTTGAAGTGGGACCCCACTTGGAAACGGCCTGTGTCAAGACCAAATCACACTGAGGTTGAGCCCTAATTCCAATGACCCGGGGTCCTTATGAGAAGAGAAGAGGGCACAGAGTCACCCAGAGAAAGATGTGGTGACAGAGGCAGACACTGACGCTACCACAAGCCAAGGCACCCCCGGGCTACCGGAAGGTGGACACAGTGGGAATGATTCTCCCCCTAGAGCCTTCGGAGCGAGCTGACACCTTGATTTCAGACTTTCGGCCTCCAGGACTGTGAGAGAATAAATTTCCGTTGTTTTAAGCCACGAAGTTTGTGGCAACTTGTTATGGCGGCTCCAGGAAATACAATATACGTGTAGCCACTGCGTATGTGACTGCAGTGACCTGTTGGTGGGGGCTCACCCACCCCTCCCGGCAGGGACGTGTGTCCTCCTCAAGCCCGGAAGTCTATGCCGGCTCTACCTCCTTCCAGATGCCCAGAGCGTCAAAAGGAAATGTAATAAGGTGTTAGCATGAAGCAGCTCATTTAAAGTGCACTTGGCAGTGACCACAGTGTGCTCTATCTGCGCAACACGGAGGTGGCGGCGCGCACCCGTGTCCTGGTAATGCCAGCCTCCTGCGTAGAACTCCTCCAGGAGGGCAGGGGGCCGCCAGGTCTGAAGGAGGAGATCCGCCTGCTGCTGCTTCCGCCAGCTCAGGGACTGGCACAGCATCTCCCGGGCCTTGTCCACGTGGAAGTCACGGGCCCGCAGGAACCGAAGGATGTGCTCATCTTTGGGGATCTGAGAGACGAAGAAGGAAAAAGCCACAGAAGGGTGTCCCCTAGCCCCGCAGACAAACCACAGAGAACGAGCCTCCTATACCTCGTCTGCAAAACATTTAGCTCGGAACAGGGCCACATTCTCCCTCAACCACAAAGCAGAGACAGCCACGGGTGGACAGTGGTGAATATCTGTGCACTGTGGCCGCCTAACATCCCTGCCTCCTTGTGCCAGGAATAGCTTCTTTCTTTCGGGGAATGGCTCCTCCTCCGCGCTCCCCAGCGTGCTCATCTTGCAAAACCAGCCCCACAAAGAGCTGCCTCTCCTGAGCGCGCACTCCGAGCTGGACTGCACAGACTTACTTTGTATCTCACCTTTTCTCCTCCCCCTCCCCCATGCCCCCCGCCGTGCCTGAGGCTGAGTACCTGCCACCCACCTATGTGATCCAGGGGGCCCCACCCCTGCACCCACCTTGCCTTTGTGGGTCTCCTGTAGCCAGCGCCGAAGCTGGATCAGGCAGCTCTCCTGCATGGGCGTGAGGTGGCCCAGGCACCTCTCTATGTAGTCCGCGTCCAGCTTGTCCCCTTGGAGGAGGAGCAGGGGTGGCATCAGGACCAGAGGAGACGCCGCACGCCTCCTAACTATGTGGCCTGCCCCTTCTAGAACCCTCCCTCGCTCACTGGCCGCCCCAGCTCTGAAACGTGGTTCCAAGCCAGGCTGTGGCCTCCGCAACAGGAATATGGACAAAGGACAAGAATAGGGATTCAACTAAAAAGGAAAACAGAGTCACTAAGCATGAAAATATAATGTTTGACCTTACTCATGATGAAAGAACTGATCACCACTCTGCCAGTGATCACTCTTACTGCCTGTCCAAAGTGAACTGTTTAGGAAGAGTCTCGCGGGAGCTGGGGTGAAGTCAGGAATAGGCAGTTACACGCTTTCAGTGGGAACACTGATCAGCACAACCTCCTTGGGGGTCTAACTGGTGAATCCAACAAAATTGTAGTTGCATATAACCTTCTACCCAGCAATCCCACTTTTAAAATTTTATGCTATGTACATACTCCTACAAATTTTTAAAACATCCTATTACAAAAATGTACCACACTATTTGCATTTTTGAAAAACTGAAGCAACCTAAATTTCCATCAATAGAGGACTCGCTAAATAGACTAGTAATTAAACATAATCAATAAATAACAAATAAACCAGGTGTGGTGGCTCATACCTGTAGTCCCAGATACTCGGGAGACTGAGGCAGGAGGATCGCTTGAGCCCAGGAGTTCAAGTCCAGCCTGGGCAACACAGCAAGACCCAGTCTCTAAATAATAATAATAAATGTTTATGAATAAATAAGTTGTGGTGCAACCACACATATCATAGAGTATCAAAAGAAGACATACTCACTTATACAGAAAGTTGTTCAAGCAACATTAGTAAGTGAAAAAAAGCAAACTATGAAATAGAATGTCCAATATGTTCTCATTTGTCCGACGTAAGGCGTACTGCGTGTGTGCATGTGCACAGCTGTGTGAGTATACGTATGTAATATTACATACGTGTATAAGCCTAGACAGCTTCAGAGAATATAAAGACAGAACTACTGTAGCCTCCGGGGAGAGGAAAGGAATCTTAACTCCTTACCTCTTCCAAGCAGTTTGAGTGTTTTTCCTACCATGATCATGCATTACTCATATAATTAAACATAGTTGTAAAACCAGAGGAAAAGGCAGTGTCAAGATACCAGAGATCAATTTCTGATCTGGCTCCTGGACCGGAATGGGGAGAGGGAGAGGCCGCGAGCAGAGGCAGGAGGCTGAGTCACTCCGAGGCCCAGCCCCAGCCCCCAGAGGACCGAGGCAGACCGCCCCCACCCAGGGAGCAAGACAGCCTGCAGCAGGCTCCCCAGGGCGCAGTGACCTCGGGGGCAGTGACCTACCATCCGAACGGACCATCTCCAGAGCAGGGCCCGGGGCACTGCTGGGCCTGTCGGCCTCCAGGGAGCCAGGGTCCTGCCCAGCCTGGCCGCAGGCGTCCTCCTCCCGGCCCGGGGCCGGCGTCCAGCGGGGGATGTGAGAGGTGCCCTGGGAGGTGAGCTCGTTCAGGTAATGCTCTATCACCTCCTTCCCCTGGAAGCCAGAGAGACCCAGGACAGTGGGGGTCACCACAACAGCCAGGAAGTCCGCCCCACCTCGCCCTGGTTCCAGCCCTGACACGTGGCGACTGAGCAGCTGAACGTGGCCCGTCCGAATGGAGAGAAGCTCCGAGTGTCGCTGCCCACCTATTTCCAAACGCAGTGTAAAACGACGAACGTGAATAGCTCAGCAATATGTTTTATATCGATGACACATTAGATAAAATATATTATCAAAATTAATTTTGCCTGTTTCATTACATGAACAGGCTTTTACTTCAGCAATGGATCTGAGGTCTTTAAAACAAACATGACCATTTTAACCAAGAAAAAGCACCACAGAATGTCCCTCTTCTATCCAGAGAATTCATTCACTAGACACTGCTGGACATCTTGGGGTTGGGGAGAACAATGATGAGGGCGCCCCCATTACAGATCAGTGACTTTCCACCCATTATTTCACGTGATTTGGTCACTACTAGAATACCCATTTTGCAGACGGGAAGACTGAGGCCCCGGCAGGTTCTTGCTGGATGTCACGAGATGCCAGGTGGCAGAGCGGGTCCTCCGCGGGACTAACGTACCCTCTTGATGTTGGCGGTGTACTGCTTCATGGCGATCTTCTCCAAGGCACTTTCAAAGCCAAAGAAGGACCGGATGTCCAGTGAGGCAGACTGCTCAAAGCAAGTCCAGTCTTCATTCTCAGGGTGGACCTGAACGCCAGGCAGGGATGATGCCAGGGTGTTAGGGTTAGGGTTAGGTTAGGGGCCACCATGCCCCCCGCAGGGACTCTACCAAGCCCGAGATGGACAGTATGTCACAGCCTGGCAGTACTGTCGGGGACAGCAGACCAAGGGGGCCCCACCCAGGGAACAGTGTGGATCTGATATCTGCACCCCTGCCCCTTAAATTCTATATGTCTACATGGAAAACTACATTAATATATAAATGCATATGTTTAGTACATCATTTATATAATATATAACACATATTAATATCATAAATGTTAGATGTATATTTTTAAATAGTTATATTTTTATATAAAGATATGTATTACATATTCTTATATATCAATAGATATCAGGGGAAAAATCCGTGGGCAGAAACATCACCAGGAGTCTGTTAAATATGCAGATTCCTGGGCCCACCCTGGCCACTTCTGACCGAGCAGGTCCAGGCTGGCGCCGGGGATCTGCATTTCACAGGCAGCCTCAGTGCTGCTGGCGCAGCCGTGGGCGGGACTCGCTCTGAGAACCCCACACTGGAAGGAGTGTGAAGGCAACTGCTGCCCACGCCTCCCCGCGGACGGGAACATCCTGAGCCAGTTTCCAGGATGGCCCCAGAGGAGCTGGAGGCGGGCAATGAAAACGGGCACCCCAGCCATTTCTAATGGCCCACAATTGCTGTACCAGAGTTATCGTCGTGCAAACCACCCGACAAGGCAGGAGCTGCTACCATCTCCATTTTAGGATGTGAATGGTGTGGCCCAGGGAGGGGAAGTGACTTGTCCCGTGTCACTCAGCAAGACAGTGGCAGAACTGGGTTGCATTGGGCAAATGCCTTCCAGACTCCTGGCTCATCCCCCTCAGTCTTCACCCATGCTGTTCCCGCCCCCAGAACTCTGTTCCCAGCCCTTCTAGGGCGGGTCCTCCCACCCCTGGGCTCTCAGCTTCAGCGGCACCTCCTCAGGAAGCACTCCTTCCACTCACGCCCCAGTTCTGTCTGCCGGAGCCCTTCCGAGCTCTGTGACAAATACACACACATTCATTTGCTTTTCTCCTCTGTGTCTCCCTGGCGAATGGCAGCTCCGTGAGGGCAGCGGCCAGGCAGATGGGTCTGCCGCTGGGTGCCCAGCGCTTGGCTGGGTGCTGACACATGATAGGTGCTCAATCATATGGACCAGAGAATCATCATGATCGTTAATTATATAAAAGGTAGCACTTATAAAGGACTTAGTATGTGCCAGGCCCTGGCCTACAGGGTTTGGATAGTGTATTGTACTTCATTTAATCCTCACCACAACCTATGCCGTAGGCACGATTATTAACGGCATTTTACAGATGAGGAAACTGAGGCACAGTTTCCTGAAAGAAAGAAGGCAAGGAGAGAGAGAAAACGGAGGAAGGGGTGCCAGATTTAGCAGATAAAATACAGGATGCCAATCACATTTGAATTTTGGATGAACAACGAATAATATATTTCCAAGAAATATTTGAGAAATATTTATAGTAAAAAAAGTATCTGCTGTTTACTGGAAGTGCACAGGCAGGGGGCACTCTGCATGCTCCCTGACGCGGCCCAGGGCGGGACAGCGGGGCTGGGTGCAGGGGTCCCGGCGGGGGGAGGGTCCCCGCGGGGAGGGTCCCGGGCTCACCGTGTAGCTGCAGTTCTCGTGGACCACCACGCGGCTGGCGAAGGTCTCATTGTGCGCTTCGATGAGGAGCGTCCTGTCCTTCCAGTTCAAGACGTTTCTCTGCACGAAGACCACGTGCTCCACACCTGCGATCTGCGCGGGAGGGGCGGGGGGCGAGTCCCGAGGGCCACCCAGACACCCCTGGCCAGGGGCCACGGATCCCTCTCCCCGCCGCCCACCCAAAGCCGGCTCTAACCCCCTGGGACCCCACTCGGTTCCCCCCAGTGCCCTGGCCCTCGCGCCTCCGCAACCAGGCTCCCCCCTCACCGGGAACCCCTGCCGCCCCCACGCACCCCCACGCACCCCCGCCCCACCTCCTGGCCCAGCACCCGGTCCCCAGCTCCTGCGCCTGCGCCCACCCCAGACCTCAGACCCCTGCCCCTGCCCGCCCACCTTCCGCAGCAGCCTCGGGGCGTCCACGCGCAGCCGGCAGCTCCGCTCCACCACGTGCACCGCCCCGTCGGGGCTGCGGGACTCGCGCAAGACCTCGCTGCCCAGGAAGACGGGGATCTGCGGGCAGGTGGGGAAGCGCTTCTCGTAGGCCTGGGGGGCAGAGCCGGAGTGAGCGCGGGGGCGGGGCGGCCAGAGGGTCCCGCTCAGCACAACCTCCACCCCTGCAGGGCTGTCATCTCATTATGAGACTGGGTGTCACAGCCGCAGGGACCCTGCTGTCACTACCAACAATACCTGCATTCAGCACGTCTCAGAGCCAATGTAGGAGGGCCTGAACAACGATGTGGCAAATAATAACACACATAAAATGCTTAGAACTCATAAGAGTTTAGCAAAGCTTCAAGATATAAAATCAATATGCAAAAATCAGTGTTATTTCTACATATTAGCAATAAACAAATCAAAAATCTTAAAAATTCTATTTACAATAACATCAAAAAGAATAAAATATTAATACCCAGGAATACATTTAACTAAGGAAGTTCAAAACTTTGAACACTGTCAAACATTGCTGAAAAAAATTAAAGACCTAAATAAGTGGAAAGGCATCCCATAGGCATGGACCAGAAGATTCAATGTTGTTAAGACGGCAGTATTCCCCCAAACTGGTCTGCAGATTCAATGAATTCTCTACCCACACCTCAGCTGAATTCTTTACAGAAATTGATGGGCTGATCCTAAAATTCATTATGGAAATGCAACAGACCCAAGATGGCCAAAACAATCCTGAAAAAGAACAAAATTGGAGGATTCATATTTCCTGAATTCAGAACTTTACTACACGGCTACGGTAATCAAAACAATGTGGTTGGTACTGGCAGGAAGATGTTAATAGACGTACAGCTCAACAGAATAGAATCGAGCCCAGAAATAAGCCTTCACATTTACCGTCCATTGACTTTTGACAAAGATGTCAAGACAATTCAATGGGGAAAGAACAATGTCTTCAACAAATGGTGCCAGGACAACTGGATGGCCATATATAAAGGAATGACGTAGGACCCCCTACTGCACACCACATACAAACATTCACACAAAACAGACCAAAGACCTAAATATAAAAGTTAAACCTATAAAACTCTTAGAAGAAAACATAGCAGCGAATCTTTATGAACTGGGATCAGGCAACGGTTTCTTACTTATGACACCAACACCACAAACAATGAAAGAAAAAAATAAACTGGACATCATCAAAATTGAAAATTTTTGTGCTTCAAAAGATATCAGCAAGAAAGTGAAAAGGTAACCCAGATAATGGGAGAAAATTTTTGCAAATTATACATACATATGTATGTATAAAATGGAAGGCTCATAGCTAGAATATATAAAGAACTATTAGAATTCAATAATAAAGAGAGAACCCAATTTAAAAATCGGCAGAGGATCTGAATATACATTGCTCCAAGAAAAATATACCAATAGCCAAAAAGCAAGTGAAAAGATGCTCGACATCATTAGTCGCTAGGGAAATGCAAATCAAAACCACAATGAGATACCACTTCACACGCACTAGGATGACTATAAAAACAAAGACAGATAATAACAAGAAACTGGGCCGGGCGGGGTGGCTCACGCCTGTAATCCTAGCACTCTGGGAGGCCAAGGCGGGTGGATCGCTCAAGGTCAGGAGTTCGAGACCAGCCTGAGCAAGAGCGAGACCCCGTCTCTACTAAAAATAGAAAAAAAATTATATGGACAACTAAAAATATATATATAGAAAAATTAGCCGGGCATTGTGGCACATGCCTGTAGTCCCAGCTACTCGGGAGGCTGAGGCAGGAGGATCGCTTGAGCCCAGGAGTTTGAGGTTGCTGTGAGCTAGGCTGACGCCACGGCACTCACTCTAGCCTGGGCAACAAAGTGAGACTCTGTCTCAAAAAATAAATAAATAAATAAATAAAAATAACAAGAAACTGGAACCCCCAGAGCCTACCACAAGAATGTAAAATGGTACAACCACTTTGGAAAATAGTTTGGCAGTTCTTCAAATTGTTAAATGTAGAGTTACCATATGATCCAGCAATTCCACTGCTAAGTATACACCCAAGAAAACATAGGTCCACGCAAAAACCTGTACACAGATGTTTACAGCAAGAGTATTCATAATGGCCAAAAAGTAGAAATAACCCACGTGTCCATCAACTGAGTGGATAAAGAAATTGTGGTCTGTCCCCACAATGGAATATTATTCAGCCTTAAAAAGGAACAAGTGCTGACCCATGCTATATACGACACGATAATAAACCTTGAAAACATTGTGCTAAGTGAAAGAAACCAGACACAAAAGACCCCATGTTGTATGATTCCATCCATCTACATGAATTGTCCAGAATAGGCAAATACAGAGCGACAGAAAGTAGGTCAGTGGTTGCCAGGGGCTGGGGGTGGGAGGAGAGGGCGCCATGAGGCCTAAGGGGTGCAGAGCTTCTCTTCGGGGTAATGAGAATATTCTAAAACTGATTGTGGTGAGGGTTGCACTGTGCTGTGAATGTTCTGAAAGCCATTGAACTGTATACTTTCGTTTTATTTTATTTATTTTCTGAGACACAGTTTTGCTCTGTCACCTCAGCTAAAGTGAGTGCTGTCAATCGTAGCTCACTGCAACCCCAAACTCCTGGGCTCAAGTGATCTTGCTGCCTCAGCCTCCTGAGTAGCTGGGACTACAGGTGTGTGTCACCACAGTGGGCTAATTTTTTCTATTTTTGGTAGAGACAGGGTCTCACTCTTGCTCAGGCTGGTCTTGAACTCCTGAGGTCAAGCGATCCTCCCGCCTCGGCCTCCCAGAGTGTTAGGATTACAGGCGTGAGCCACCGCACCCAGCCAATATTTTAAATGTCTATGTACGCATAATATTAATATTCAGCAGTATGTTCTGTGAGCCACAGCAGGTCTCACCCTGCCTGACGGCACAGACTCCAGCCCCGACCTGGGTGCCCGTCCCAGCTCCACCACTTATGGGCTGGGTGACCTTGGGCAGACTACTTAACCTCTCAGTGCCCTGATGCAGGACAAGGGACGCTGGACTATTTCCTCTGCAGCTTCTCGGTCTCACGCAGCGCGCGGTGAGCTCAGGCGGCTGTTAAGTCAGGCTCCGCAGCCCAATGCAGAGTCCCAGGCCGGGAGGGCTCCCTGAGCCTTGCTGTCCTTGGAGCCACGTAAGCCAGCGTCAGGCTGTGTGCTGGGGATGTGTCCTTCTGCGGGGGCAGAGGGTCCTCCCAGGCCGGGTGCGGGGCAGGGTGAAGGTAGCTGAGAGGTCCCCAAGCCCAGAATTGCACTCGGGGAGGGCAAGAGTCTGTGCCCAGTTCTAGAAGCACCGGGGTCAGCGCCAGGTGGGGGCTTATCCCGGCATCTGTCTTGACCTTCGTTAATCCAGTGGGGTCTGCGCCTACCGCCTGTCGCCTGTCACAGCCCATGTGCCCCGGATTTGGGATCATCGCAAGCTCCCAAAATAGTGCCTAGTGCTGGCATCTGAGGACAGACACCTCCTCCCCTTCCCTCCCGGCTCCTGGGAAGAGAGGTAGGGGGAGGGGAGCCAAGGAAGAAATGGAAAGAGGCCCAGGTGCCCTTGGCGTCACCCCAGGCTGTGCGAGGCCAGCCGGCCCTTCCTCCACCGGGGTCGGGAGGACAGAGCTGCCTCCTGCCATGGTTCGGAGTTGGTCGCTTTGACAAAACACAGCAGCATTAGAATGGGGACCCCCATCACCCCCCTAGTATGCACCATGGGGCTCCCAGGGTCTGGGCTTGGAGAGCTGGCAAGGGCGGCCCCTGAAACTGTGTGCACCCTGCATATCTCAGGCCACCCTGGCCCCTCTTTCCAAGGGTGGTGTTTCCCCCCCGCCCCAGGAGGGAGCTGCAGGCAGAGGCTGGAGCGGGTGGGGGCCTGGCTGGAAGCTCAGCTCCACCTCCTCCCACCCGGCAGGCCCCTCCCCTCGCCCGCCCGCTCCCCGTCTGGAAAATGGGCCTCTCTCTGTCTCTCGCACGCTTGTCTCTCCAGTATCTCACATAGAGAAAAGTAAGAGACCAGGATTTTTACACTCCAGGCGACAGGGCTGAAATGGCGGCACAGCGCACGTACATTTGCCAGGCCCGGAAGCTCCCTCCTGGCCCTGTCTGAGCGCGGATCCGACGCGGGAGGGAGCCGAGGACCTGGTGCGGGCTCCGCCTCCGTGGCGGGCTGAGGGATGCTGGCATGGAAGGAAAGGTGTGCACGTTTCAGACGTGGCCAGGCCCAGTCCCAGCCTCTGCCACTTTCTAAGTGGGTGTCCTTGGGCAAGTCACTTGCCCTCTGTGAGCCTCTGTTTGGTCATCTGTAAAATGGGGTGCCAGTGAGGATGTTGCCGGACGGAGTCTCAAAGCTGTTAGCACTGCCTGTCTTGACAGCGTTCCACCCAGCTGTGTGCTTCCTCTCACTTAGTCCCATGGGTGGTGTCCTCACATGACAAATGACGAGCCCAGAGCCCAGAGAGGCTCAGTAAGTTACCCAAGGTCACACAGCATGGAGGGGTGCGCCTGGATTTGGATCCTAGCTGGGTGGCGCCCCTGCTCCCTCCGGGAGCCCCCAGCTTAGCAGCCGGGCTTGTTCTCATGAGCGGCTCAGAAACAGAGCTGGCATTGTCCCCAGGGCAGTGCAGTCACAGCTCCTTTTTCCACCCTCAGTCCTTCAATCCTGCCAGGCAGCGGCCACACCACCCCTGACCCTCCCCCCTTCCTCCCGACTGTTCAGTCTCCCGTTCCCGGATGGAATGCGTTGAGGGAGGGATGTACTCAGAACAGGCCTGATGTCCAGAATAAAGCCCGCGCTCCTCACTGTGGCCCCCAGGCCCAGGTCCTTGTGATCCGCCCCACCAGCCCACCGCCCCAGCCCCCTCTGCCTGCTCCAGCCACAGGGCCTTTGCACGTGCTATTCCCGGTGCTTGGACTGCTAATCAATTCTCCTGACAGTGGAGGGTGTGGGAGGCAGCAGTCACTGGGGCTTCCTGGAGGGGTAGGACCTGGATTGGGACTAAGGAGATGCTTGGGCTTCAGGGCCTCATCCACGCTGGTCCCTCTTCCTGGGACACCCTCCCAGCCCCTGCTCTGCACGACGGCCCTGTTGTCCACCCTGTAGCCTGTCCATTTCCTTGGCAGTGCCTATCATACCTTGTGACCAGAGACCTGCTTGCATGTGGTGTGTGCCAGGCCTGGCCCGTGAAGGAGGACCGCGTGCCCTCCCCAAGCACAACCTCATACATGCTCCCGGCTCCCGTCCTCCGCACACCCTAGGGGCTAAGAAAGACATGCCAACCAAGGAAGAAGGAAATAATATGTACTTGCTGTGGCCCAGAGAGCCCCGAGACAGGTGTCAGGGAGGGCATGACGGGGCACGGGCTCTGCACGGCAGCCAATCAGGGGCCAGGGCTCCCCAGACTCACTTCCTGTCCTAACAAACCTCTGTCAGAACAGCTTGATCTGGAGCCCCCAGATAACAGGCATAGGGAGGGGACAGTCAGCTTGGGCATAACTTGCCCCGACTGCACTGCCCTCTCACAGTGACCAGGGGCTGCTCCAATGACAGAGCCTCACGTATTGGGGGGACCCCGGAGCTCAGGCATTGGGGGACCCTAGTATTGGGGGGCCCCAGAGCTCAGGCTCCGTCTCGAAGGTGTCCATCCCAGAGCCAGTTGTCCATGACCCAGAGGTGCCGGGGAGCACCAGAGGAGGCGTGGGGACAGTTTTCAGCTGCCAAAGCCTCATCACTGTTGTGGCTGAGAGTGACAGCCATGCACACACCGGGCTCGCAGTGTCCCCTGCCCTGTTCCAACCTCTCTGCGTTACATCCTCTGCCGCCACAAGAAAGTGATAGTACGTACCCTCCCCGAGTGACAGATGGAGAAACCGAAGATCAGAGAGGCTAAGTCACTCACCCAGTCACACAGCTGTGAGGAGCCAAGCTAGGATGTGACCCCCTGGCGGTCAGACCATGGGGTTTGGACATCATGTTGCTCTGGAACCAAATGGTGCCCTGATCGCTGGAGGACAGTCTTGTACCCATGTCCTCCCCACACCGCTGGGATGCCCGGCTGGCACACTCAGCTCACGCTCAGCCCAGCCCCGACCATGCTCTGCCCGTGCTGCGCAGACAGTCCCCGTGTGGCTGAAAACACGTCTGTCTCCCCGACTGCGCTGAAGCACCTCGAGGGCCCAGGCTTTGCCCCTTCCTGCATTTGGCTCAGAGAAGCCACTTCCCAAATGCCGGCCGAATGAAATGCAGATGGCTGCCAAGCAGGGAGGGACTTTACCTAGAAGGGAATAGGGAGCTCCAGAAGGTTGTTGAGCACCTCCCTCCCCTGGCAGGGCCGATGTGAGGCCTTCCCAGGTCCTAGGCCGCACCCGCAACAGTCACATCAAACATATTAAGGTGCATCCACTTCCTGTGTTTTACATGCACACGACCTCATCAGAGCTGAGGTCCCGACGACAGCCCAACACCAAGGCTGCGTTTGGTGGACGTTTAATTCAACCCTGGTCCGTCTTAAGTCTGCAGGTTTCCTTTCGTGTTCTGGAGTTACTGCATTACTTTCTCTCCCTGTCAGACACTGCTCTGACCCCTGGGAACCTCTGGGCCCGGGCGCCCTGCCCTGGGGGAGGCCTCCGCGGAGGTTCTCAGACCACACGGGCTCCGGCCCGCTGGCTGTGGCACCACACAGGGTCTTACAGAATCAAACGGCTCGGGGGACCCTCCCTGTGTTGCAAACCAGCTCACACTGGTTTTGTCTCTGCCTAGGAGCCCCTGCTGCTGGCTCTGTCCCCACAGTTGGCCTGACCACCCACGAATGAGGCCTGAGCCTCTGCCTGCTAAACAAACACACAGTGTGGCCTTGTCAGGGACACACGGCTGCAGAAGGATTTGGTTACAGCCCTTCTGCCAGGTAGCGGAGAGGACATCCAAGCCTGGCCACTCAGAAAAGGAGCTGGTCCAAGGCCTAGGACGCACCCCTGCCGGGCCGGGGTGGGCAGGCAGGGACCAGCTGGCTGCCTCCTGTGGGGTCCCCATGCTGCAAAATCCACATTGGCACATTTAGCGTGTGGAGATGGGAGACTGGATCCCCACCCAGACTTGCCCACCTCCAGGCAGGGTGACCTTGGGCATGACACGTCCCCTAAAGCAGAATAATCACAGAACCTCCCAAGCAGCACTCAGCTGTGCCTGTTTCCTTCCCTTGTGCGTCACAACTGCTGAAGTAGGGTCACCGGCCCTGACACACACGGATCCCCAGGGCTTTGCAAAACGCTTAGCACGTATTCGACACTCGGTAGACACTTACATGATGAATGCATGAGTGACAGCCTAGCACAGCCACTAAGAGCATGGGGGCCGAGTGCGGTGGCTCATGCCTGTAATCCCAGCACTTTGAGAGGTGGAGGCAGGAGGTTCACTTGAGGCCAGGAGTTCGAGACCTGCCTGAGCAACATAGCAAGACCCTGTCTCTATCAAAAAAAAAAAAAAAAAAAAGTATTAGCCAGGCGTGGTGGTGTGGGCCTGTAGTCCCAGCTACTTGGGAGGCTGAGGCAGGAGGATTGCTTGAGCCCAGGCAATGGGGGTTGCAGTGAGCTATGATGATGCCCCTGCATTCTAGCCTGGGCGACAGACTGAGACTCTGTCTCAAAAAAAAAAAAAAAAAGAGCATGGGCTCTGGGACCTGGGTTCAAATCTCTGCTCTGCCTCTCACCAGCTGTGTGGCCTTGAGCAAGTCATCACGCTGTCAGTCACTCATTGGTAAAAAGGGGAACAAGAAAGGTAGCGCTCACTGCGTCGTCAGAGGAAAAACGGAGTCCATTTTGGAAAATGCTTAGAGCAGTGCCCGGAACATGGTTCATTCTCCATAAACATTTGTTAAATAAATTTAAATTTTAAAAACGAATGAGATTCTACAAAGTACAGAAAAGCCATTTCTGCTGATCACTCAACAGCGGATCCCTCCTCCCTCCCTTCCTCCCTCCTTCCGGCCCCTCCTCATCCAAACGCAAAGGAAGCTGGAACAGGGCTCTTACCCCAAAACTTCCACCAGGAGGGCAGAAGGAGCGCGGAAACCGAACCAGTGTGTCCCAGCCCAGTGCGCCACCTTCCCTGCGCGGCAGCCGCTCCACAGGGGCCCCTCCCCGTCCCACTCCCCGGGAGCCTTCCTTGTCAACCCCCTGCCCTCCGCCCTGCAAGCCGGGGAGACCACAGGACAGATGAGATATCCATCCTCACCTCCCCCAGCTTTTTAAAAATTGAAATATAATTCCCATATCGTAGAATTCACCCTTTTAAAGTATACAATTCAATGTGTTTTATTTAGTACATTCACAAAGTTACAACCATCACCACTATCTAATTCCAGAACATTTTCATCACTTTCAGAAGAAACTTTGTACCCTCAGAAGTCACCCCCTTTTCCCTCCTCCCCGCACTGCAGCCCTAGAGGACCACTCATCTACTTTCTGTCTCTAAGGATTTCTCTTTTCTGGATATTTCATAGAAACAGGATCACACCAGACATGATCTCTTGTGACTGGCTTCTGTCCCTCAGCACGGTGTTTTAAGCTTCGTGCATGTTGCAGCTTGTGTCAGTGCTGTGCTCCTTTGGCTGAATACGATGCCGTTGGGGACACCCCCCCCCCCACCCTTTGGAGGTGCTCCACCAGAGCTTGCTAAATGAGTCATCAGACGCCCCGATGGCAGCAGTGTCATCCCAGCTGACGAAGGGAAGCGGGCATGGTACAACCAGCGTGACAGTATTCCGGAAGCCCTTTGAGATGACTGATGGCTGCAGGCAATCTGCAAACGCAGCTACACCCAGATGGCCTGGAGCCGAGAACCCGCTGCTATTCTAGGCAAAACCAGCTCCGGAGTCACCAGAGGTGGAGACACAGGGTCAGAAGAGCCTCTGCAGCCAGGGCACCTGGACCCGGCGAGAGGGCAGGGCCGGCGTGGGGGGCAGCAGAGACAGAGCACAGGGTCAGACCCCACCTCCACCACTTGTCAGCTGGGTGACCTCGACCCAACCTCCCTGAGGCTCAGTTTCCCCAGAGAGAAGAGGAGGATGACCGTGATGACACCTGCTTCATAGCGGTGGCTGCAAAGGTTAAAGGGTGTGCACGCGTAAGGCAGTAGCACAGTGCCGAGCACCACACCGTCCTCTTCTCAATAGACGAGAGTAAATGAGCAGGGACTTGAACAGATATTTGTACGCGAATGTTCTTGGCAGCACTAGTCACAACAGCCAAAGGGAGGAAACGGCACACGTGTCCATCAGCCGGTGGATGGAAAAACAACAGGTTTTCTATCCATGCCGTGGAACATTATTCAGCCATAAAGGACTGAAGCGCTGACACACGCCACGGCACGGAAGAACCGTACAAATATTGTGTAAGAGAGGCGGGTCACAGAAGGACGAATAGAGTGTGGTTCTGCTTACACGTGGTCCCTAGAGTGGTCAAGTGTGTAGAGAGAGAAAGTGGAACACAGATTACCAGGGTTGGGGGACGGGGGAACGGGGGTTGGTGTTGGGTGGGGACAGAGTTTCCGTTGGGGGTGAAGAAGGTGGAGTCTGACGGTGGAGACGGTTGCACAACAAGGTGAACGTACGTCATGCCCCTGAACTGTGCGCCGAAGATGGTTAAAATGATACATTTTAGCACATTAAAGAAAATAGAGTCCATCATCTCCCAGAAAGTCTAAGGCCCTATCAGGAGCATTTGCCATGATTTGGGGTAGGAGATGACGTCTGTGTCTGTTTGTTTGTAATTTCATCGTGGCCGTCGCTATGCCTTTTGTTCACCACTGAATTCCCTGGTGCCTTGTGCCACGCCTGGGACATTGTAGACATTCAGCCGCTATTTGTCGAATGAAGGAAGGAGGGAACGAGTGAATGGCCAGGAGCCAGGGAAACGGAACAAGAAAAGGGAACCATCTTCATATGTAGCCCTGGAAGAGTAGCCAAGGAAGCGCGGGTCTCCCCAGTGTCAGGGCGGGCGGGCCTACGTTTACACCCGCCGGGAGTGTTGGCAGGTGCACGTTTGAGCACCTTGTGGCTGGCTGTTGCTGTTCGTGCCCCACCTTCAGAGAGCTAAGTTCTGGAAGGTGCTTACTGGGCAGGTGAATACATGCCTGAGGAACCCCCCTCAGTTGTCACGATGGGGTTTGTCACGGGGGTGGCCAGCGAGCCAGCCATGAACCAGATGGGGAACAATAGCTTTGCCTGCTGTTAGCAGGCCCCTGTCCTGTGGCCGCAGCAGGAGGGCGCGGGGACGCGCCACCAGAGTGCCTGGCCTCTCCGGGACTGGGGGAACACGCCAGCCCACGCCACCGTCTGCACGCGGCCCGCTGTGGAATCTCGCCCGCATGTCGGGAGCAGGGCCCAGGACTTCCAGGATCAGGTAGGTGGTGTTCCCGAGGGTTCAGGGAGGGCAGCCCAGAGCGGCCTGACATTTCCATGCTGTGTCAGGAACTTGCTCAGAGGGGAAGCGCTATTTCAGATTTTCCAAGTGTCTCAGGCGTGCCCCCAGACCTCCGGCACCTCTGCCTCCTGGCTGCTCTCCCGACTTCCTGGCTGGAAACCCTCCTTCCGTCCCGTTTCCAACCTCGAATCTGGTCATGTCACTCCCTCCCTCGGCAACTCTCAGCCTGGCTGACTTAAACAACCCTCAGGTGGCCTCCAACGGGCCTTCTCTGTGCTCCCACAATGCCCTGCTCTTCCCCCATTACCAATGGTTCTGCAAGGCATTTGGCACACCACACACACACACACACACACACACGTGCGCACACCACGCACACACACTGGGGGTTGTGTGAGGGCAGGAGCCACATCAAGAGAACCAGATGAACAAGACAGACACAGCCCTGCCTTCCTGGGCCTTCCCCAGTGAAAAGACCCATTTAAACAAGCAAATTAATAGAATAATGATGCATTTCAGAAAGTGCTAGGAAGCAACTCGTTTGCAGCCGTGCACCTAGCACAGCACTTGGCACACAGTAGAAACTCAGATATTTGGGGAATGCGTACGCACACGCGTGCACAAGTTAATGCACACAGAAAACAACGACTGAGGCCTGAGTGTATCTCAGGGCATCCCGAAACATCACCTTGCTGGGCAATGGATCCCTCCGTTCTCCCAGCTCAAATCGGAGACACGTTCAAGGTAGAAACCGTTGCTTCCCTTAATCTGTTAGCAACCGGCTCAGATGACAGGGCTCCAGGGAACTAATTTAAACTCCTTTAAATAAGGCCCCTGCTGCTTTATTAAAACTCGTCCATAACAACGCTTCCAACTGTAACTGCTTTTGGCCTGGGCCACCAGGATTCGCCTTCACCGGCTGCTGCTTATTAACAATCCATTTGCTAAATTACAAGCTGTTTGTCAATACAACGAGGCCAAGCTTTTAAATAATTTAGCACTTAATTGCTGGACGCCAGAACCTCACCTCCATAGCCCTCCCTTCGCATGAAAAGCCTATTGATCGGGAAATTCTACTCCCAGCCACCTTCCTTCCTTACATCTGCAGGATCCGAGAGCACCCGAAGCCACAGGGCTTTTGCGTCCCACAGGGAGACCTGGGCAGTGGTTGCACAAGAGGGGACCAGGTTATTCCTGAAGCCCCGGTACCCACTGCCGCTGCACAGATGTGTACGGAACGTCAGAGCCAGAATCCGGAGGGTCTGGCTGTGAGCTCGGGACGTGGGGTCAGATTCCCTAAGTTCGAATCCCAGCTCTGCCATTTACTGAGTGTGTGGGCTGAAGTGTGTCCCCTAAAATAAATATGTTGCAGTCCTCACCCCGGGTACCTGGGAGTGTGACCTTATCTGGAGACAGGGTCTTTACAGAGGTGATAGGTTAAAATGAGGTCGTTGGAGTGTCCTTATACAACTGGTGCCTTATAAAAGAGGGAAATTTGGACACAGAACGCCATGTGAAGACTGGAGTGACGGTGCCACAGCCAAGGAAACACCAGGAACTCGGAGACAGGCCTGGGGCAGACCCGCCCCTGAGCCTTTAGACGGAGCGTGGCCCCGACGACACCTTGATGGCAAGTGAGGCAATAAATTCCCGTTGTCCTAAGCCACCAATTTATGGCACTCTGTTACAGCAGCCGTAGCAAACTAACACACCAAGGAGGGTCTTCTTAGCCTTGCTAAGCCTCAGTTTCCTCTTTCGCTACGGATAAGGCTGCTGTAACAGACCTGCCTCTGAGCCGGCCTGAAAGGCTGGACGCACATGGTGTTTAATAATCGGCATCCTCCGCCCTCCAGGGACCAGGGCCTGGGCTCGGGCTGTGCTCCCCTCCCCAGGGTCCTGAGGGGCACAGGCGTCCTGGACAACATCCTGATGGGGACTGCACCAACGGGACCACTCACTCGGCCCAGACGCCACCCCAGCAGCCTCACATCCTCAACCCGGCTCTGAGAGACGGCCGAGCTCGTGGCTGGGAATGTAAATTCTGGAGCCAGACTTTCAGGAACACGTGTCTGTTTTGTGTCGTCCTCTCTAGACCGGGGTTGCCACAGAACTCCTCCCCTGGGTGGTTATGAGGAGTACGGGAGTCAATATTTAAACCGGCTCCGAACAGTGTCCGGAGCTTAGTAACAGTGCTATGTACGAGTTTGTCAAACAAAATTGAAACAAGAATCTGCTTAACCCCATCAAATAACCACCACTCTTCATTCACAGCAGAGAATACATTCACCCAAAACTTGTGCAGAAATGTTTACAGCAGCATTATTCATAATAGCCCCAAATTGAAAACAACTTACCTGTCTATCAGCTGATAAATGAATGAATAAAATGTGATATGTTCATATACAATGAAATATTATCTGGCCCTAAAAAGGAATGAAGTGCCTATACACGCTACGACGTGGATGCACCTTGAAAACACACACTCGTGGGTGCGCGCTCACCCCAAACTCGGTGAGAGGTGCGGCTCTTTACATGTCCCTCGCACCTCCATAAAGGGGTTTCTAGAAAACGAATCGTAGTGAGAGCAGCCAGACACTAAAGGCCACAAACTGTATGAGTCCATCTCTGTGAAACTTCCAGAATAGGTAAATCCATAGGAACAGAGAGCAGGTTAGTGGTTGCCTGGGGTGGGGGGCAGTCAGGGGAACACAGTGAGATTAGGGGGTCATGGCTAAAGGGTATGACATGGGGTGATAAAAATGTTCTGAACTTGACTGTGGTGATGGTTGCACAACTCCGTAACTATATTAGAATAAAACCCATTGACTGGTACCCTTTCAATGGATGAAGTATATGATAAGCCAGTTATATCTCAGAAAAGCAATCACCCCTCCAACCTTGGAGACGGCCACTGAAGCTGCCTGAATCATCTTAGTTGTTTCTCTGCTTACCAAGGCGATACAAGTGCGTTGTATGGAATCAAAAGATACAGAATGCTGTGGAGAAAGAGGAAAGCAAAGATGCCCTGGAATCCCACCCTTTAGAAGCAGGATTCACATGAAGGGATTTGGAGAGAGATGCCCATTCATTCAATCAGATAAAATTTTTTAAGTGGAAAATTAATTTAAAAAAAAATTTTTTTTTAAGTTGGGTCTAAAAAGGTTGCCTTAAAGTGCTATTTTATAATCAATTCTACAAGCCCAATTTCAGCCATTTGTGTCATCGCTGGTGGACTTTTGAAGACGCAAGGGGCTCTCTGACTCTCACGTCGGTTTTGTTAACCAGAAAAACCAAAAGGCCAGCTCCTCCCGTCACTCGGATGCAGTGAGAATAGCTGAGTTCATCCGAAACTTCCCCGGCATCTGACCCAAACTGAGGGCAAGTGTTTAGCTGAGAAACAAAGACGGACGTTAAATACAGAAAACCCCTTTTGTGCCTACACAGCGCACAAGTTATGTTGAGTTATGCAGCTATTTTGGGGACAATAATTGTTTTGTAAACAGTCAGCAAAGTAGCTTTGTCTGCGGCCATGTGGCTTGAGACCATTTCACACACAAGGACTGTATGGAAGATAAGATGACACGGTCATGGCAGTCCCTTTGAAAAATATGAATGACTTAAATTAACAGATAAATATTTGAAAGTCTTTTTTTTTTTTTTTTAACTCCACCCACAAGCACTGTTAACAGCTAAAGCAGCAAACAAGCCTGCCTTCCTTTACGGAACGCGAAGGTTACAAAATGCATTTGACACACCCCAATAATGGCCAGGAGAGTAAGTCACCAGTTCTATTCATGGAGCCATGTAGCCCTAAGTACTACATTAGTGGGCACAGTTTTTTTGGGAGGAAGTTGAAGTTTTTTTCGTTTGTTTTAAGACAGAATCTCACTCAGTGGCCCTGGGTAGAGTGCAGTGGCAGCTAATTTTTCTGTTGTTAATAGAGATGGGGTTTCACTCTTGCTCAAGCTGGTCTCGAACCCCTGAGCTCAAGCAATCCTCCTGCCTCAGCATCTCAGAGTGCTAGGATTACAGGTGTGAGCCACTGTGCCCAGCCTGAGCGCGTTTTATTTTAGAGTGCAATAATTGCAAATATTTTTGAGAACCCTAAATCTGCTAAATTGACATTTATTAAGCCCATGCAATAGTTGGTTTTCCACTCTATAGTTATGTGTCTCAGCTTCATGGCAGAAAACCAGGGGTTCCTAGGCTGTTCCAGAAGAGTGGGGACAGCTTCTGTCTTCTATTGAATGAATGAACAAGCCCTTGAGTCTTAGAATATGTGAGCTGCCAGGAGGCTTAGACGTACGATGATTATTTATATTTATCTACCACTTACTGTCTGCTTGGTACGGACACACACACACTCACAGAATCACTTTTAATCCTCATAACAACCTTATGAGCTACATATAATGATCCCCATTTAACAAATGAGGAAACTGAGGCTCAGAGAAGTTCAGCAACTTTCCAAAGACACACAGCCAGAGCACGGCAGAGCAGCAGCAGGGACCCAGGGCTTCTGACTCCGTGGCCCTGGATCTTTTCATCACCCCATGGTGTGCCACCCCTATTACAGAGAAGTCAAGTCACACAGCCACAGACAAAACCGTAACAATTTAACAGTTACAGCTAGACCTCATTGAGCACCTACTCTGCTTTACATATATTGATTCATTTAATCCACAGCACATCAGGGTTTTAGAAACCAGGTGACTTTCATTTTAGAGATGGGAGTGGGGGCTCACAGAGGTGAAATGACTTGCCCCAAAGTCGGAACGACCCAGACTGACTCCTGTCTCTCTGTTCTCCTGGGACCATCTGCGCATAACAGCATAACATGTAAGGATGACTTCAGTGATGCTTTTTAACCCTCCATGCGACTATAAACACATGTGTGTGGATTCATAGAAGACATGACGGGACACATGCATGCAGAGCCACCAACAGATGTGCAAGTCCTTGGATAGAAGACTGGGGTTAAGCAGCTGGGGTGGGGCGGGGAGGATGGGGTGAATTCTGGTGTGTGTTATGCCACTATGTCCTAAAACAGTGACAGCTGCATTTTGTGAGCACCTACTGTGTGCCCAGCACACAGCCAGGAACACCATGAATTATCTCATTTACTCCCACCTCAACCCCACAGCATTGCCCTGCCATGACGGAAGCTCAGAGAGCCAGAGTGATGGAGCCGAGCTGGGACCCCACATCTGCCTGGCTCCAGCACCTGCCCCTCGATGCGTAGACCACGGATCCAGGAGGCCAAGAACCTGGGAGCCCATTCTAGCCCAAACTGACTTTCTGCACAACCTAAGTACGCCACATAGCTACTCTGAGCACCCAACCCCCTACCACCCACCCCCTCTCTTCTCCTGGTCTCAGCTTCCTTGAAGGGCAGGGAAGGGGGGTCTGTGTGCAGGAGGAGGGCCCTGGAGGGTTGCAGTCAAAATCAAGGATCTGGAGTCACCTCTGCATGGATCTGAGCCCAACTCCACCTCTTTGCAGCTACAGAAGTTGGTGTCATTCCTCCACCTTTCCAAGCCTCAGTTTAGTGGAGGAGAAATGGGAATAATGACAGCCATTGGAGGGAATGTCGTACATAAGGACTTAGCGCTATAAATATTCAATGAGTGGCTGCTGTCATCGTCATCATCATCATATTTACCATGATTACTATGATCATTGCACAAAAGGACAGCAGTGGGGTGGCCCCAGTCTTTGTTTTCTGTCAGGAGAGTGTAAGGTGGGAGGAGAGGCAAACTTCAACAAGGAGAAGAAAGGAAAACCTTGTGTTTTGGTTGCTGGGCAGGGGCTCCAGAGGTTCTGGTGAAAGGTGGGAGGGGATGGCTGGGCCGAGGTGTCACTGGTTAGACGCCTGACCCACAAGGTCAGCCAAGTAGCTCAAAGGCTCCTTCTGATCTGGAGGTCCTCGTCCTCCTGTTATAGCTGACCTCCTGAGTCCCTCCAACTGTCACACGAGGGGCCCAAGAATCAGGGGTCACTCACCGCCATGACCAGCTCAAATGGGTACTTGTAGACACGAACAGGAGATTGGTACTTCTGCACCATGTTCACAGCGGAGCACCAACGGAAGTCACCAGGCAGGGGTGAGCACAGAGCCTGGGTGAGGGGCGACTGGTGAGGTGGCAGCTCCCTCCGCATGAGGCAGGGACACTGCCCAGCACTGGGAAGGGTAGGCCCAACCCCCCAGCCCCACCCACACATCTTCCCAGCCCTCTAAGTGAGAAGGCCAAGATGAGCCCCAAATTACTCCAGTCAGGCCCCAGCACCTGTCCTGCCCCAGACCATGCTCACTCTCCCAAGAACAGTCAGCACCCCAAATTTTCCTCCATCCCCATCCCTTCACACTGAAGGCCCCAGAAGTCTCTCTGCCACCCTCACAAGCACACACACATTTGCAATTCCTACACTCCCATTATTCCCTTCGCGAATGCACCCACGGCTTGCCACACACGTCCTGACCAGTAGTCCCCCCAAGTATCCCTGCACCTGCCCTCCCACTTTCCTCCAAGACAGCCTGACATACACACACAGCCTCCACCAAATTTCACAGGCACTGTCTCTGTCACACACACGCGCACCTGCAGGCTCCCCTCCCACATGGGACCTCCCTTGCACACGCCCACAACTTTGCACACGCACCCAGCTCCCGGGAGCACACACCTGCCCATCTCCACACACACACGGTTCCCCTGGTGCTCACAGACGTTCACACATGCATACACGGCCATGCGCACATGCACATACACGCACGTACACACACATAAAGGCACTCACACACGCATGCACGCACCGGTCCCGCAGCCCTGCTCACCCTCGCCCTCGGGGAGACTCCGGGGACGCAGCCTGGGGGCCCCGCTCTGGGTACCCAACCGGCTTGGGAGCTAAGCTCGTCGCCTGGCCAGGATCGCTGAGCCTGGGGTGGGGCCCGATCGCCGCGGTTCAACCCGGGGAGTCCCGCCCTGCTCACCCTGCGGCCCGGCCAGCCGGGGAGGATCTGGAGGGGCGGGGGCGAGACCTGCGGGGCCCGGAGCGCTCCAGCACCCGGGACAGCGGAGATCCCGGCTTGGCCCCGCCCCCGGCCTGGGCCCGCCCACGTTGCTTGCCTTGGCCCGCCCACATTTGCCCCGCCCCCTGATTGGCCCCGCCCCGGTATGGCCCCGCCCCGGGCTGACTCCGCCCTGGTTCTAGCCCCTCCCCTTATCTTACACGCACCTTGCTTGGACCACGCCCTTGGCCCGACCCTTCCTCCAGATTGGCCACGCCTCCTAAAGGCCCCGCCCCCCGTTCTGGCCCCGCCCCTGGTCCTGCCCCGAGCCCCGCCCGTGCGTGGTTCGTGCGCTCCGCGCACGTTCGCCCCCGCCCGCCAGGTGTCAGGCTTTTCCAGGCGCTGCAGTGAGCGGTGAGCACGGACGTAAGTCCCTGCCTTCGTGGAGTTCACGTTCCGGTGGGCGAGACAGACGTTGAATAACGAGGCAAATACACAGTATGCGGGATGGCGAAAATGCCAAGGAGAGGAGACCGAGCGAGGAGGACGGGGCTCTCTGGGGGGACCTTAGCTCACGCCCACCCCTTCCAGACCCCAACTCCGGATGCGGGCAGCTCTCCGCCCAGTCTGGCCGCAAGAAGCTGCTCTGGGCAGCGTCATCCGTGTGTTCCTTCATCCAACTCTTAATGAGCACCTGCTGTATACCAGAGTTGGGCGAATTCGCCCTTCACGTGCGGGAGTCAGACGGTGCTCTTGCCCACAGGTGTGCGCGGGGAGACGACGACCCTCCGGTATGTGTCAGACACGTGGCCGCACCCTGTGACCACCTCCCGCTCCCTTCCTCGCCTGCGTCACATTCTGATCCTTGCGCTTATCGTTTTACTTATTTGTGGGTTGCTGACGGCTCTCCCGGGAGGCTGGAGGTCCCCAAGGGTGGGGGCCCTGGCTGCGCGCGTGCCCGCGAGGATCCTGCTGGGGTCCCGGCAGACAGGGACGCTCACTGCGCGCTGGGTTAAGGATGGCACGGACGGAAACGGGACGCGAAGTTCCCGTCCCTGCCACAAGGTGGCAGCAAAGGACAGCCCATGGCTCCTGGAGCACCCGCACGGGGAGTTGTTACGGGACATGGGTGCAGGGGCGTTTCCCCCAACCTGGGCCGGTCCTGGAGACGCCCAGTTCCGCCTGGGCGCCAGCAGGGCGCCAAGGGAGCGTCGACACTGGTAGCTGTTGTTACCCGCGCCTCTCCTGCCCCCCAACCTTGAGGGAGGACTTGGTGGGGGGAGCGTCAGGGAGGGGCGTGACAGCCCTGTGGGTACAGAGAGCTGGAAGTGGAAACCGGGGCCCAGAGCGGGGTGAGGTTCTCCAGCAGCCCAAGGAAAGGGAATTAATAATAACCACCTCCACCCACCCCGGGTTACCTATTATTAACACTGTTCTACTAATTATTCCTACCACTTCTGGAGCACCCAGTTGGCACTCACTGGGCCTGGCACCATTCTAAAGCTTTACAGCATTAATCCTCAGAACAACCCCTGTAGTGATGAAAACTGTTTTGGAGCTTGATACAGCCATGGTTGCACAACATTGGGAACGTACTAGAAATACCACTGAACTGTACACATTGAAATGGTTAATATAATATTATGTGAATTTCACCTCAATTAAAAACTTTATGAAGTCAACATCATCATTTTATAGATAAGGAAACCATGGCACAGAGAGGTTGAGTAACTTGCCCAAGGTCACATAGCTAGTAAGGAACTCGAACCCAGGACTCTGACTGTCCAATGCCTCCTTCCCTAAAGGCTGCAGCTGAAGTGACAGTAAGATGTGACTTCCCAGCCTGAGCAGCAGGGTAACCAGGCTCCTGGCCACCGAGTGAGAAGGCACCAGGAGTGTGGCGGGTGCCCCGGCGTGCTGGGGCGTGACATCAGTCCCAGCGTGGGCTCCAAAGCCTCTCTCCGCTGCTTCCCGCCTGCCCTGCGGGAACGACCCGGCCAAAGCTGCCTTGTGAGGAGGTGGGTTTGGGGAACCCCAGAAACCGCCCCATGTCTTTGAATACCTTCCTGGCAAACGGGCCACTGCCGTAGGAAACTCAGCCCTTAGTGATGCATTTATTCACGCAAAACACAAGGCCCATCCCAGCACAGATGCCCCCAGAAGGCATCGTGCAGGGCAGTGTCCTAAGCTGGATGGCTCCGCGTGACACCAAGAACAGGTGCGGTACGGAGGGGTCAGGAGTGGGAGGACCCAGGGACCAGGCCCTTTGGGGGACACAAGCGGCCCTTGATCTGGGCCGTAGGATATGCAAGGGCCCTGGGATGTCCCTGAAGCTGGGGGGAGGGAGGCAAACAGGGCGAAGCCCCCCCTTTTCTTGTGCCAAAATACACACAACACAAAAGCTACCATGTTAACCATTTCTTAGTGTGTAATTCAGTGGCTTTTGGTACATTCACAAGCTTGTGCAACCGCCACCACTATCTAGTTTCGGAACATTTTCATCACCCCAAAGGGAAACCCACCCCCATTAAGCTGTCACTCCTCCTTCCTTCCCTCAGTCCCTGGCAACCACTCATCTGCATATCTGCTCCCCGGAAGACATCTCATTTGTCCTGGGGCTGCCTATAATTCCTGTTCTTTCTTCCCTCTTCTCAGAGCAGAGCCCAGAGGCCTCCTGGATTTGGGAGCCTCAAGGGCTGTCATGGTGATTGGCAGGGCTGTTGTGTACAGGCGTGCAGGTTGTAAACTGCACAACTCTGTGCAGTGGTCCTGGTCTTGGGGGCAGCTTTGATCGAGCAGAGGTGGAGTTTGGGGGAATCTGAGCCAGGGGGCTACACAGACAGGTACCACCCACCTTGACCCAAAGCTTGGCCCCCACGTCCATTCACTTCCACCAGGTGCTGCACGTGGTCCAAAGCTGGAGAGTCCCTCAGTGTGGAGAGATGGGGGCAGGGGTGGGGGGGCTGGTGTGTCACTGTGGGCGGGGCTGGGTGGCAGAGCGGTCAGTGGCAGGTGTGGAGACCAACCTGGATGTGAGTTCTGGCCCTGCCCCCTCCCAGCTGTGTGGCTGCAGGGTCCCCTCCTTTAAAATGGGGTAACATGGGACATCGTTCAGCCTCAAAAAGGAACGAAGCTCTGACGTGTGCTTCAACACGGGTGAACCTTGGGGACACTGTGCTCAGTGAAAGAAGCCAGACACGAAAAGGCAAGCACTGCGTGATGCCACTTATGTGAGTCATCTGGAGGACTCGAGTTCACGGGGACAGAAAGTGAGCTGGTGGGTGCCGGGGCCGGGAGGGAGAGGGGACGGGGAGTCCCTTAATGGACACAGAGTCTCGGTTTCACAGGATGAAAAGGGTTCGGAGGTGGCTGGCGCGGTGGCTGCACGTGATGCCACTGAGCCGCACACTGAACGCTGGTTACGGTGGTCAATGTCATGCGTGTTTGACTGCGGTTCTCAAAGCCCCGTGAGCTGGCGTGCCTGCGGCGGTGCTTGTTACTAACTGGCGACAACCAGTGTGGATTCCCTTGCGCCTTCCCCTCTCCCACTGCTCCGTTTGACCAGCCTAGAAAGAAAAAGAATCGCACTGGAAACGTTGTTTCGATCCTGGGGGCAGCAGTGGTGCTGCGCTGAGGGCCAGTGGAGGTCCCATGAGGAAAGTCACCCCGGGGCCCCCAGGGGACCGTGGTGAATGTTCACGGTGTCGTGGCGCGTCTCCCACGGGACTTGGTTGGGGCTGAAGCGTGGCGTTGGCATTCGAGGTGGTGGCCGGCACAGTATAGACCAGTGACAGCGCTGCCTTTTGGAGCTGTGATTCGCCCATTTAAAGGGGACAGCTCCGCGGTTCCAGCAGACTTCCAGAGCGGCACAGCCGTCCCCCGGTCAATCTGAAGGCATTATCACCCCCCGACCCTTTGGCACTCACTCCCTGGCCCCTCCCCAGCCCTGGCAGCCACCCTCTGCTGCTTCCTGTCCCCGTGGATTTGCCTGTTCTGGACATTTCGTATGAAGGGAATCAGGCAGTATGTGTCCTTTGTGTCTGGCTTCTGTCACTCCGCATGATGTTTTCAAGGTTCATCGTGTTGTGGCGTGCGTCAGAGCTTCGTGCCTTTCTCTGGCTGGATAATGTCCTGTTACAGGCATGGACCACATTTAGTTTATCGTCTCCCGCTGACGGACATGTGGCTGGACAACTGTTTTATTGGTTGGATAAAAAGTTTCTGGATAATGGGGAGGGAGGGCAGACAGAAAAAAACACCCAGGGAAGAGCCCAGAGGCTGGAAGGTGACACTGTGTGTGAGCAGAGCTGTGGTTCAAACAGGGACTCTCCCACCATGGCCTTCCTCAGGCCCCAGGTCACCTGCAGGGTGGAGAGAGAACTCGCCGTGTTGGTGTCCTGTGGCTGCTGTTACAAATCACCGCAAACTGAGTGGCGTAAAAAGACAACTTGAACTTCTACAGGTCGGAAATCTGAAATGGGCCTTGCTGGGCCAGTCACGGTGTGGGCAGGGCTGGCCCCTTCGGGAGGCCCGAGGGAGACTCCGTGTCCTCGCCTCATTCAGCTCTGGAGGCCGCCTGCGGAGGAGGGGACAGTCACCACTGTGGCCGCAGCCCCTGCCCCGGGAGTGAGCACGGAGGAGGGCTGCAGGCTGTCCCCAGCTGGGGCATGTTGGGGTGGCGGAGGGCGGGGTCTTGCAGCCCTGCACAGCCCAGTCACTGGCAGGAGGGCTCAGCTCAGCTGCGGGCCACCAGCAGCCAACGCCCCCGGCCACTGAGGAATGAGTGCCGTGGTCCCAAAGGGAGACCCGGGCACACACCACAGCAGCCTCTGCACCCCGAAAAGAAACTCGGGACTGATGAGAAATGGACGCTGGTCCCGCAGAGGAGCCATAGCGCTGACACTTTTGGCGGGGGATGGGTCCTCCACACGCTGGTCACCCAGGGAGAGCCCCTTGACAGGGGGAGGGGGAGGTGCGCTCTTTCTCATAAGTGCATGGCGGCAGGGCTGTGTCGCGTGCACCCTGGCCCCATTCAGAGATCCTACACACGGGTCCTAAGCGCGGACCGAGGCCAGGCCGTGTACTGGCGCTGGGAGTATTGGAGTGAGAATAGACCCTGCCTCTCGGAGCCCCGCACTGGAGGAGAGGCAGACGCACGGGGCCGTGAGCACGTTCGCTGTGGGTCAGGTTCGGGGGTCAGGCTGTGCAAGGGCTCTGACAGGGGCGGGTAGACAGGATGGGAAGGGGCATGGGGCGGGTATCACAAGGCACAGAGGGACCAGCTGGGGTCACTGAGAAGGTGATGTGAGCAGCAAAGACTGAGAAGAAGAGCAGGTGAGCCTCACAGAGACTGGGCCCAGGGGCAGCCGTGCAAAGGCCCTGGGGCAGGAGTGTGCTTGGCGTACTTAAGGAACAGGGAGGTGGCTGTGTGTGCTGCGGAGTAAGCAAGAGGGACGTGGCAGGGGAGGGGAGCAGGCTGGGGGCACCCAAGGGAGGGGTGGCAGGGGTGGTCTGTTTGGCTTGGACGCTGAGGGCCTCAGAGCAGCGGGAGGTGTGGGCCGGGGGGTGCGCTGACTCCCACCTTAACCCTCTGGCTGTTGCTGCGTTGAGAACAGACCATAGTGACAAGTGCAGGGCAAGGAGCGGGGAGACGGGGACGGGCGGGTCCTGCAGTGATCGGGAGGGGAGGGGTGGGATCTGGCTCTACTGCCCAGGCAGAGGCTGCCTGTGGAGGTGGGAGCCCAGGTGACCCCTGCTGGGAAAGGAAGAGCAGGGGAGGGCCAGAAAGGAGAGGCCACCATAGGTGCAGAGAGGGGAGGCTGGGGACAATGACCCCTCGCCACTGGAGCCTGACACTCCAACCCGAAGGTCAGCGCAGGTCGCGATCTCAGTACGTGCTCTGCCCACCAACGGGCCAGACCAGGGCACCGAAGTCCCTGAGCCCTGACAGCAGGGCAGACTCCAGGGACCCCCGGGCTCAGGGCCCCGGGCCGGCCACCTCTCCACGCCGGCCTAAGGCAGTAGGCCCCCGACACATGTGGCTATTTACGTTTACAGTAACTAAATACTGTCAATGTTAATATGTTACATATTTATATAAATAACAATAAACATAAACGATAAAATGAATGATTCCGTCCCTCAGTCGCACTGGCCGCATTTCAAGTGCTCAGTAGCCACACGCGGCCGGGGGCTCCACACACAATATCCCCTCACCGCGGACGGTCTTGTTGCCGAGCCTGCTCTGGGGTCACCCTCAGACCAGCAGAGCCTGGGCCCTTTGGGGGGAACAGGACTGGCCGGGCAGGAGGGTGGGGCAGGGACCCCAGGGCCGGGAGGAGGGTGTCCGCCCAGAGCTGACTGGCGTTGACTCATCTGTCCCCAGGCCTGGGCCTTCGCAGGGATTAAGCCTGAGCCTGTGACCAGAGAATGGCCCGGGAGGGCGGCGCTGGGGGCCTGGCCGCCGGTCCCAGCAGGAATGTTGGAGGTCAGCAGAGAGAGGGGACAGAGCGGGCAGAGCCACGCGGGGCAGGCAGGTGGAGCGTAAGGTCACGGACATGCCGGGCTGCGCTATTTTCGATCATAAATGGCAGGTGCCACATCTTTGTCGCTCGCTGACCCCGGGCTGCCTCCTCCTCGGCCCGCAGGAGTCCCCGCACTCCTCACGCTGGGGCGGTTTGTAATGTGTCACCACTCCTGACGGGCACTTAGGCTATTTTGGTTTTTAGAAACGGGGTTGTCTGCCTGCTTTTCAGCCCCTTGTCCCTGCCCGGAGGGGAGGCCCCTCGACGCGGAGGCTGCATCATGCTTGCGTGGTGTCCCCAGGCCGGGGCACAGCTGGGCGCCCTGTTCGCACTTCACACGTGGGCTGGCGAATTGTAGGAGGCACCGCGGAGGCAAGAGGTCAAGGCCCCCCATCCCGGGGGTGAAGAACATGCTGTGGGGCCCTCGGGCCCTGCAAGCGAGGGTCCCCGTCCTCCCAGGGCCCTGACCACCCTCGGCCTCCCTCACAGTGTCCCTGGGGCCCCACTCGACGGTGTCTCTGTGCTGACCACAGACTTTGCCCAGTGTGCTCCACCATCGGAGACACGGGAGAGACACCATTACCCACCTGAAGTGGCCTCAAACTTCGTCTAACTGTCCCCATGCTGGTCCCCCCAGCAAGCTCTCTGAGGGCAGGAACCTGCCTCCGTCGTACTGGATCCTGGATCCTGAGTGGCCAGAACGGACGCATCGCGCAGTAGGTGCTCAATAAACATTCGATGGCTGAATGAACAAATGAATGGATCCCTTCCCTTCCACCATAGTTCTGACTGGGGACCCACCCACCCTTTCCTGGTCCTCTGGGGACCTTCTCTGGGACCACCGCGGTGCCTTGGCCCGCCCGTGCGTTCATTCAGCAGGGACACTGGGCACCTGCTCTGAGCCAGGCACCCTGCTAACGCTGGCAGGCTGGGGACAGGGGCGCTGGCTCAGCCGAGGGATTAAATCCTGAGCGCCCCACTGACCTCCTCGAGCGTTCTGTGGCACGGGAGTTCAGGTTCCACGTCTGAAAAATGGGGAGAGGAAGGGACAAGCCAGGCCGCCGTCTTCACTGTGGCGATGGCTTCCTGGCCGGGTGCTGCGCCTCCACTGCACAGGCGTCACACCTGGACAACGCTGGAGGACACGGGCCGGCCTCCGAGCCTCACGGAGCACAGGGCCGGGCACGTGGTACATGCTCAACAAAAGCTGTTACTTGCCATTGTCACACGTCTCACTTCACTGAATCTTTCTGAGACCCTACGGAGCAGGTGTCAGAGTGTCCCCATTTTGTAGATGGGGAAACCGAGGTTGAGAGAGGTGAAGACGTTTGACCAGGGTCACACAGCTAGGGACTTGGCAGCTCACTGGTTCTCCATTTTACAGAGAGGTTAAGCCACCAACTCAAGGTCACACGGTGGCAGGGTGCATGGCAGAGCCAGGATTCAAACCTAGGTTGGCTTCACGCTAAAACCTATCGATCTTGTGTTCTGCCCATCGTGGCCCGGCCCATCCGTCACCCAGGCCTCCAGCCCCCCGGAGGGAATGGGGTCCTGACCTCCTGACCTGGGCTGTTCCTAGTCACACCTGACACTGTCCCCAGAAATGCAGCCCCACCGGTCTGGGCAGGGTCTGGGCAGCGTGAGCCCTGGCTGGGCCCTGGAGGTGGGGCAGGGAGGAAGCTGGCTTGGGCGTTGGAAGCAGGATGGAGTTTTGGGGCTGGGTTGGGCGGCCTGTCCTACGGAGATCCGAGCCTGGCAGAGCCTGTCTGGTCCCACCCCACCCAGCTCCACTCTCTGCCCTGACAGTGTGACCTCCTTGCTGGGTGGCCCTCGTGGCCTGGCCTGAGAGGCCCAGAGCCGGGCTTGCAAGGACGTGTCCAGAGATATGTAGCAGGTCGTATCAGAAAGTGGCCCAAGGTTCCAGATGAGGTGTCTGAAACCCTGGAAGTCTGGATCTGCAAGATGAGCTGACAGGGCAGCGTGGCCGGGTCAGAGTGGACAAGAGGCCCCAGCTGAGCTGAGGGTTAACCCCTCAGTGGCCGGCTGGGGGAACAGCCAGGGTGGCTCAGGGCTCGGAGCAGCTGCTATTCAACCACCGGTCAGGAGCCATTTCAGTATTTTGACAACAGACACAGCTGTACAGGTGCACACTTGCAGCTCGGGTAGGCCAGCAGGGGGTCATTGAGCAGCGGCTCCCTGGGCCAGCAGCAGGGTGGGGCCGCCTGGCAGGCAGGGCCGGTGGCAGTCGGCCAGGGGGCCCCGGCGGGTAGGGGCCTGAGGCCCATTCTCAGGGGATGACTCAGGCAGGCAGAACGTGACTCACAGTGGACCCTCTCCTGCTCCTGTGCCAGGGCCCGGCCTCCCCCGGGCCCCAGGGGGACTGTGGAACTCGCTGGGCCCCCAGCCCAGGGCCGAGTCTGAGTCAGCCCGTGTGGGCCACAGGGCCAACATGATTTTTCCACCCCTCATATTGTTCTGCAAGAAGAGTAAATACATGTTACAAAACACAGGGTGAAGCTGGGCCAGGCCCCTCCTGTCCCCTCCGAGGGCGGGCAGAAGGGGGGCCTCCATACCAGGAACTCTGCACACATCACTGTGCACTGGCTCTTCCCCACTTTGCAGATGGGGAAACTGAGGTCTAGAGAGGTTAAGCCACCTGCCCCAGGTCACACAGCTGGGTGTGAGGTGGAGGCAGGATTCAAACCCAGGTTGGCTTCAAGCCAAAGCCTGTGCGTTTTCCCAGCTGTGCAGACCAGGACGAGCTCGTGCTGCATCCGTCTCTGTTCACAGCTCTGCTTCTCAGGGTGGCCCCAAACCGCCTGCTTCAGCATCCCAGGGAACCGGTGTCTGTTAAAATGCACACTCCTGGGCCCTACCAAGTCCCGCCCAACCACAATCTCTGGGACAGACCCTGGAATCTGCATTCTTAAATGCAGCCCAGGTGAGTGGGAGGCTAACAGTCAGAGATGGGAGAATGACCGTCTATAC
Organism: Eulemur rufifrons; assembly: GCF_041146395.1. Taxonomy (NCBI): domain Eukaryota; kingdom Metazoa; phylum Chordata; class Mammalia; order Primates; family Lemuridae; genus Eulemur; species Eulemur rufifrons. Next base: position 32,981,382 of record NC_090996.1, read on the forward strand.
CCAGGCTGCCACCGCAGGAGCAGGCTCCGGATCCCGTCCTGGTCCTGCGTAGCCCTCTCTCCCGGGCTGGGGGAATGCTGCCCTTCTTGTTTCGAACTGGTTCCCAGGCGGACACCCCAAGCACCTCTCCAGCTGCTGGGGAAACAATGATGGCAAACAAGGAGGGTGCGGGGGACCCTTCGGAAGACGGTGGCCTCCTGTGAGCTGGCAGCCCCGTCTGGCTGCAGGAAGAGGGCAGGTTTCAGGGTGACCGAGGGTGGCCTGGTTGCCAGGGAACAAATGGCCCTTGACGGGCGGGCGCTGTCTCCATGGGGTCAGCCATCAGGCAAACCCAAGGAAAGCAAACACCCTCCCCCGGCCCGAGCAGCAGGAGGCCCCCCCAGCCCCCTGGCAGCAGAGGGGATGAGTCACTTGGCATGGGAGGGCTCCACGGATCCAAACACATCCCATCTGCCCAGAGGAGGATGCACGGGCTGAGAACGGATCCCCCCGCATCCGGCCTGCCCACAGCCGTGTGTGGTGCACACGTGTGCACACACGTGCACACACCAGCTCCCAGCCCGGCTTTTAGAGCACAGGGAGGGGAGGGGTGGTGAAGCACCACTCGGAATCCTCCGAAATCTGCTAATTCTCCCCACCACCCCTGGGCCAGGCCCAGCTGAGTCAGCGGGAGCCAGGCCCAGCCGCCCCAGCCAGAGCCGGGAGTGAGAGCTCGGGAGGGTGGAGGGGGCGGGGGTCCGAGGGCTCAGGCGCTGGCAACAGCCCAGCTGTGCGCTGTACCTCTCAGGGCCGGAAAATGAGAGAGCAGCCACCTCCCAGGCAGGGAGCACGGCCTCCGTCACCCCGTGAGGGCTGCTGGGCAGAGTCAGTCAGCCAAGGCGTGTTGGGCACTGGCCCCGGTGCCTGGCACCCGAGTCACCCTCAATCCGTAAGATCTGGCATTACTATTATTCATGCCCTCGTTGTTACTCAGACGCTGAGCTGCAAGCCTGCCTGACCTGAGGGTCTCTGGTCCAGGGTCCCTCCCAAAACTGACCTTCACTCACTAGGAATTGTGGATCTAGAACCCTTTCAATGGGGATTTGGTAGTTTGGAGAAGTCCTGAATTTGAACACCGTTTGGAGCTCCCATAATCTGAGGACTTGTACCCCTCGGACTCACAAAGATACAGCCTCCAGCTACTGGCACAACCCCCTCGTATCTGTTACGCCCTCACTAACTGCCAGAGGACGTGCCAAGCGCTTAACACACAGGATCTCACCCTGTGAAGTTGATGCTATGCTTGCACCCATTCCACAGATGAGGAAAACTGAGGCGCAGAGACGATTTCCCTCCATTGTGAGAGCACGCAGCAGACAGGTTCTCATGCATTCTTCCAGAAGCTTTCTGTGCATATACAAGCATGTTACACACATGTATAGTCTCTGTTCTCCACCCCCACTCTCTCTCCAACACAAGCGGAGTGTCCTGTGCCCTCCCTTCCGCACTCTGGTGCTCCGCTGTGTGTGTTCTGTGTGTGGCCTTCCACACCTGCCTCTTTTCCAGCTGCAGGACCTTCCCCAGTGTGGATGCGCCCTGAGTTATTTAACCAACTCCCTCCTGGCGGGCAGTGGGTTTCCTTGTCAGCGACACTGTGGCAGTGAACGTCCCCAAATGCACACTGCAGCCCACTGAGAGCCCACCTGCAGGGAAAGATAACTGGGAAGGAGTGGGAGAGGGTGTTCAGGCAGAGCTAGAGCAGGGGCGAGAGCGGGGGACCAACAACAATCCCAGGGAGCCCCTCTCTGTGTCCCACCTGGGGCATGTGGAAGGGTCTGCGCAGGTGAGCCAGCTCAGTGTAGAACTCAGCCTTCTGCAGGTCCTAGGTGCCCCGCCACACCTGTGTTCTGAAATCCTGGCTCATCTCTGACACCTGCTCCCAGTCACCTGGCTGGAGGGAGCGTCCCTTCCATGCTGTCAGACATAGGAACGGAAGTCGCTTCAGGAAGAGGGAACTGCTCAAGCCCTTACCTGCCAGGGGGCTGCACCCGAGAGAGGACCCCCCCCCCCCCCCCGCAGGACCAGCTGGGGATTAGGCTTGGGGGAAGCTCTGTTCAGGGCTCCCGCCTGAGCAGCTGGAGGGCTACTCACAGTGAGGTCTCAGACCACCAGGGCGACTTGTCTGAAGTTCAGATTCCTGGCCCACCCCCCAGACTCCCCAGTCCAGACTTCAGGGGTTCCAGGGGCCCAGAATCTGCATTTTACAGATTCCCCCAGGGATTCTGATGTACAATCTCAGAGCCACTGCCTCTCACAGGGTCTTTCTCCTGTACGGGTCTCCAGACTCCTTTGAAAAGGTAACAACTTGAGTGTTTTAGTTTTTATTTATTTATTTTTTATTTATTTATTTATTTATTTTTTGAGACAGAGTCTCACTCTGTTGCCCAGGCTAGAGTGAGTGCCGTGGCGTCAGCCTAGCTCACAGCAACCTCAAACTCCTGAGCTCAAGGGATCCTCCTGTTTCAGCCTCCCGAGTGGCTGGGACTACAGGCATGCACCACTATGCCCGGCTAATTTTTTTTTTTATATATATATTTTTAGCTGTCCATATAATTTCTTTCTATTTTTAGTAGAGATGGGGTCTCGCTCTTGCTCAGGCTGGTCTCGAACTCCTGAGCTCAAACGATCCACCCACCTCGGCCTCCCAGAGTGGTAGGATTTGTTTTAGTTTTTATTAATATGTGTTCCCTCCCTTGCCCCCCACAAGACTGAAAGCTCCCCAGGAGAAAGGCCTGCTTCAGTTTCTTGTTTCTTCCCTCTTCTTATCAGTGTTCCACGGCAAGTCCTGGACACCGAGGCTGGAGAGTGGTGGGAAACGTCCGGTGAGTGAGAGACTGTTGAGCAAGAGCCCCTGCCCCGGAAAAATGCCCACGTGGACAAGGACATTCCGAAAGCAGCTTTAGGAAGAATCACACCCTTTAAGCTCATCCACAGATGCCCTGTTAAGAATAAGGTTTTCCAGGCTGGGCGTGGTGGCTCACGCCTGTAATCCTAGCACTCTGGGAGGCTGAGATAGGTGGATCGTTTGAGCTCAGGAGTTCGAGACCAGCCTGAGCAAGAGCGAGACCTTGTCTCTACTAAAAAAAATAGAAAGATATTAGCTGGACGACTAAATATATATATAAAAAATTAGCCGGGCATGGTGGTGCATGCCTGTAGTCCCAGAGGCTGAGGCAGGAGGATCACCTGAGCCCAGGAGTTTGAGGTTGCTGTGAGCTAGGCTGATGCTACGGCACTCTAGCCTGGGCAACAGAGTGAGACTCTGTCTCAAAAAAAAAAAAAAAAAAGAAAAGAAAAGAAAAAGAAAAAAAGGTTTTCCTAGAGTCCCTGCGACACTTGGAAATTGCAGTCCTTCAGTGGCAAGGTGTCCTTAGATGCTTTGGAGTCTTGGGCAGGAAAAGCTCTTGAAGATTAATTCCGCCACTAAACTCCTTATTTTATAAATAAGAAAGCAAGTGGGGAGGAACCTGGCCCGAAGGCTCAGACAGCTGAACTTGAATCCAGAACTCTGGCCGCTGTCCTCCCCACCTTGGCACAGACCTTGCCACTCCCCGAGTCCTAACAGCCCTTTGACCATAAAGCATCGCGCTCACGGCCTTCCGGAGTCTCCCCCAGCTCCTCCCCAGCTGGGCTCGGACCGGGCACTCTCCAGAGTGGCGCGGACGGCTCCCCACCGTGGGCCCCAGGCGGGCTCTCCGCCAGGCTCAGTTTCTCTGTCCAGCTGCAGCCTCCTCCCCTGGCACGCGCTCCAATGGGGACATGCTGGCAGAATTGTGCAGTGCGGCAATTCTGAACTGGAATCGAGCAACTTTTATGACCAGCTACGAAGTGTTTCTCTCGTGCCAGGGCAGGGAGTGATTACAGTTTCAAAGGTTTTTTTGTCCACCCCAGATGGCAGGCCGATAGCTACAGCGAGCTTCCTGCGTTTGCGCGGCGACACCGTGCGCAGCCGTGAGTTAGCTACAGGAATCACCGCGCAACCCTTTGGGACAGGGTGGGGGCAGCTGTTGTCACCGTTTGACAAAGAAGAAAACAGGCTGGGAGCCCGAAAACACCTTGCCGAGGAGCCTCAGCTGCCCAGTGGGGGCGGCGGGGCTTGAACTCGGGCAGGAGACTCCGAAGCCGTTCCTCGATCGCCACCCACACTGCTCCCACCTGAGTGTAATTCACCGGCTGCCCGGGGCACAGGGACCCATAGGGCGCACCTGGCCGGGGCCCAGCTGGTGTCTGCCAAGCAGGAGGAGGGCGGAGAGCAGCGTGGAATCCGGTGAAGGCCGGGCTGGGAGGCGTGCCAGGCGGCGGGGAGGTGGGGCTGCGTGCGCCCCGGTAGGTGGCCTTCGCTCCCCCACGCCCGCCCCGCCCCGAAGGCGCCCGACGCCCCGCCCGCGCGGTCGCCCCTCCTCGGGAAGGTAAGCGCCACCTTCCCGGGAGCGGCCGCAGAGCCAGTGGCCGACGGGCGCCCCGCCCCCCGCCAGTAGTGACCGGGCGCCGAGGCCGCGCCGCACTCGGGGTCCCAGCGCCACCGCTCGCTCACCTACGCCGCCGCCCCTGCCCGCACCCCCGAGCGCCACCATGAACTCGCTCTTCAAGAAGAGAAACAAAGGCAAATACAGCCCCTCGGTGCAGACCCGGAGGTGAGGAGGCGCCGCACGGCGCGCTCGGGACGCCCTCGGGAAGCCCTGGCGCCGGGGGAGACCGCCCGGGGCTGCCCGGGGCCGGGCGCGGGGTACTGAGCCCCCAGCGCGCGGCGCGCGGGAACGCCGGGCCGAGGCCACCCTTGCGCGGGGAAGCACAGCCCGGGTCGGGAAGGGACTGGTGGGGGCACCGAGGGGGGCACGATTTGTGGCATCGGGGACTCCAGGAGCCCAGGGGGCACTTCCTTGGGGACCTAGGGCATGGGCAACTGAGCTGGGGCACGGGGCTCCTCAGTGTCCCAGGGTCGCTTCTGCGCCAGAATGGCCACCGGGATGCTGGGGCGGGCGGAGTGTCCGGAGGAAACTACACCCAAGGCGGGGGCGTTGCGGGGGGCCGGGGACGCACGGGGCAGGGAAATGGAGCTGGGCGCGGGCGGCTCCCCCGCGCGTCCGAGAGCGCGCAGGTGCTCCTGGCGTCGGGAGGCGAGAGGAGGGGGGCGGGGGGCGGCCACCTGCCGCAGCAGTTCCCGGCACCTGCCACCCTGCACTCCAGAGCGGCGCCCAGAGGCCTTGGTGGGTGCGGGATGGGGTCGGGGTACAGGCTGAGACTCCCCCGTGGCCCCCAGGGCGCAGCCACGCCGGTTCCGACCCGAGGCTGGGCGGCGTCGGGGCCGCCTCCTCGCAGGACGGCTTCTCAGGGGTGTGGCTCCCTCCTCCACCCCAGCCCCGAAACTGGCGCGTCTCAGCCGCGGGTTCCCAGGGCGGCCTGGGAAGGGAATGACATGTCTTGATGTGTTTGCGTTGAGAGGCAGCCCACGTCCGTTTTGATAAGCCTAATGTATTCACTTAATAACCGGTTTGGGGGAGCCTGGTGGAGATGCTGAGATTGAACGAGGGGGCAGGACTTAGGCCCCTTCCTTGCCTCCCCACGGAAAATAGAATGGGGCCCCTCGGCAGGGGGTGAGGGGAGCATTTTGCCAACTTCGCCCTACAAGAGGCTTCAGGCAGGTGGGGGGATCTGGCACATCCCACGGCCTACCTGGCTGGAAGTTTGGCCCCAGCCCCTCTCACTGGGAGGCCCCGTGCCCTCCCCAGGCCCCCATGGAGCCAGGAGAGGACTCGCCCAGGGCCCCAGCCCCCCCCTGCGGTCCACCCAGGCCCACCTGTCCGACAGGTGCAGGGGCCTGGCGCCAGCAGGCTGCAGTGGGCACTGCGTTCCCCTGCGTCTGCCCTTTCAGAAACTCACTGCCCTGCGATCCGCCCTCCCCACGTCTCCCATCTGGGCTGCTGCAAGCTCAGGGACAGTCCCCCGCCCCCTTGGAGAATCCTCCAACCCACCCCTCCTCGCCTCCCACAGCCCCAGAGGCTGGGCAGGGCCCTGCGTGCTGTTCCTCCGAGGCTGTCCAGCTGGCTCTCAGACCCGGCCGGGGGCCCGTCCAGTCCCTGCCCTGTTCCCTCAGGCATTGCACAATCAGATGCTCCATGCCAGCCACAGACGACTGTTCTGTCCTCCCCCCACCGAGGCTCAGACCTAGCCAGCCCTGCACACACCAGGAGATAGGCCAGACCTCGCCCTGCCCTCCGCCTCCCCCCACCAGCTCCGACCCCCAAGGCCGGGGCTCGGACCTAACAAAAGCTTGTAATGAACCCAGACAAGCGGGTGGAGGGCGGAGGGAAGGCCACCTGTCCTTTACAGCTGCCGGGACTCTGAAGGTCGGGGGGTGCAGAGACAGGGGGTCCTGCCCGCTCTGTACTGCTGGCCCAAGGCAGCCACCCTGTGTCGTTGGCTGACAGCCAGTGAGCCCAGGTCTGAGCTTAGAGGTCTCTTTTTCCAGGAAGCCTTCCTGGGTCTCTTCCCAGGATGGGTGAAAGACCCTTCTTTTGGGCTTTGTCACCCCAGCACTAAGAATGAGCACAGTCACAGCCCTGAGTAGGTGGCAGGTGTGTCCCTGCGTGGTCTCCCTCTGCCCCTTCCCCTCAGTTGGAACTAGTCCCTGGGCTGGGTTGCGGGGTGGGGGCAGCCCTGTGCCCATCCTCTCAGCAAGCGTCTCGTGAGCACCGCCTGATGCGCAGCTGGGGGTACTTGTGGCTCTAAGTCGCGGTTGCTGGTCACAGGGAAACTGGCCCCCGTGTTGTTCTTTCACCCTGAGTTTTCTGGGGGCCTCTTTCATTGGGGAGGACAGGGCTGCCTCGCGATGGGCGGGAGCCCCGGCCCTGAGAGCAGGACGCCTCGCTTCCGGTCCTGGCTTGCCACACGCATGGAACCTCTCGGAACCTCATTGTCCTTGTCTGCAAAGCAGGGGTGGTGATAAGTGTCTCATGTGTGGGGCTGCTGGCAGGAGAGGGCCCCAGCACACAGGAAGTGCTCAGATGAGGCCGAGCATCACTGCCCCAAGCCCATCCAGGGGACCTGGGAGCCGGGGTCCGGCCGTCAGGGCTGTGGACTGCAAAGTGTGCATCGGTGGCTGGAGGGGAGGCCGCCCCTCCCAGTTTGTCAGCCTTTTAGGAGCTGAAACTGGGGAGGGCTGGGACAGGGCGTGAACCCCGTTGCTCCCTCGCCCGGGTTCCTAATGACAGGTGTGGGAGCTGGTGTTCACACCTGAACTAATGACAGAGTCAGGCCTGGTGGTGCAGGTCACCAAGGATGTGTCCAGCCCAGCAGAGAGGCCCTGGAGGAGACTTGCTCCCACCCTCCTGGCTGTGCAACCTTGGAGGAGCGGCTTCGCCTCTCTGAGCCTGTTTTCTCACTTGTGCAGTGGGGTAAGCACCATGCCTGCCTGGTGATGTTGGCTGAGGATTAAATGAAACAACACAGGGACAGGGTTAAGGACAATGGGAGGCCTCAGTGTCACAGCAGTTGTGATGATTACAGTTACTGAGCATGTGTGGGTAAGACATGCCCTGTGTGCTGGGGTTGAGCTGGGTGTCCCGATGGCCAGGTTGTACACTGCACAACTGCAGGGCCACCACTGTGGGGGATGTAGGTGGATCCCCTACATCCTCCTTGCACTTGAGTCGCTGTCAGTCACATCAGGGAGATGAGATGGACTTAAGCTTAAAGACACGCGTGGTTATATGACTAGCAGAGTGGGGCCAGGCGGAGCAGTGGAACATAGATGAGGTCTCCAGCTTGACCGCTCAGGTACTCTGTGACTGGCTTGAGGTGACAGCTCCCAGCAGAGGTCTTGGGAGGTGAGAGGGACTTCCCAGGGGAGGTGTCTGACCCGTGGTGGGCTGGTTAAGATCCAGCTCTGGAGTCAGACTGAATTTACCTGTTTGGTTTTGAGAAAGAAACTTGGCCTTGCCGAGCCTCAGCTTCCCCATCTGCAAAATGGGACTAATCTCACCCCTCCACGCAGACCTGGGTCCCAGTCAATTCCCAACAGCCTGGCCTCACCCAGGCAGGGTCTTGAAAGACTGGCCCGGCCCGAGTGCGGAATCCTGCACGGGAGGCAGGGCCAGGCCGTGGGGGGCAGCGCTGCTGAAATGGGGGCACGGCCTGCCCGGAGCCTCCTGGGGCCGTGTGTGATGTCAGCCAGGCGTGCGTTCAGGCCCCAGCTCTCCCTCTCCTGCGCTGCGTGACCTTGGGCAGGTCTCTGGGCCTCAGTTTCTTCATCTGCGAGATGGGGTGGTGACAGCAACCCCAGCTGGCGAGGCTGCGGGGTGGGTCGGGTGGGGTAATGCACGGGCAGGACCCGGCTCAGAGCGAGCGCATGGGAAACCTAGCAGCCACGATTGGTGTCACACACAGCTGTTACGAGTAACGACCGCGCTGGGCCCGTTGCTGAGCAGGCAGCTGACTCGCACGGACTCTCACGCGCCCTCTGACCAGTGGCAGCTGGAACGCTGGAGCGATCGGGAGGGGCCTTGTCAGCAAAGCCCATCCACCCCCGGCCGTATGGGTGACTTGGCCCGGGGTGAGCCACCGGCCATCTCTCCAGCACCTTCATGCTGTGCCCAGCACGGCGTGGGCGTTACAGCCACGCATTCTGACAGTGCGTGCCAGGCGGGCGGTGGTGTCCCATGTCACCGAGGGTGGCACTGAGGCCCAGAGTAAAGGTGTTCGTTCACCTTGTGCTCAGGGCTCACACACGGCCGATGGTGGCGTCCGGGTTCCCTTGGGTGGGAAACAGGCCTCCCCGTCCGTACCTGGGGCTGGTGGCAGCCGTCTCCAGGGACCGCCCCAGGCCCGATGGTGGAGTCATATGTCGGCTTTCATGTGCTCCGCCTCTACCCTCAGCAACCCTTTCCACCTGGCTTCCCTCCACCCGCTCGCCTAGTTCTCTTGGCAGAGGAATGGGACCTAATGAATGAGATTCAGGACGGAGCTGATGGCAGCATTTCAGGGGGATCTCTGGGGAGAGGGAGTTTGGGGCGAGAGGCATAGCCCAGTTCACACCCTTGGGCAACACCCTAAGGTAGGGGGAGACATCAGGAGGGACGTGGGGGCTGGGGCAGGCTCCTCGTCAAGGGAAGGGAACCTGGCCTTCCCGGCAAGTAGCTGCCAGGCAGGGCCCTGCGAGGTGCTGCTGGCACCACCCGCCACCCTCCCAGCGGGCCTGTCCCGGCCTGTCTTGGGAGCCCAAAGAGGGAAATGGGCTCTGGTCTTTGTTCTCTCCACTGCCGTTGGCAGGTTACTGTGCTGTAGCCTCCTGAGCCTGCGGAGGCCGCCTGGGGCCCCTTTCTGCCTCTCTTCAGATCCCAGCCCTGCCTCTTCCACTTTAAATGGACCCCCACCTCTCCCTGCTTCCAGAGCTAGCAGCCCCTGGGGCCACCAGCCTCTCTCACCTGGACAGCTGCAGCAGCCTCTTCATGGTTCCTGCTTCCGCCCCAATACTGCCCTTCTCCCCATGGCTGCCAGGGAGCTCCTTACAACATACAAATCTGACCATACCCCCGGCTGCCTAACCCCCACCCCAGACCTCCCTTTGCTCTGAGGCCCCGGGAGCCGCTGCTCTGTACAGCATGGAGACATGCCTGTCACCCTGTCACCCTCCGGTCTCCGGGCTGCATCTGGCCGCCCAGCCTTTGCCCATCCACCCCTCCTGCCAGGATGTTCTTCCCACCCCGCTTCCAGGCTCACCCCTTGTTCCTCTGGGAAGCCCTCCCCGGCCTCTCGCTGGGGCAGATCCACGTGCTGTCTCCCCTTCTCCTCTGTGGCTCCTATCTCAGCAGCCAGGTGACTCTGTAGTGGCCAGATGTGGCTGCACACGTGTCCCCCAACATGTGCTGAATGAATGAACGGGGGTGAGCCGGGGGGGGGCTGCTAAGACTCTCCCCCTCCTTCAGCGTCTCCATGGAGCATACAGCGGCCTGCGCACCCCCAGGGCCAGTGGAACCCAGCAGGTGGGGGTGGATGGGTGGAAAGGAATGCAAGGTTGCCCCCGCCCCCCATTCAGTCACCTTCTGTGTGCAGGACAGTGGGTGGCAAGCAGGCTGAGTAAACAGCTGGGGACAATGCAGGGTGACAAGTGCTGAGATAGAGGCAGAGGACTCGGGAAGTGCAGAGCATGCCCCCGACCCCCCAACCCCGACCCCGGATGGGCCTCCGGAAGGGGGAGGGTGGTCTTAGCCAGCCCAGGACGCCCAGGAGGTGTCTGGACAGACAGCACAGGGAAGGAGTGCGACAGGGACGTGTGTAGACACAGCCCGAGAAAGCATCGCGTCAAGTGGATAAAGCGAGTTGACGAGGGCTGCAAAGAGGTGGTTTGTACAGACGCACTTTAAAGAACATACCAGAGCAATCCCACACACTGTGCCCGGATGCAGACACGCGTGCGCTGAGAGTATAAAACGGGCTTAGGAAGAAACCACTAAGTCTAACCCTATATACGTGAGGAAGGGGCTGAAAGCGTCGTGCACAGTAGCACTTTATTCCTTTTGAAAGAAAACCTGAAGCAAACACGGCAACGTGAGAACATCAACTAAATCCTGGTGGGCCGCACGGGGCTGGCTGGGGTTTTTTTTGGTTTTTGTTTTTTTTTTTGGTTTTTTTTTTTTTTTTTGGACAGAGTCTCGCTCTGTCACGCAGACTGTAGTACAGTGACGTCATCACAGCTGACAGCAACCTCCAACTCCTGGGCTCAATGGATTTTCCTGCCCCAGCCTCCCGAATAGCTGGGACTACAGGTGCCACCACGCCTGGCTAATTTATTTGTTTTTTTCTAGAGACAGGGTCTTGATATTGCCCAGGCTGGTCTTGAACCCCTGAGCTCAAGTGATCCTCCTGCCTTGGCCTGTCAAAGTGCTGGGATTACAGGTGTGAGCCACCGCCCCTGGCCCAGGTCTTTTCAGTGCTTTTCCGTGTGTTTGAGTAGATCATGACTCTTCAAGTTTTGCCAAGTGAGGGGGATGGAGGAGGAGAATTTGCAGGGGTGCGGCATGGGCGAAAGCTCAGAAGGAAGCCCAGAGTCCCGGGTCTCGGAGTGGAGTGCAGCCCGTGGGGGAAAGAAAGGGTCTGGGAGGAAGGGGAGGGAGCCCGGCCTGGGGAGCGAGAATGGAAGGCAGCTGAGCAGGTTCCAGAGGGGGAGTCACAAAGGGAGACTCTCCGTGGAGTTGGGGGACGGAAAGTGTGAACACAGGAGGGCCTGAGGTGGGGCCCCAGCTTGGAACAGTCCCCCTGACTGTGTTTACAGTGTCTGTCTGAGATAGAGTCTACCTCACCTTGCTTTCCCAGCAAAGCTCAGAGTCCCCGCTGTTCTAACCGGGCTGCGTCCCCGCCCCTGTCAGTGAGACAAACACAGCGAGCTGCTGCTCACCCCTTGGCAGTGGCTCCGCCTGAGCCCTGAAGGCCGCAGGGCTGCAGAAGAGACAGAATTTGCAGAATTCTTTGCCGCCCAGCTTGGGTTTCAGGTTTATACCTTTTAGGGTTTCCACTTCTCCATCTTGGCTGTGGGGACTTTTTGTTTCCAGCTGAAGGCTGAGGAAGGATTCTGAGTTTGTGCCACCAAGACCAGAGGGGGCCTCAGCCCTGCTGCGCCACATAGGAGCTCAACTCCTCCGAACTATAAAGTGGGCAAGCAGACCCTCACGTTGCTGACGGGGAGGCTGAAGCCCAGGGGCAGGGACCGAGGGCTCAGGGGGAGGAACAGAAGGCCTGGGCTTCAAACCTCAGACCCACCTTCCAGAGCCAGCTGTGCCACTTGTCAGCTGGGAGGTTGGCCACGATTTCAGCCCCACTCTGGGCTTCTTTCCTTATCACTGGCGTGGAAACTCCCGTACCCCCAGAATGGTGCCCAGCACATAGTAGGTGCTCAATAAAAAGTGGTGGCAGGTCTGTTTTGAATCTGCACATTGGAGGTGTGTAGGATTGGGGAGAAGATGTGTGTAAAGTGTCAGGCACGTGGTATGTGCTTAAATAATGTAGGCTGGTACTCCTTGTCCACTTGTCTTGAACCCAGAGTGACATCGTAATCCCGGGGGGGCGGAGGGGGCACCAAGGTTGGCTTGAGCTCTGTTTAAATCTTGCAGAAATCTTCAAGACTGCCTTAGTGTTCCCTGAAATGACTCGAACTCTTGTGTGTCTGTAACGATAGCCCCAAAGCACTCACCTGACACAGAGACCTAGGCCCCGCCAGAGGCTCGGAGGTAGGGTGGCCTTCCCTGGGCGGAAACGGATTAGGCCCCAGACCTGGAATTACTACCCCAGCAACCCTCTCATCTTAGGATCTATTTCCCCGAGATTAATACCTGGGTGTGGGGGAATTTACTGTCTAATTGCCACAGAAGTTTCCAGCAGGGAGAGTATCAGTCAATTGACCAATCAATCTGGTATTTATTGGGCACCTCCTGTGTACTGCTTTCTCATAAGACTTCCTTCCTGGAGAGATCTAGGGATTCTTCCTCATCCTGCTCCCCTTTGAGCCTTGCTGTGGTTTCAGGTCCTCGTTCTCAGCCCTGGCTGTACATGAGAATCACCCGGGAAGCTTTAAACCTGCTGTCCGAGCCCTAAGACCAGTGAAGTGAAAACCTCTGGGGGTGGGAGCCAGACATCGGCCCTCCGGGAACCACATAGTTACACTGATTGCTTCACTCCGGCTTGTCTGAGAGGTACAGGGATGATGCTTTCTTTCCCTTTTCTGTGCCCGTTGCCGGGTGGGTCCTTTATTCTTAATCTTCCTCTATCATTTAGTTTCAGGTGTGTGTCCTGTAAATGGTATATAGCTGGGGGTGGAGGTGTTATTTTTTTTTTTTGTATTCTCACCTGACAGTCTTTTACCTTTTAATAGACAAGATTAACTCATTCACATTTATTGTAGTGTTGATGTGTTTGGATCTACTCTACCATGTTGTCCTGTTTATCGTGCTTTTCCTTTGTTTCTTTTTTTCTCTTTTCCTGCCTTTTATTGGTTTCAGTTACATTTTCACAATTCAAGTTAGGTTATAAGGCCTGAATGGGAAAGAGTGGGTGAAAATAGCCTGACCTAGGTGATCTGGAATCTTTGTAATTATAGTCATTGGGGTGTTTTTCTTAACCCTACCTATTAGCCTATAAACTTGTGGACAATAGGGATTTACTCATCTCTGGGGGGCGGGGAGGTTTCTGTTGCCCTTAATTCCAGGCCTTGCATAAGCTTGGGGCTCCGTAAATAGGTGTTAAACTGAGCAGACATTTTATAGCATGTCAACAATTTGTATCTCTAGGAGCTTGTTACTGGAGAAGGGCCTGTCGCCAGGGCCTATAGGAGGGGCTGAGAGAGGACAGGAGGTTGGGAGGTGGGGTTGAAAATTTATTTGGCAGTTACTGAATGTCTAGAAGGTACCTGGCTGGGCTGCAGCAGTCCCCAGCATAGACCTTTCCTGAGCCTGTGACTCGGAGCAAGTTGCCGCTCCTCCCTGGGCTTGGCCTCCTCTTCCGCGGTGGCGTCCATGATAGCACCTACCGCGCCGGGTTGTTACGAGGACCAGAGACGGAAACCGTGTCAGGTGCTGGGGTAGGGCGTGGCCAGGAAGGTGTTCAGTCCTTGCTGGTTCCTGCCACCTGCAAGGCCTGTTCAGAGGGACAGGCTGGGAGTCCCTTGTGGTGGCACCTTAGGGGAATGACTCAGCCTCAGTTTCCCACCGCTGATTGTTACCCAACCCCTGGGATTAATTGCACTGACGAGGATGCCAGCAAGAGGTGGGTCATTCTGCCTCCCCTGGGTGGTGGATGCCTCTCTCCATCGTCCTGTCTCCCCGATGTCTCCCGTTCCTTTCTCCGTGGTGGGGTGGGTGTAGGTTGGCACTGACGTTCCTCTGATACTGAGGAGGTGGCTTGGAAGCCTGGTTGCTTGGGTTCGAATCCTGGCACCGCCACTCCCCAGCTCTGTGACCTTGGACAGGTTTCTTAACCCCTCTGAGCCTCAGTTACCTTCATCTGAAACATGCGGACGTCAGAGCTTCTTAGATACGATTGAGAAAAGAGCCCTAATACCAGTAAGGGCACCTACTTGCCACCCTTAGGGCCATGAGATTTCAATGGATGATGCACAAAAGGGCCCAGCAGGCCATGGGCACCCAGTAGGTGCTCTCAGTGCTGTTACTATTTAGTGATTGTTTCCTGAATGCCTACTGTGTGCAGCCTTTGTGTCAAAGCCAGGATAGACATTCCAGGAGCCAGGCAGGGGGCGGGGACTACATGTCACCGGAGGTGTGCCTCCCACCAGACCCGGAGGTCTCCAGGGAACCACTGAGGCCCAGGCCAGCCCTAGAGGCAGGCAGGACAGCAGAAGAGGATGCCGTGGCTGGCAGGAGGCCAGGCCTCTGCTCTGGGAGAGGTGAGGCCGGTTCCTGGCGAGAGGTGTGGACTCCTGTGCGTTCCAAACATTCCAGCACAGATGCACCCCACGTACACACCCACTGAGGCAGAATCAACCCCAAAGGGAGAAACCACAGTCAGGCAAGGGCTGGTGGCCCTGGCCGGGCAGGGAGCACGGAGGCTGCAAGGGCCCACCTATACGCACAGAAGAAAGTGCAGGCTGGGCTGCCACCCCGCACAGGGACAGAGCAGCTCTGGGCAGCAGGGACAGCCAGGTGGAGGCGATGGCAGGAACGTGTCCTCTCTGATGTCGCTGTGCTGTGCTCCGTTCCTGGGTTGGCCGCTCAGGGGAGAGGCTGTTCTCCCAGCCTGGAGACAGGGACAGCTGGCAGCATGCCAAGTGCCCCCAGCTCTGCCCGTGGGAACGGCCGCTGCAGCTCTGGGGGCCCAGGGAGGGGCGTTTAGGCTGTGGTTCCGCGCTGGGCACTCCACACCCTGGCACCATGCTCCACTGGGCACAGCTGGGAGCCTTGGGCGGTTTTGGAGTCAGGCAGACAGGGAGGGGCCCCGGGGCAGGTGTCTGGCCAGGTGTGGCCTGGTGGGGGAGCGGCAGGGAGAGGGGAATGAGCATTTCTGAAGTGTCCCCAAGTACCAGGCGCTGAGTGAGACGGAAAGATGCTCCAAGAGCTGATCAACTTTATTGCAGCAGAACTGACGAGCTTCGGTCGCTGCAGCCTTAGAGCTAAGCGGGACAGAGGGACCCAAACCACCTAGAGTGACGCCATCCTGTGTCATAACCGCTAGCCACGGGAGATGGCTGTGGTGCAGGTGTGGCTGTGTGGCAGGTTTTGAAGACTTCGTATGAAAAGAAGGTAAAATAGCTCATTCAGAATGTTCTATTAACTTACCTGTCAGATTGATAATATTTTGGATATATTAGGTTAAATAAAATACAAACATTAAGCTCACCTGTTTCTTTTTACTCTTTTCATGTGGCTACTAGAAAAATTTTAATTACAC
Organism: Eulemur rufifrons; assembly: GCF_041146395.1. Taxonomy (NCBI): domain Eukaryota; kingdom Metazoa; phylum Chordata; class Mammalia; order Primates; family Lemuridae; genus Eulemur; species Eulemur rufifrons. The sequence goes on from NC_090996.1 coordinate 32,996,811, forward strand.
ATGTGGCCCGAGCTCCATTTCTATGGGATGGCGCTGGCCTTGCACGCAGAGCAGTGTGGCGCCCCCACCCCCTTGGGGACGTATTTTACCTATCGAATGCATCTTTCTGTTACACGGCGAGCAGATGCGGGGACCCCATTTATGGACGAAGAAATTAAGGCTGAGACAGGTGTCCTGGGAGGGTCTGGGTGTCTCCCGAGGGGCAGGAGGCCGGGAAGCAGGTGTCTCCGACTCTTAGATCCCTCTGCAGTGCGACCTGATGGCACCGTCGTCCAGCCTCAACCTCACCTGCGCTCTCAGAATAGAGAGCGGGCAGTGGTTGCCTTGGTCCAGGTGACAGGGGGTGACTTTGACCAAGGTAGCGGCCGTAGGGACGGTTGGAGGGGGTACACAGGGCATCCGTTCCCGGGTGGAACCAGGGGAGGGGAGGCCGGGATCTGGGACAGTTCTCGGGTTCTGCTGGATCGACCGGGTAGACGAGTCCTCCTGGCCCTCCCCTTCCGCGGTTTCCCTCCTGCGGACTGAGCAGCGTTCTTAGAGCAGCGGAAACACCCTGGACCCTCCAAACCCCCAAACCTCCCAACCCTGCTCCTGAGCCCAAACCCAAGACAGCTGAAGCGGGCTGTGCGTGTGTCCCCACCCAGGCCTGGGACCCCGCGTCCTCCCGCAGGCTGATCGCCCGTGTGCGAGCCCTGGCCTCTCCTTGCAGATGCTGGAGGAGACGCTTCCAAGATGCAGGTTGCTTGAGAATTCCCTGCATCTGGGCAAGGCGACATCCGCAAGGCGGAACAAAAGCGTGTCCCGGCTTGTGCCAGCATCAGCAGGAATGGTGTGGGTGGCCCAGGGCCTTTTTTCAGCTCCCTGGTACCAGCGGATTCTGACTTCAGGCCTCAGTTGCTGGCTTTTATCAGCTCCTTAAAAGGAGCCCAAATCCTTGGAGGGTGAACCCAGGTCGAGGCGGAGCCCGGCTCCCGCGTATCCCAGACACGAGACAGCCCCCCATGCCTGCACGCTCAGCTAACCCCGCCCCAGCCCTGTGGTGTGTGCGCTGCAGTGACTCCCATTTTGCAGCCGGGGAAACTGAGGCTCAGAGAGGCTAAGTCATTTAGAGCTCGATAAGAGTAGAGCCAATATTTGACCGCAAGCTGTGTGACTTTGATCTGGGTGCTTAATCCCTGAGTCACGCTGCCCCTCTGGCTGCAGGGGACGACAGTGGCACCCACACAATTGAAGCAGGAAGAGTGACCAGCGGGGTGCGGAGTGGGGGTCTGACTTGAGGTGACCCCACTGGGCTTGCAAAACCCACCCAGCAGGCAGTCCCTGACCCGCAGCCTGGCCTGGGCTCGGGTCGTTTGGGGCCAGCTGAGACCTGGGTCCCCACCCACCCCTGCCCCATCAGCAATTCAAGGAGGGGGCATCTTGGGCCAGGATAGGGGCTTTTCTCAGGCCCCAGCACCCCGCCTCCTCCCGCCTGTCCACGGTGGGCGTCCTGAATGCGTCCCACCATTGAGAGGTGTCGGCTCCTATCGGCATTTGCTAGGAAACCCAGGGTCCTGGAAGGAACACCGCCACCCCCTTTTTTTTTTAAAGTAAACTTTTTTTCTATTTCTCCAGTTTCCCCCTGAGGTCCCCTGTCTGTCCCCAGGTCCCGCCCAGGATCCCTCATTGCATTTAGTTCTCACTCTCATCAGTTTCCTCCGGTCCGTCCTCGTCTTTCATGACCTTGACGCTTCTGCAGAGCGTCCCGCAGTCTGGCTTTGCCTGCGGCTTCTGCCGGTGGGTGGGACGGGGGTTTTGCATTGCTGGGACGGTCCCACGGAAGGAACCCCGTGTCCTCCAGCGCGCGTGGAGGTCCTTGACGCTGGCACATCTCGGCCCTGGCAGTGTTAACCTTGGTCTCTTCTCCACTGTGCGGTGCCTGTTTTCTAGAAGGAACCTATTTTATAGGATCAAGTGCCACAGGCAAGTGTGGGCCCCTAGGAGAGAAAAGGGACCCACGGCCAGAGCCCCGTGCTGGTCAGGGGGCAGCGTGAAGGCTCAGTGTAGCGGTTAAAGCCACCCCCTTGGGGAGTGAACGAGTGGCCGCCGTTGCCGCTGAGGGAGCCCCTGCCCGGTGCCAGCCATTCACACGTCTGCCTGTAATAAGTGTGTGTTGAGTGGCTCTGTGTGCCAGGCGGTTTTAGGTGCTGGTGAGATAGCCATGGATACCCCACTCTTGTCCAGAGCAGAAATGATCTGAAGCTGCTTTGGGGGTTCCAGATGCTGATCTAAACCTCCAGCTCAGTCTTTGAACCCCAAAGTTGTCTTTGAAACTTGATTCAGGTGTTTGCAGAAGTGACCCTGGTTTTACTCCCGCCCTGCGCAACATGCTTAACTAGGTGGGACTTATTACTCCCGTTTTACATATGATGAAACTGAGGGTCAGAAATGTAAAGTAGCTCCTCAAGGTCTCACTGCTCAAGTCAGGATCTGAGCCCTGGCTGGCTGCAGACATTGAAGTCTTTCTCCTACTCGGGCTGCCCCCCGAGTGACCTTGGGGTGGTGCCTTCCCTTCACTAGGTTTGCTCATCGGGTGACAAGCAGGTGGGGCCGGATGGCCACTGTCCTCAGCACATACGTCCGTGTTGCCTTCTGAGGAAGGAGAGCGAGAGCTGGGTGTGTCCTCTCAGCGGGCACCTGGGTGCCTTCCCTTTACTGGGGCGGGTGGCTCGCGGTGCACCGGTGCTGGCTCCGTGGGCGGGACAGGGCCGGGGCGGGGGTGGTGGGGAAGGACTGTATCTCGGCCCCTATCAGCAGGGCTCTCGGCCAGGGGTGCCATGTCTGGCCGCCCCCAGCGCGGCTCATTAGTGAGATTTAGTGAGATGAAAAGCGGGACCAGCCTGGCCAGTTCCCAGCGCTCCTGGGCTGCAGGAGCGTCCCCCTCCCTGCATGCTCTTCACCCACCCACAGTCCTGCACTCCTGGCATGGGGCTCTGTGGCTCTCCCTGGGACACGTGGTCAACTCCTGTGGCCAGCTGGATGGTCGGGGGGCCTCTCATTTGGAACCCCAAACCCAAAGGGCGAGGTGTGGATTCGAATCTCGGCTCTGCCCTGCTTTCTGGCAGCAGGACTGTGGCCAAGTTATTTGTACCTCAGTTTCCCCATCTGCAAAATGGGGAGAACAATGCCACTTACTTTAGAGGGTGGTAGGATTCGTGGGCTAACATATATGTGACTTGCTGAGCACCGGGCCGGACGCACAGGCCGCCCTCTGTGAGCGTTAACCAGCATCTTCCCGGCGGCTGGAAGTTACTGGAGGTGGCCCAGCCTCCTTGGAAAACAGGACAGAAAAAGTCAGGACCCGACTTGAGGGTGAGGGAGGAAGAAACAAACCCCTACCAACCAAAAACGGCATTTGCCATTTTTTTTTTTTTTTTTTTTTTGGTAACAGCTTCATTGCAATATAATTCACATACCATGTATTTTCTTATTTAAAGTATACAATTCCCTGGTTTTTGGTATTAACATATTCACAGAGTTGTGCATCCGTCGCTCTAATCAATTTTGAACATTCTCATCACCCCAGAAAGTCGCTCCCCACGCCCCTCCCCCAGGCCCTGGCAGCCACGCGTCCACTTGCTGCTCCTGTGGACGGTTCTCGTGCGTGGAGTGGCTCACGTAACGTGGCGCCTTCCGTGTCTGGCTTCACCTTCAGCACGGCGTTCTCAAGGTCATCCGCGTCGCAGCGCGTGTCAGTGCTGCGTTGCTGGTTTTGGTTGAATAATCCAGATATACCATGTTTTGTTTCTTCGTTAGTTGGTGGACATTCGGGTTGTTTCCGCTGGGGGCTCCTAGGAACGCCGCTGCGGTGAACGTTTGCGTGTGAGCTCTGTGCCGACGCGGGCTTCGTTTCTCTCGGGCTGATTCCTAGGGCTGGGACTGCTGGGCTACATGGGAAGTGCTTGACCTTCTGAGGACCCGCCAGACCGTTTTCCACAGCTGTGCGCGTTGCACAGTCCCGCCAGCAAGGCGCGAGCGTCCCCATTGCTCCACATCCTTGTCAACAATGGTTATTTGCCTTTTTTATTATGGCCATTGTAATAGGTGGAAAGTGCCATCCTGCTGTGGTTTGGGGCACCTGGCATTTTAAATTGATCTGTTAAGTATCTACTATGTGCCAGGAGCCCTGCAAGATTGTCACTTGGAGTTGTTAAGGGCCTGGACTCCAGGGCCTGCCCAGGGTGGAGACCTGGCTCTGCCATCTCATTACTGTGTGATGTTGGAAAAGTTACTCAACCTCTCTGGTCCTCGGTTTCCACATCTGTAAAGTGGAGATAATAATACAATTACCTGCCATGAGAACGCCTACCTCACAGGGTCGTAATGAAGGTTGTCAGGAATGAGAGAGGAGTCGGTCGCGTAGAAAATAAACATTAGCTCATACTTCCCCCATGACCGTTGTTGTCGCTGTACGTTGGCTCACATGACTTTCCTGCCCGGCCTAGCACCAGGCTCTGCCTCTCTTATGGCCTCTCCTCACTGGAGACTTTTGCCTGGGGAACCCAAAGCTTGTCCTCGTCTTGCAGAACTCAGCCACCACCGCCTCCTCCAGGAAGCCCTCACTGACCACCACAGCCCCGTCCAGCAGTCAGGAGGTGTCTGTGGGCATCTGTAGCCCCCACGCCTGCGTCCATCCTGTGACTATTTCTATAAATGCTGATTTCCTCTTTGTGGGGTAAACTCTCAGAGGGTGGGGCTGTGTCTGTATGAGGTGCTGGGCCTGGCACACAGCAGGTGCTTAATGAGTGCAGGTGGAATGAAATTCCTGGGTGCTCAGCTGCTCAGGCCCTGCTGTGGAGTCACGCAAAAGGGTCTTCAGTGGAGACTGGGGGGACGAGGAACTAATCTTGACCATCGCCGGCTGGCTGGGTAGCATTGACCAAGTTGCTTTCCCTCTCTGGTGTCTGCTTCTTCCTTAGCTGCAAGACAACCAGGCGGAGCAGGAGGCTGATCTCTAGGGCTCCTTAACAACCGTCATCACAACGCTTTGTGGAGCCCACTGTGTGCGCGGCTCTGGGGCAGCCCCTCGCTCCCGTTTGTAACACCCCCCCAAGAAAGGTGCTGTTCCTCTGCCCCATCTGACCAGGAGGCGGGGCACAGAGAGGCAAAGCAGCTTGGCCACGTCACACAGCCATCAAGTGGCTGATTAGAGTCAAGATTTGAACCCACAGCTGATTCCAGAGCCAAAGTCTTAGCCACCATGATAGTGTTTCCCGGAGTGGTCTGTGACGTGATGTTGGGGCCCGGGGCAGCAGACAGGTGTGGCAGAGGAGAACAGAGAAACCCCACGGGGGGAGCCACTCTGCTTTCAGGTTTCTGAGACCCTGAGACCATCGGGGGAGGGGCTCAGTCTGGCACCAGCTCCCCGGCTCGAGACGGGAGCTGCCACCCAGCGTCCCGCGGCAACTGGTACAGATGGGGCTCCTGGCTTTCTGTTTACCATGGGGACAGCCAGTTACCTTTTTAAGCACATTTACTTAACTGTGAAAAGTGAGTGGGTTGAAAGAATAATATCAGGTAATTAGGAATAAGGGTGCTCGAACGAGAGCAGGTCACAAATGTTCCCGGCACGTGATCCGTAAAGGCGCGAACGTCCACCTGCCGTGGGACGGGTAAGCGACACGGGTACACCATCTGCGCGAGGGAATAGCGTCAGCCATGAAAGGGAAGGAAGTCCGACAGATGCCGGGACGCGGGTGGACCTTGAAAACACTGTGCTGGGTGACAGGAGCCACATACGGGTGATTCTGTTTCTCTAAAACGTCCAGAATCGGCCTATCGTAGAGGCAGAAAGCAGCCGGGCGGTGGCCAGGGGCTGGGAGGGGGCAGGGCGTGGGGCGCGGGGACAGTAACATGTCTGGAATTGGATAGTGGTGATGTTCGCCCAACTCCGTGTGCACTTGAATTGGGTGAATTTTATGGTCCGTAAATTCTATCTCAGTGTTACAGACGCGTCGTGCTTTGCCAACATGGCCCAACAGACGTGTTAGAGCGAGTGACCCAAGTCGGGGCTGACACCCCCCCACCCTGGGTGCTGTCTTGTCTCTGTGGCTTTAGCGACGTCGCCCTGTGGGGTCAGCTGAGCGTCCTGGAAGGCTCTGTGGGCAGCTCCTGCTCAGAGCCTGGGCCGGGGACAGCCTGGGAGGACGGGGTACCGGTGGGGTCGCAGCCCCCAGGCCCCGCGGCCCACCTGCCCTCGGCTTCCGCCCACAGCATCTCGAACAAGGAGCTGTCGGAGCTGATCGAGCAGCTGCAGAAGAATGCCGACCAGGTGGAGAAGAACATCGTGGACACGGAGGCCAAGATGCAGAGCGTGAGTGGCCCCCACTCCTACCCGGGGCGCCCTGTGCTGCCAGCCCCACCCAGGACGAGGGTCACGTCAGAATGAGTGGTTCTCACCCGGGGGTGACTCCCTCACCCAGGGAACACGGGGGCCCATCCGGAGACATTTGGGTTGGCGCAGCGTGGGAGGAGGGTGCTCCCGGCATGTAGCGGGCAGGGCCGGGAACCGGACAAGAGGATGCGGGCGGAGTGCAGGGCTCCGCAGCGGCTGGTGTCGTTCTCGCCGTTCGTGCAGCTGCTGCGGCATCAGGTCAGGCCTCCGCCGCCCGCTCTGCACAAGAGAGAGGACAGACCTGGGCAGATCGCTCCCCCGTGTGTGGCTCCCCGTTCTGTAACACGGGGACAACAGCTGCCCCAAGGCCGTAGGTTCTCCTGTGGATTAGATGGCGGGAGGCCTCTGTCCCCGCCCACCACGTGCGCTGCTGAGATGAGGATCCTGTCTGCAAAGCCCCCCAGCCCCAGCCTGGTGCGGTTGCTTTTGTACCCATTTTGTCGTTGGAGAAACTGAGGTTCAGAAAGGGGGTGGGGGTGACTAGTCAGTGACAGAGAGGGTCCCGGGAGCAGCCTGGAGGTGGGGTTGCCAGATTTGGCGAATCCGGTGCAGGATGTCCAGTTACGTTTGTGTTTCAGAACACAAATAACGTTTGAGAATCAGAGTGTCTCACGTGCTATTCAGGACAAACTTGTGCTACAAAAGTTTTTTCGTTTATCTGAAATTCACAGGTAACTGGGCCGTCTGTGTTTTCTCTGGCATCCCTGCCCTGGGAGGTCAGAGAAGTGGGGGGCTGAGGTGGAGAGGTCACGAGGGGGGTCAAGGTCTGTCCCCAGGCCCAGCCCAGGCTGCTCTTCCCTCCTGGCCACCTCTGCCGGCCCAGGTGTCCACCCCCCAGGGCCTGTCCCCGCAGCCCGGAGACCCCAGGGGGAGGGCTGGGGTGGGCCCAGCCAGGGGTGGGAGACGGGGTGGGGGGAGCAAGTGGGCCGTCTGTTCCCATCACCAGCTGCCCCCCAGGGGCCCCTTCCTCCTGCCTGGGTCCCCCCTGCCCCTTCCTTCTCAGTGCCTCTTGTCACTTGTCATTCTGGTCTCTCTGGGGCCCCCGGGGGCAATGTTTTCCTATTTCCTAAATGAAGTGCAACTTTTTGGGGTGTGTCTCTTTTTTCCTTCTAACAAAAGTAATGTGTGTTCAGTACAAACATTTCAGGACAGATAAACAAGTATAACAAAGTAGAATCATGGAGAATCCATCACGAGAGGTGTCTGTGTCAGCTGTTAGCATTTTGGTGTGTGTCTGTTGGACGTGTGTGTGTGTGTGTGTGTGTGTGTGAGAGAGAGAGAGAGAGAGAGAGAGAAAGAGAGAGGGAGGGAGCGAGGGAGGGAGGGAGCGAGGGAGCGAGGGAGGGAGGGAGCGAGGGAGGGAGGGAGAACAGGTCTGACCCTCTCGGTCCATTTGCCTGGAGCAAACACTCAAAGCAATAAGGATGTTTCTGGGAGACGCTTTTGAACTGTTATTAAACTTCAGCTGAACAGACCGTGAAAGAGAAGCCATGTTCTGAAGACAACACGGACTAGACAGTCTTTCTCTTGTTTTCTTTTTGTGAAAGACGTCATTATTTATTAACTTAATTACTCAGAAGTTCTCCTGAATTTTTCTTTTCTTTGTTTTTTTAATTGGGGGAGGTTCAGATCACATAGAATTAACCATTTCAAGTGAGCGGTCCGGCAGCGTTCAGTGCCCTCAGTGTTGTGTAAGCACCCCTCCATCTAGTTTCCAGATATTTCCATCGCTCCGAAGGGAAACCCACACCCACTGAGCTGTCCCCCCGTCCTTCCCCTCCAGCCTGTGCCGCCACTCACCTCTCTGTCTCTGTGGGTTCACCGATTCTGGACATTTCGTGTCCATTGGGATCTGACACTCTGCGACCTTTCGTGTCTGGACGAGCGTTGAGCACGCAGACACGTTGCAAGCGTCGCGCGGTGAACGCCCGCGTCCCGCCGCTCAGACTCTGCCGGGAAGGCCGCTGTGTTTGCTCGCTCACCGCCCGTCAGAGTGTGCCTGTGACGTATTGCAGGTGTCAGTCCCCGGGATTCTGTAAAACCTTTTCATTGAGGTGTAACTAGTATAGAGGTTTTAGAGGCGTCCGAATTTTAAGAGTCACCTGAGCAAAGTGTTGCATGGGTCGGGACCCGAGTAACCGCTGCCCCGGGCCAGAGAGAGGCCACTTTCCAGACAGCTGCCCGGGGGTCTTCCCTGTCAGTGGCCCCCAGACCTCTCGCACCATCGATCCGATCCGTTCTGCCTGACTTTGAACCCTGGCACACCAGCCTCCCCGATCGAGGTGTCCTCTCTCCCGGTCAGTCGGTGTGTTTTGAGAGAGCGTGCGTTCCCACCCAGCCCCTGCATGAGCTGGGCAATGATTAATTGACTTCTCCCTTTTGCAAAATTAATCTTTGACCTGCGACTCAGATGCTCTGGTGATGATGGAGCGGATAAAATTCCACCTGAGCCCAGGAGCGTGATGTTTTATTGTGATCGACTGACCGGCCACCCCGGGTTGGGGGGTGCCCGGTTCCATTGGCCTTTGGACGGTCGGGTTGGCCTCACCTCCACGCCCCCTGGGGAGCCGGCCGGGCCCACCCAGGGGAAGACGGTCCCCGAGGAAGCCAAGTGTCCGTACCAGGAACCACATCACCTCTGTGCATTTCTGGTTTCTGGTTTCTTTTGCCATTTTTTTCCTTTTTCTTTTCTTTTCTTTTTTGTTTTTTTGTTTTGTTTTGTTTTTTGGAGACGGGGTCTCGTTCTGTCTCCAAGGCTAGAGTGCAGTGGCACAATCATAGCTCACTGTCACCTCCAACTCCTGGGCTCAAGAGATCCTCCTGCCTCAGCCTCCCAAAGTGCTGGGGTTACAGGCGTGAGCCATCGTGCCTGGCCTCTTTTTCCTTTTTTAACAGCTTGATGGAGGCATATTTTACATATCACAAAATGCTCCCCTTGCAGGTGTACAATTCTGTGATTTTTAGTGACGAGTGAGTGACACAGCTGTCCCCGAGAATCCATTGCAGGACGTTCCCACCCCCCAGAGGGATCTCTGGTGCCCACTTTCTGTTAGTGCCGTTCCCACCCCTGCCTCCGGCAGCCACTGATCCACTTTCCGTCTCTCTGGATTTGCCTGTCGGGACATTTGGCACACACGGGCTCCCACCCACCGGGCTCCGGCTCCTCTCAGGTTGAGCCTCCGCAGGGAGCTCCGTCTCGGCTGCTGATTCGTATTTCTCAGCTCACTTTGCCTCTTCGAGCAGGTGTCTTCTTACTCCCGTTGTAGAGAAGGGACACTGAGACCTGGCAAGGGGAAGGGACTGGCTGCCCCGGGGTTAGCCCCAGCCTGCCCTGTCCTCTCACTGGCAGGTCGTCACCGCCCCTGCGGGACACAGGGGTCAGATGTGCAGGGAGTGAGTTAACCGGCTGTGTTTAGCAACCGCCGTCCTGGCTGCCCCCATCGCTCTTCCCTAAACAGAGACCCTGGACTCGTCAGCAACCTGTCACTGGCACCTCCCAGTATCTCCCTACTCCGTTCACTCTCGCCACGTCCCCGGGTGCCACACTTGCTTTGCCCCTGGTGGTGTCACAGACGGCTGACTGTCCTCCCGGCTCACAGGCTGGCTGCCTACAGCCTCTGCCTCCGTGGAGCCCCCCTGCCCCGCGCACAGGCCCCAGTGCCCTCGCCCTCCCACCTCTCTCCATCCCCTTTCCTCCCCCTTCCCTGCCTTCCAGCCTCAGCAGCCTTCTCACTGTGCCTCAGGCTCTGCCCCAGGGCCTTTGCACAGGCTGTTCCCTCTACCTACAACACTCTTCCCTTTCATCCTTCATGCTTAGCTTGTGTCACCACCTCAGAGTGGCCTCCCTGACCACGGCAGCTGAAGTTGGTTCCCTCATTCTCTAGCTGGTGTGTTTCCTTCATAAACACAGACTGCCAGGAACTTGCAGTCACCTGTGTGCAGTTTAGGTGCGGTGGCCTTCCTGGCGGTCTCCCAGACTGGACCCCAGGTGGGCAGGGCCCCACCTCTTGCGCTCACAGCCCTGTCCCAGCACCCAGCGCATAGTAGGCATCTGAGCTTTGTCTGCTGCATGGCCGGAGGAAAGGCTGGGTGGGGCCAGGGGAGCCCCGCAGTGGCCCCCTTCCTTCTGCCCTCCCATGGACGCAGGGCCCACTGAGTCCCCACTCCCTGTCCCTTCTCTCTCGTGACCCCCCAGGACCTGGCCCGGCTGCAGGAGGGTCGGCAGCCCGAGCACCGGGACGTGGCGCTGCAGAGGGTGTCGGACTCGGAGAAGCTGCTGTACGTGCTGGAGGCGGACTCGGCCATCGCCAAGCACATGAAGCACCCCCAGGGGGACATGATCGCCGAGGAGTAGGTCCCTTCCGTTCTGGGCCGTGGGCCAGGGCAGGAGCCCAGTCGGGGTTGATGGAGGGCCAGTGAGGTGCCGGACGCCTCACGTTCATGGCAATGCTATTTTGCAGTTGGGGAAACTGAGGCTCGAGGATTTGATGTCCCTTGTTCTGGTCGCAATACGACCGCAGCTCTCTGTGCCACCGTGCTGTCTGACCTCCACGCTTTTGCACGAGCTCCCGCACTGCCCGGGGCCCCATCCCTGACCTCCCAGGCTCAGGGCTCGTGCTGCAGCATCATAACATGGGGAACCAGCCCCCTTGACCTCACCCTTGTCCCGTGCCCGCCCCTGGCAGGAGCAGGGGCCTCTCAGTGCCCCATGACCCCTGCACTTGTCCTTTGCTGGATGGTGGGCTCTAGACAGCAATGGACTTGCCACTTTCTTCTGGAATCTTCTGCGGTTCTGGGCACACAGTAGGCACTCAGGAAACTTGATGGGGGAAGGCAGGTTGAGGGAAGGTGGCCAGGAGGGGTGGGAGGGTGCAGTGATTGTCTGGAACCCAAGGCCACTGTCACCCTGTCCTTCCAGGCCATGGAGGCCTGTCCCTGGGGCGTGGGCAGTGCCAGCGAGCCCCACTAAACGGGTGGCCTCTCTCCCCACTCAGCATCCGCCAGCTGAAGGAGCGCGTGACCAACCTGCGTGGGAAACACAAGCAGATCTACAACCTGGCAGTGAAGGAGGTGGACCCGCAGGTCAACTGGGCGGCGCTGGTGGAGGAGAAGCTGGTACGGCCAGGGCGGGGCCGCCTGCTCCAGCGGGGAGGGGGCCGTGTGTGCAGGGAGAGCCCCGCGGAGTCACGGGCACCACGGTCCTGCTGGGGAGGGGGTCACGGTCCCAAGGATTCCCGATGTGCCGATGAGAAAAGTGAGGCTCAGAGAGGTGCGGTGCCAAGTCCAGGGTCACACAGCACAAGTGGAGATTTGGCTCTGGGCCCATCAGCCACCCACCAGGCTGCCCTTGGGCCTCCCCCTGTGATCCTGGCTCATTGGGGTCCTGGCAGGGCTCTGTGGGCAGGCAGCAGGGAGTGGCCAGACTTCTGGCCTGCCACCATCCTTCCAGCGCCTTCCATGGCGCATGGCTGAGAAATGCGTGGCTGCTGCAGCCGGCTTTCCTGGGTTCAAGTCTTAGCTCCCCACCTTTTAGAGGTGTGACCCTGGTCAGGTGGCTCCCCCTCGCCCAGCCTCAGTTTCCCCAGCTGTGAAATGGAAGCAGTAACTACGTTGGCCCCTGAGGTTGCCGGGAGATGAAGGGAGATGGGGCATGTAAATGCTCAGCGAGGGGAACTCACCGTTTCCCCCCACCGAGCGCTGTCTCCCCCCGCCCGGCCAGGACAAGCTGAGCAGCCAGAGCTTTGGGACGGACCTGCCGCTGGTGGACCACCAAGTGGAGCAGCACAACATCTTCCACAACGAGGTCAAGGCCATCGGGCCCCACCTGGCCAAGGACGGGGATAAGGTGGGACACGTGACGGTGACGGTGGGGCCCCGGGAGGGAGGGGCCGCACCTGCGTCCTGGCCTTAACCAGCGCTCTGTCCTCAGGAGCAGAACAGCGAACTCCGGGCCAAGTACCAGAAACTGCTGGTGAGACAAGAACTGATTCTCTTAGAGCGACGCAGGCGGCCGCGGATGCTTGGGCCGGGACGGCAGGGGGTTTGCTGGGAAGAGATGGGCCCCAGCCCCTCCCCGAGAGGCCCCGCAGTTTGGCTTCTTTGCTCATGACAGCCCTGATAGACCCCGGGGTATAGCCTGTCCTGCCACGTGCGGCTTATTTTCTTATTAAGCACCTGCTGTGTGCCAAGTAGGAGGCCACGTGCTTTCTATACGAAAGTGTTTACTTCCCTATCCCAAACCTTTAAAGAATGTGTTCTTTTTACAATTGCACAACTGATACAAAAATGCATCCTTATGCAAATGTTTCAAACATCCCGGATGTGAGAATACGGAGGCAGCAGCGTAGAGAGTTAGGAGCCAGACTCCCTCCACGCCTGGCTTGTTGGGCGTAATCGACCTTGAGCGATTACTTAGCCTCTGGGAGCCTCAGTTTCCTCGTCTGTGAAATGGAGCTCCTGTGAGTCTCTGTTTCGTAGGGTGCTTTTTTTTTTTTTTTTTGAGACAGAGTCTCACTCTGTTGCCCGGGCTAGAGTGAGTGCCGTGGCGTCAGCCTAGCTCACAGCAACCTCAAACTCCTGGGCTTAAGCGATCCTCCTGTCTCAGCCTCCCGAGTAGCTGGGACTACAGGCATGCGCCACCATGCCCGGCTAATTTTTTGTATATATATCTTTTAGTTGTCCATATAATTTCTTTCTATTTTTAGTAGAGACGGGGTCTCACTCTTGCTCAGGCTGGTCTCGAACTCCTGACCTCGAGCGATCCACCCGCCTCGGCCTCCCAGAGTGCTAGGATTACAGGCGTGAGCCACCGCGCCCGGCCCGTAGGGTGCTTTGAGGATTAAATTAGTTAGTACTGGGGAAGTCCGTAGCACAGTCCTGGCATGTGGAGAGCCATACATGTTAGCGGTCGGGGGGGCTGGCTGGGAAGTGGCCAGAGCCCGGCCCAGCCCTGTCCTGCCCCCACCCCCGCCCCGCAGGCGGCATCGCAGGCGCGGCAGCAGCACCTGAGCTCGCTGCAGGACTACATGCAGCGCTGCACCAACGAGCTGTACTGGCTGGACCAGCAGGCCAAGGGCCGCATGCAGTACGACTGGAGCGACCACAACCTCGACTACCCTAGCCGCCGGCGCCAGTACGAGGTGGGCGCTAGGGCCTGGGGGACAGGGCAGGGGGAGCTGGGAGGGAGCACGGGGCTGCCAGGCTGGGTGCTGAGTCCTCACCACTGCCTGCCCCCACCCTGTAGAATTTCATCAACCGGAACCTGGAGACCAAGGAGGAGCGAATCAACAAGCTGCACAGTGAGGGTGACCAGCTGCTCGTGGCCGAGCACCCGGGGAGGAACTCCATCGAGGTGCGTGTGCCCCGGGGCGGCCTCAGGGTGGCCTCTCCCTATGGGCCGCCCGGAGCTCGGGCAGCCCGCAGAGGTGGGGTGTCCCGCAAGCTGCATCCTACGTCTGTCTGTCTGTCTGTTTCACTGTCTCCATCTCGCCCTGTCTGACCCTGCCATTCCCTGCCCTTGGCCCCTGAAACCCACGTGAGGCTATGTTAGTTTCCTGCGGCTGCTGCAACAAATTCCCACGAACTTGGTGGCTTCAAACGACAGAAAGTCACTCTCTCGCAGTTCTGGGGGCATAGTCTCAATCAAAGTGTGCATTGCAGAACCTGAGCACCTATACGTGGCAGCCCTACCTGGCTCCTTGAAAGACCCCCTCTCCCCTCCTCCCACCCCTGAGTAAGAGCTGCCTACCCCTGTGGGAGCCGCACCCAGGCAGATGCTAGGAGCCCCCCTCCCCACCATCCTTGGGCCCGGATTCCTGCCAGTCCCACGCTGTAGTTCCGGGTGCCATCAGCGCCCTGCCCGTCCTTCTCCCGGCAGGCGCACATGGAGGCCGTGCACGCAGACTGGAAGGAGTACCTGAACCTGCTCATCTGCGAGGAGAGCCACCTCAAGTACATGGAGGACTACCACCAGGTACCCACCTGGCTCCCAGGAGCCCCCAGACCGGGGGTGCCATCTCGTGAGAGTGCTCAGTGTCCACTCGGCTCAACTCATGGCCTCGTGTCACTTGGTCAGGGAGCCTTGCAGGGCTGCCACCCCGGGCCCTGGGTGCCCCTGCTTCTGCTGGCGTGCACAGGCATGTCGCCAGCTTGCTGGGTCCTTGTGAGTCTTCCCTGGGGACTGATGTGCCAGGTCAGCGTGAGGCCCAGGAATGAGTGTGTGGCTTTTAATTTTGGTAAAATACATATATGACACAAAATGTGCCATTGTAGCCATTTTTAAGTGTACAGAATTCAGTGGCGTTCATTACATTCACGACATTGTGAATATACCATCGCAGCTGTCTATTGCCGAAACTTCTCATCGCCCCGAACAGGAACTCTGTACCCGTCGTCAGTCTCGCCCCAGCCTCCCTCCCCAGCCCCTGGTCACCTCTCAGCCACGTGCTGTCCCTGATATTTCCTGTCTAGAATGGATGTGAGGAGTAAGTGGAGTCACACATGTGGACTTTTCTGCCTGGCTCCTGTCTGGGCGTGTTTTCAAGGTCCCCGTGTTGAGCGTGTGCCAGTGCCTCAGTCCCTTTCTGTGGCTGAATAGTAGCACGTTGTAGGCCACACTGTGTCCATTCATTCGGTGATGGGCGCGCGTTTCTGGAGGAAGGTATGTCTTTAACAAGCTGCAGGTGATCCTCATGCTCGGGGTATCTGGGGAAAATTGAACAAACCAGGCAACGCCGTGTAACTCCCGGTTCCGTGTCTGAGCCACACGTGAGCTTCACGGGGATCCCAAAGTCCCGTTCATGGCCACGGTCCAAGTATTCAGCCCAGGGGACAGCTGATGATGAATGACTCAAGAGTTGATGGACCGAAGAATGGGCAAGAGAATTTTCGAGAACAGAAAGGGGAGGCGTCTATCAGGACTTAGAGTGAAAGTACAGTATCAAGTCAGGTGTTCCTGGCACAGAAAGAGGAATGGGATGAAAGGGAGCCCAAAGCTTGCTGGTACATGAATGAAAACGTAACGTGTCGTGGAGGTGGCATCTCATGGATTGGTGGGAAGGGACCTGGCTTCTTCCCCAGAAGACCCCTGGGGGCCAGGCTGGGGAGGGTGGGGTGTCCCTGAGCAGAGAAGCCTGAGGCTCAGTACAGGGTCCCATCTTGGCCTTGGAGAATGGAGCTTGAAGCCACAGAAAGAAGCCCAGGGTCCTCTAGTGGTTTCCTGTCTGTGACACGGCACCCGGTCCCCTAGTTCCACAGAGACGTGAAGGATGCTCAGGAGCTGCTGCGCAAGGTGGACTCGGACCTGGACCAGAAATACAGCCCCGACTTCAAGGACCAGTACCAGATCGAGCTGCTGCTGCGGGAGCTGGATGTGAGCGATGCTGGGGACCCTGCTGGCCCCGTGGGGGCCTCTCTGCACCCACCGCCTTCAGCCCTGAGCCGCCCCCTCCACCACTCCCCACCTGCTCACTGGGGGGCTCCACCTCCGCTCTCCCCCTTCCCACCAAGGGAAAGTTGTGTCTCACCTGGCCCCCACCCCACTCTCTTCAGGACCAGGAGAAGGCTCTGGACAAGTATGAGGACGTGGTGCGGGGGCTGCAGAAGCGAGGGCAGCAGGTGGTGCCCCTCAAGTACCGCCGGGAGACTCCGCTCAAGCCCATCCCCGTGGAGGCACTCTGTGACTTTGAGAGTGACCAGGTGAGCCGCTGTCCCGGGTGCCCCAGGTAGGCTCGGCCCAGATTTGCCTCTCTTTGTGTCACTGAAGTTTTAGGGGTAACATGGCTGGATCCAGGGACTCAAAGATCTCAGGAACCTGTGTCCATCTCCATTGTTGCTGTCACTGTCTGCTGACCCTTGCCCTCGTGGCGGTGGACTTGTGCCCCCCACACTGCTCCCACCCCTGCTGCCCTGGCCTTAAATTCTGACAGCTTAGCAACCCCAGTCATTCCAGCCAAAGGCCCAGGGAATGTTCTCATTGGCTCACTTTGAGTCATGTGTCCAACCTAAACCAATCACTGTGGCTGGGGAATGCTAGTCTCTAATTGGCCAGGCCTGAGTCACGTGTCCATTTGGAGACTGGATAGTGGACTGCAAATGGGGACGGGTGGTCCCCCAAAGGGACGAGGAAATGGAGGTGGGCTGCTGGGCTGGCAGACCCAACACCTGCCACTTCCTGTGGGCCCCTCCCAACCCTATCACTAAACATCTCGGGGAGGGTCTGAGATGGGCTGAGCCTTCCGCGGTCCAAGAATTCGGCACTGGGCTGAGATGGTGACCGGGCTGCCAGGCCACAGTTGAGGCAGCTCTCTCCGTGTCCTGACTGTCTGGCTGCCCCTGCCAGGGCCTGATCTCGAGGGGCTACAGCTACACCCTGCAGAAGAACAACGGGGAGAATTGGGAGCTCGTGGACAGTGCTGGGAACAAGCTGACCGCCCCCGCCGTCTGCTTCATGATCCCACCCACCGACCCCGAGGCCCTGGCTCTGGCTGACAGGTACAGTGTGGGCTGGCCCCACCCCCAGGGCTTCTCAACCGTTCCCAGCCCTGGGCATTCTGACTCAGCCTCCGACACCCCACACCTGCACCCCCTTGGAGGCTCGAGTAGAAGGAGCAGATCTGTTGGGCTGGCTACAGGCCTCGTCCGGCGAGGGTTTCTCTGCATGAGCCTCTGGGCTCACACGCTGCCTCCTTTACCTGCAATGCCCACTCGCTGCCTGGCTGGCTCAGCCCTTGGCTGGAGGCCTCAGCCCCAGGGTGCCCGCCCCTCCACTTGGTGCAGGGTGAGGGCTGCCTCCTCTGCACTCGGGCACCTTCTCCCGCTGCGCCCACCACTGTTTAGGAAGATGAGTTGTGTGTGCGCCAGTATCGCTGGGCCTGGGCTCCTTGGCTTTAGTATCTCCAGGGCCTGGTTCACTGGCTGGTGCAAAGTAGGCACCCAAGAACTCTACTGAACCAGTGGATGATTCAGACACCTCATTTATTCTTCAACCAATGCCTGTTGAGCACCTACTGTGTACTGCTCCCCCAGAGATAACACCTTGGTGGAGAAGGCCAATGGAGAGACAATTTTAGGTAGTAAGACTCGCTATGAAGGAAAAAGCACGGAAGGAGGAAGCAAGAGGGAGGAAGGGTCCCGAACGCAGAGGCAGAGTAAGACTGACATTGTAGCAGCCCTCGCCGCCCCTGCCGTCTGCCCGTGTGGGCCCTGCCTCTGTGGGGTGGGGGGTGGCTACCTGGGTCCCCAGCTGCTGCTTGCCTTCACAGCCTGGGCAGCCAGTACCGGAGCGTGCGGCAGAAGGCAGCCGGGAGCAAGCGCGCACTGCAGCAGCGGCATGAGGTGCTGAAGACGGAGAACCCTGGAGGTGGGTGCTGGGGCCACCCGCAAAGCTCTTGGGGGCACCAGGGAGGAGGGGCTAGGCCTAGGGTGCTGTGGATGGGATGGCAGGGGTCTGGCACAAGAGGGGCTGGCCCCAGAGGTCCCAGCTGGCCTCTGAGACTCCCCCCCTGGGCCTCATGCCCCCCATGGTCACACTGTGTGTCCTCCCTCTGGCAGATGCCTCTGACCTGCAGGGGCGGCAGCTGCTGGCTGGCTTGGACAAGGTGGCCAGTGACCTGGACCGGCAGGAGAAGGCCATCACAGGGATCCTGCGGCCACCGCTGGAGCAGGGCCGGGCTGTGCAGGACAGTGCCGAGCGGGCCAAGGACCTCAAGGTACCGCCGGGCTGAAGCTGCGTCTTGGAAAGCCCTGTGCTGCCCCCGCCCGGCTCTCTGGGGCCCCTGCTCAATCCCCATGGGGCCTTGGGACAGTCACTGCAGGTGTTCAGAAGGGATGGCCGCAGGTAGCCAGGTCCTGAGTTGTGGAGGTGGCAGGGCTGTTCCCACCCACTCCCCAGGCTGTAGACCAAGGCCGGGGCCTCCAGCGGGGTGCCCAGCCTTGGCACTTCCCAGACACGTCCCCAGGAGAGAGAGCTGGCACAGCTTGTGTGGCTCCTGCATGGCTTGTCGATCAGCGCAGTGCCTGGCACAGAATGACCACCATAACCATGACAGTGGCGACTGGCAAGAGGCTGCAGGCAGCGCAGCGAGTGGGCTGTGGAATTCCGCAGAGCAGGGTCACTCGCTGCTTGACCACAGACACGCTCAAGCCCCTGAGCCTGTCTTCAGCGGCTGGGCCGGGCCGTGCTCTCAGGCTGCTGGGGAGGATGGAGTGAGCCTCCTGGCCTGTACAGTCTCCTGAGTCCTCGCTGCACCTCTGGGGCGGGGACTGGCCCTCCTATTTTAGAGGAATCTGGGTTCAGAGAAGGGCAGTAGCCCATGATGTGGCCGAGTTGGGGCTGAGAGGACGCCTGGTGTGGCACTGAGGAGCAGAGGCCTGGGGCCTTAGGCGTGGTCTGGTCCCACCTAGGAATGGGTGGGTGACAATGCCCCCCATCGCAGGGCTGCCCCCAAGATTAAAAGGACTCACCCGTGTGAAGCGCTTAGAACAGCATGTTCCCGGAGCGTGCCTGTCTGTCACTGGCGTCACTGGGGCCATCCCAGTCTACCTGCAGCACAGGTCCCGGGGACACAGCCTGCAAACAGCCCACCGGCCTGGCACCCAGACCCCCGTCAGACTCCCCAGAGTGGGCGAGGCCTCCCCAGCTTCTTCCACTGTCCTTGAAGTATGGGAATCTCTTTGTGTCCGTCCTGGGCATGACCTTGGGGGCGGGGGGCTGCCTGTGGCAACACTGAGGGGCGCTCTGGTCCCCACAGAACATTACCAACGAGCTGCGGCGGATCGAGCCCGAGAAGACTCGGAGCACGGCCGAGTGCGAAGCCTTCGTGCAGGCGCTCCCAGGCAGCGGCACCGTGCCCCTGCTGAGGACCCGGGTGGAGGACACCAACCACAAATACGAGCGCCTGGTGCAGCTGCTGGACTCAGCCCAGGAGAAGTGGGTGGCAGGCGGGCAGCAGGGAGGTCAGGGTGGGGTCAGGGGGCCAAGTGGGCACCCACCCGCCACTCATGACTGGTGTCCTCAGGGTGGACGTGGCCAACCGCCTGGAGAAGAGCCTGCAGCAGGCCTGGGAGCTGCTGGCCACCCACGAGAACCAGCTGGGCCAGGATGACACGGTGCCCGAGAGTGGCCGCGCCCTGGACAGCAAGAGGCAGGAGCTGGCGGTGAGTCTGGGGCCCGAGTCTCGGAGCCTCCTCTGCAACAGGCGAGGGCTGCAGGCACAACCACCCACCACTGGTAGACGGGCGGGGACACCGAGGCCCCGAGAGGGCCTGGGAACTGCAGATGGGGGCCTCTGGCACAAATCCCAGCTGCTCACGGGGTTTGCGTGGCCTGTGGAATTTCAGGTGCCAAGATTTTAAAATAAAAGATCTGCATAAAAACCCAGGTTCCCAGGCCCTCGTGATGAGCAGAGCTGGCCTCCTGGGCCCGCAGCCCACGGGCGAGTCAGCTGGGGGAGGAGCAGAGGAATCTGGGTTCAGAGAAGTGCAGCAGCCCAGGATGTGGCCCAGTTGGGGCCGAAAGGACGCCTGTCTCTGGTGACTTGGTCTGTGACACCCAGGCAGGGCCTTATTCACACTCCATCTCGTGACTGGCTTCAGAGCTGAGAAAACAGGATCGGAGAGCAAAGCCTTCTTGAGGCCTTGTGGCTGGAGCATGGCAGACTCTTCCCATCCAGGGCAGGGTTTTCAAAAGTTAGTTTTTCAAGGGGTTGTTCATTGTAACAAAACAGAACATAGCAGAAGTGGCCCTGGCTGAGAAGTGCAGAGGCAGAACCCTGGTCCCTCCTCCTCCTGGGAGCTCTGGCCGCAGCGCCGCTGTCTCTTCTCTACCCCGGCAGGCCGTGGCCTCCGAGCTGCAGGCCAAGAAGTCCCTCCTGGGCGAGGTGGAGCGGAACCTGCAGGCGGCCAAGCAGTGCTCGGGCACCCTGGCCAGCCGCTTCCAGGAGCACTGCCCCGACCTGGAGCGCCAGGAGGCCGAGGTGCACAAGCTGGGCCAGCGCTTCGACAACCTGTGCCAGCAGGTGGAGCGCAGGTGAGCAGGGCAGGCAGGGGAGGGCCCTGGCTGGGGTCCTCTGATGCCATCCAAGACTGTTTTCTAAATAGGCTCTTGTTTTTGAAAAGAATAGTATGTACACGAAATTTAAAAATTCAAACATGATTATGATGACTGGCCCTCCTCCCCCAAGGTAAACTGTCACCAGTCTCCGGCGTATCCTTCTAAAAATAATCTATACACACTGGGGTAAGGCAGTAACGGACATACGAGTAACAACGTCCCATGCATACATTATCTTACTTTTCCTGTCCCATATTTTGCCAGCCTCATGAATCTGTGAGCATTTCCTCCTCCTCTTCTGTTTTTTTTTAAGAGTTTCATAGGATCACTATTTCTTCCTTAAATGCTTGGTAGACTTCATCAGTGAAGCCATCTGGGCCTGCAGCGTTTTGAGCTTTGTGGGAGGTTTTTAAGCTACAAATTCAACATCAATAGATATTGGGCTATTTTGGTCATCTACTTTTGTGTCCTTCAAGGAATTTTTCAATTTCATCTAAGTTATTGAATTTATTGGCATAAAGTTATTCATAATATCTTCTTGGTATCCTTTTAATGTCTACATGACCTGAGGTGACCCCTTCTCATTCCTGATGTTGATGTCATCTTCTTTTGTTGTGTTCGCATCTTCTTTTCTTCCTTCTGAGGTCTGAGGTGTACAGATTTATTGACCGTTTCAAAGAACTTACTTGTTGGTTCCAGTGATTTTCCTCTCCCGTTTTTCTGCTTCCTGATTCACTGATTTCTCTTTATGATTTCCTTCCAGCTCTTACATTAGGTTTACTGCGCTTTTCTTAGATTGTTGATTTGAGATCATTTTTCTTTTCTAACATAAGCATTTAATGCTATGTAGTTCCCTTGGAGCACTGCTTTTGTTGCGCCCCACAAATTTTGATGTTTTTAATTTTGGCAAGTTGTAAGACTTCCCGGTGGGTTCTCCTTTGACCCGTGGGTTATTTAGGGCCTGTAATCCAAGTCAGTACAGATGGACCTACCTCGTTCTCTATGCTCCAACTTAATGTTCCATAATTAACATTCTACCCTTTCTGGGAAATGTTTAGGTTATTTCCAGTTAAGTTACATTTAACTTTCTCCCTTCTAAAACCCAAGGGCTCAGTGAGGCATCTGCTCTGTGTGGCAGAGGCCTGACCCACTTTGCCTCGGCAGGGCGCAGAGCCTGCAAAGCGCCGGGGCGGCCTACGCTGACTACCGCAGCGGCTGTGACCGCGTGCTCCAGTTCTTGTCCAACACCCCCACGTACGAGCCCCAGGAGACAGACAGCCTCAGCCAGGTGGAGACCAAGCTGAAGAATCAGAAGGTAGGACGGCTGCATCTGCTCTACAGGCACGCAGCGGCAAGGGAGGGCCAGAGGTGGGCAAGCCGCTTTCTCTAGAAGGGGCCAAATTTGGGAGACCGAGCAGGGCGAAGGCCTGGCAGGACTGTGTCTCCCCTGGCCCTCAGCTCCAGCACCTGCCTCTGAGAATAAGCGCCATGCACGACTCGCTTACCTCTCCCTCCTCAGGGCCTGGCCCGGGGCGGACGCTCAGTGCAGGCTGGCCGTGCAGGGAAGGGCCACCGCAACGTAGGAGGCACCACTGTGGGGACAACCCAGTCTCCAAAGTCTGGATTCCTGTCTCCTCCGTGCCCTGGGCAGCGCCTCGGGGTTAGGGATGAGGAACACGGAATCAAATCCTGTTCTGCCTGACTCTTGTGACAAAGTTACTGAACCTCAGCGTGCCTCAGTTTCCTCATTCATAAACTGAGGCGATGATGCTTACCGCACAAGATCACTTACAGGTTAAAGGAGATAATCTAAGTGCGATATTAGAACAGTGCCTGGCATTTCAAAGCACTCAATAAATGTTTGTTTCCTGGCAAAGATAATTATCTCCTTGGCCCTTGTTTGGATGGCCTCAATGTTGTCCTTTGTCATGAACAAATACATACAAGGGAGCCATTCACTGTAGTTTGTACTAGAGAAGGATTCAGATTCTAAAGATTCCAGCTACTTTATCAATATGTTTTCTTAAAATTAGTTTTGATTTTTAAAATGTGTTTTACAGAACCTGCTAGATGAGCTAGCAGGCAGAGAGCAGGAGGTACGGAAGGTCTACACCAGCTCCCAGCAGTACCAGCAAGCTGTCAAGGTGAGCAGGGTGACTTTCCACCAGGTAAACCAAACTGAAACACCGGTCCCGGCAGGGTGGGTGAGGAACTGGCCATCCTCAGACTCCGCTGGCTGCTGCGCAAACCGGCACAGCGCTTTGGGAGGGCAGCGTGGTGCCAGGCATCAAATACCATACAACAGCTTTATACTCTTTGAAGCAGCAGATTCTTTGGGGGAATTTATCCCAAAGGGAAAAATACAAAAGAGGGATGTGGGACAACACAATCACTACTACAGCATCGTTTACACTAGCAAAACAACCTAGAAATGACCCCCATGTCCAATGGCAGAGGAATGGCTACCTGAATTATCACGCATCCTCTTGATGGATTATGACGTCATCAGACTGGTAAACGTGACGATTGGGTAGGGCAGTGGCAACAGAAGAGGATTATGGCACGAGGTTCTCTAAAGCAGCAGAGCGTGCAGCTCTCTGGCGTGTTGGAAGGCCTGGAGGGGAACACTCAGTTTGACTCTCTGGGGGTGGAGGGGAGTTACAGGGTGGTGCTTCTTGTCTCGCGTGTTGCTCAGTGATGTCGCTGTGGACTGCTGACGTACCGATACTTCTCACAACCTCCTGCAGTCAGTGCAGGGTGAGGAAGACCCGTGTAGATTTCAGAACCAACCAGCATGTGGCAAAGGGCAGGTGTGGGCGAGCTGAAAGGGGCACAAGACCATTTTGGTCTCTTCTTGGCTGCTTTTATCTGCCCTCTGCAACGTTTCTCTCACCCCCAGGACTATGAGTTAGAAGCAGAGAAACTAAGGACGCTTCTTGACTTGGAGAATGGAAGGAACAGCCACATGAACAAGAGAGCCAGGCTGCAGTCTCCGGCCGCCAAAGTGAAGGAAGAGGTGAGCGCTGCGGGCCGGGCTGTCTCGGTGCTCCGGTGGAGAGTGAGCTGCGGCTCTCGGGGCAGTGCTGCGCTGTACACAGGCCTCACAAACGCCACATGACAGGGAAACCAGCTGAGAGCCCTTCTGGGTGCAAACAGGTTTGGTAAGAGAAGATAAGGGACTTGTTCTGGGACAGTGACATCGATATGCCTAGAAAGACAGCTTGGTGGAGGTTTCTGTGCCAGAGTCATAGATTTGGGAAGTTCCTACTTTGCTTGCCTAAGTACACAGAAGAGTGCCAGTAGTACTAGTCCCTTACGTACACGAGAACATTAAGGCTCAGAGAAAGAAGTAGAGAGACTTGCTCAAAGTCCCTGGGACCAAGACTGAAACCTGCATCTTCTGATGGGAAATCCCATGTGCTCGCCACCAATGAGACTGTAGTGTAACTCCAGGTAGGAAGGGGCAAGAAGCTATCCCTTTTCCCAAATGCCAGACTTCTCAAAAACCATATCCAAGCTTTCTGGCTCTTTCTGGTTTGCCTGTTGACTCCTGTTTGCTGATGGTTCTTCTGAAACTCTTCTCTGCAGGAAGCGGCTCTTGCCGCCAAGGTCACTGAAGTTAATGCCATCAACAGACAGAGGCTGCAGAATCTGGAGTTTGCTCTGAACCTGCTGCGACAGGTAAGCGATCTTAGTAAGACACTCTACTTAAAACTGTTCTAACAGGTGAGAAACAAAAGATCCACTGTGTCTCAGAGAGACAGCCTGTGAACTGATGGGAGCGTCCCTTGCTAACATTTCTGCACAGAACCAGTACAAAGACTGGCCCGAGCCAATACTTCTACAGACACGAGAACTTGGATATTCAATTCAATACGCTTTTGCTGAGTACCTAGTAAAAGTTATTTTTTTACAGCCCATAATGTTTATTGTAATAGCATTATTTGTAATAGCAAGAAACTGGAAGCAACTCAGTATTCATCAGCAATGGTTAAATTATGGTCTGGCCATAGACTGGAGAACTATGTTGCTGTTGAATAATGAGGGAGCTCTCTCTGTGCCAAGCTGGAATTATCTCCGAGTGCAATGAGCAGCAGGGTACAGAACAAGAGACTAACCATTTGTACAGAAAAAATAAACACATGGTGCACACTAAAAATAGACATGCCGTGTGAGCACAGAAAATGTCTCTAAGGATGACAGACATCCTCTAGGATCAGGACCAGAGGTGGGAGACTGCAGTTCATTTTAAACTCTTCTGCTGTTTTAAAGTATCTTACCTGATTTAATTTTTAAAATCTACACTAGTTGGACCATTTTAAAAGTAGCCCCAGAACTCTAGAACGCGGACTGGCACCGAGGGCACCCCTGGGGGTCCCCAGGTGACCCAGATCTGCTCTGACTGGGGGACAGGCCTTGCACATGCCGCGAGTCTGGCTTTGACCGTGCGCTGTCTTCTCCGTCACAGCAGCCAGAAGCAGAAGTGGCCCACGAGACCCTGCAAGGGAGCCAGCCAGGCCGGAGAGTGGAGGAGGCGTGGAAGATCAGGAAGGAGCTGGAAGAGGAGACTGAGCGGAGGCAGCAGCTGGAGAACGAGGTCCGAAGTGCCCAGGAGGAAATCCGGACCCTGCGCAATCAGAGGCCACAGGAATCGGTGGTGAGGAAGGAGGTGCTGAAGAAGGTCCCGGACCCCGCGCTGGAGGAGAGCTTCCAGCAGCTGCAGCGGACCCTGGCGGAGGAGCAGCATAAGAACCAGCAGCTGCAGGAGGAGCTAGAGGCGCTGCAGCTGCGGCTGCGTGCCCTGGAGCAGGAGACCAGGGACGGAGGGCAGGAATATGTGGTCAAGGAGGTCCTGCGCATCGAGCCCGACAGAGCCCAGGCGGATGAGGTCCAGCACCTGCGCGAGGAGCTAGAGGCGCTTCGGCGGCAGAAGAGCGCCCGGGAAGCAGAGGTGCTCCTCCTGCAGCAGCGCGTGGCTACCCTGGCTGAGGAGAAGAGCCGGGCGCAGGAGAAGGTCACTGAGAGGGAGGTGGTGAAACTGCAGAACGACCCTCAGCTGGAGGCAGAGTTCCGGCAGCTGCAGGACGACCACCAGCGCGCAGGCAAGCTCCGGGAGAAGCAGGAAGAGGAGCTGAGCTTCCTCCAGGACAAGCTCAAGAGGCTGGAGAAGGAGAGGGCTATGGCCGAGGGCAAGATCACCGTCAAGGAGGTGCTCAAGGTGGAGAAGGACGTGGCTGCCGAGAGGGAGGTCAGCGACCTCACCCGCCAGTATGAGGATGAGGCCGCCAAGGCTCGTGCCAGCCAGAGGGAGAAGACCGAGCTGCTCCGAAAGATATGGGCCTTGGAGGAGGAAAATGCCAAAGTGGTGGTGCAGGAGAAGGTCCGGGAGATCGTGCGGCCGGACCCCAAGGCAGAGAGTGAGGTGGCCAACCTGCGCCTGGAGCTCGTGGAGCAGGAGCGCAAGTACCGGGGGGCCGAGGAACAGCTCAAGAGCTACCAGAGTGAGTTGGAGGACCTCAAGAGGCGGGGCCCTCAGGTGGAGGTCAAAGAAGTGACCAAGGAAGTCATTAAGTACAGGACGGACCCGGAGATGGAGAAAGAGCTGCAGCGGCTCAGGGAGGAGATCGTTGACAAGACCAGACTGATCGAAAGGTGTGACTTAGAGATCTACCAGCTGAAGCAGGAAATCCAGTCCCTCAAAGACACCAAACCCCAGGTCCAGACCAAAGAGGTGATCCAGGAGATCCTCCAATTCCAGGAGGACCCCCAGACCAAAGAGGAAGTGGAGTCTCTGAGGGCAAAGCTCGCAGAAGAGCAGAAGAAGCAGGTGGACCTGGAAAGGGAGAGGGCTTCCCAGGAAGAGAGGATCGCGCGCAAGGAGGAGGAGCTCTCCCAGGTGAAGGAAAGGGTGGTGCAGCAGGAGGTGGTCAGGTACGAGGAGGAGCCGGGCCTGCGGGCAGAGGTGACCGCCTTCGGGGAGAGCATCGACGTGGAGCTGCGGCAGATTGATAAGCTGCGTGCCGAGCTGCGGCGGCTACAGCGCCGGCGGGCGGAGCTGGAGCGGCAGCTGGAGGACCTGGAGCGCGAGCGGCAGGGGCGCAGGGAGGCTGAGCGCGAGGTGCAGCGGCTGCAGCAGCGGCTGGCCGAGCTAGAGCAGGAGGAGACGGAGGCCCGCGAGAA
Source organism: Eulemur rufifrons (assembly GCF_041146395.1). Classification (NCBI taxonomy): domain Eukaryota; kingdom Metazoa; phylum Chordata; class Mammalia; order Primates; family Lemuridae; genus Eulemur; species Eulemur rufifrons. The sequence goes on from NC_090996.1 coordinate 33,023,474, forward strand.
GGTGACCCGCAAGCAGAAGGTGGTCCTGCAGCAGGACCCCCAGCAGGCCAGGGAGCACGGCCTGCTCAGACTCCAGCTGGAGGAAGAGCAGCACCGGCGCCAGCTCCTGGAGGGTGAGCTTGAGACCCTGAGGCGGAAGCTGGCGGCTCTGGAGAAGGCGGAGGTCAAGGAGAAGGTGGTCTTCTCCGAGAGCGTCCAGGTAGAGAAAGGCGACACTGAGCAGGAGATCCAGAAGCTCAAGTGCAGCCTGGAGGAGGAGAGCCGGAGCAAGAGGGAGCTGGATGCCGAGGTGAACCGGCTGGAAGCCAAGCTGTCGGAGCTGGAATTCCACAACTCCAAGTCATCCAAGGAACTGGACTTCCTAAGGGAGGAAAACCACAAACTACAGCTGGAGCGGCAAAACCTGCAGCTCGAGACCCGAAGGCTCCAATCAGAAATTGAAATTGCGGCAACAGAAACACGAGACTTGCGGAACATGGCCACGGCAGACCTTGGGACCAACCTTGACTCCAGACTCTGGTCTCTGGAGAGGGAACTGGATGACCTCAAGAAGCTCTCCAAGGACAAAGATCTCGAGATCGACGAGCTGCAGAAGCGCCTGGGCTCCGTAGCCGTCAAGAGGGAACAGAGAGAGAACCACCTGCGGCGCTCCATTGTGGTCATTGACCCCGACACGGGCCGCGAGCTGTCCCCAGAGGAAGCCCACCGTGCCGGGCTCATCGACTGGAACATGTTTGTAAAACTCAGAAGCCAGGAGTGTGACTGGGAGGAGATATCAGTGAAGGGTCCCAACGGGGAGTCCTCAGTGATACACGACAGGAAGTCTGGCAAGAAGTTCTCCATCGAAGAGGCCCTGCAGAGCGGCAGGCTGACCCCTGCTCAGTATGACCGCTACGTCAACAAAGATATGTCCATTCAGGAGCTGGCGGTCTTGGTGTCTGGGCAGAAGTAGGCACAGCCCTTCCATCTCTTCGAGGCAGACACTGGCCCTCTCCACACAGTGACCTCCTGGGTGTCCTCTTCTCCCTGGCGCAGGCCGAGCACGTTACCCGCACCCTCGCAGTCAGGCTGCTCAGAGCACAGCCCACATCCAGGATGGGCACCAGCTGAAGACACAACTCTCCTCCCGCCATCATTTAGCCTGGGTGAGTAGCCCGCTTCGTCCTCCAATGATCTGACAGCCACCATGCCCTTTTGTTCTCCCTTTCCCTATATACTACCATCAACAACCTCCTTGTGCGAGGCCTGGAAACAATCGGAAAGCTACTCGAGCACAAGACGACCACAGCAGACAAGCCCACTGGAGGCAGCGTGGGCCCGAGCACACCAGACGGCACCTTCTGCCCCGGGCAGGCCCCTCCCCCCTGCCTTTCTGCTCATCAAAGGCCGGGCCCATCGGGGCTGCTGGCCTGCATCACACCCCTTCAGGTTTCTGGCTGAGAACCAACTTTCCATCAGAGAGGCCACAGTAGCTACCCTGATCATGAGGCAGATCTGGGATCTATGCCAGAAAGGCACGTAGAAACCAGAAGTGTCTGGCTCTTGGTGCTAGAGTGGACGTTAATTGTTAGCCAGATTGTCCCAGGAAAACAGACCAATAGAGAATGTTTCATGGTTCTGAAATCAAAATGCTCTAATAGTGGCCTGTGTTGCTGTTAGCCTAAGCTTCAGTGCCTTATAAGTCTTGTTTATTATCTCTTTGGTATGCAGGTATATAAAACAGTTGATTATTCACCAAAACAATTTCTGGTTCTCGTATCTCATGTATTATGTAAGAAAATGGGAATAGGGAACTTTATAGTGTGAAAATAAAACCTGGTGGCTTGATTCTACTTCCCCGGTGAGCACGTCTTCCTCTTCTGCACGCGAGGCTTCCTTCCCCACCTCCACTCGCCTTCAGCCAGAATGGGTACTCCACACACATCAGCCCCTACGGGGGAAGACTTACTTGCAAAAGTAGTAGGAAAAAAAGAGTGACAAAAATGTTTTGGAAACCTTGAAACAATTTATTGAGTTGCTTTATACAAGATTAACCATCTCCACACCACCCCCTAAACACCAACATAGTTGCTGCACAAAAGCCACAGCCCCTCTCACACCTAAGAAACGGCCATGCCCGGTAAGTGCTCAGAGACTTTCGCCGCGCCAAGGAAACCCCTGCAGCCCCCAGACCCTGAGCCCGCTCTGCCCCACACCCCGCTGCAGCCGGGCCCGTAGACCTGCCTTGCCATGGCTGTTTAAGTCATTCACTCCTTCATTACCACAAATAAAGCATAAACAAGAAAAAGAAATCTCAAACTCCCCATCAAAGAAACATTTCCCTGAGGCAAGAGGCATCACTAGATTCCTAAAAATGAGGGTACTCTGCTCCAGCTGCACACTCCACGGCACATGGGGAGGAAGGAGCACCCAAGGGAGGGAGGGGCTGGGACTGGCACCCGGGTGTTCACGGGCAGAGAAGCCTGGAGAGTTCCCAATGCTCAGCCTTCACGGGCGGCCTCTGCTCGGCTTTGAGCTCAGCAATACAAATCTCTTCTTTGGCTCTTTTGCTACTACCTAAGACTATTCTGTAAACAAACTGGAAATCCAAGTTGCAAAAAATATATGTAATAAAGGGATAAGGAATCCACCTAGCCCAATGTGAAACAGATTGGTTCTTACGTAAAAAAGGAGTCAGAACAGAGGCCGGGCCGAATAGCTGGCAGAGGTCTCGCTCCCCAGGAAGCCGGGAAGGCCGATAACCTCTACACGAGTTACGAGTTACTGAGCATCGTGCCCTGGGAGTCAGGACCCACAAGAGCTGTCTGTGTTTTCACACAAATACACATGCTAAGGATACTGTTTACTCTCAACATGTCTGAAATCACTTAGCTGGAACAGTCAGTACAGACGTCACAGGACAGACAAGTGCCCTCAAAATCCTTGTGAAACAGCCACTGGTTGAGTGTGACCAGCTTGGTGACTCGGGAGCTCTGCAGTAACTGTCCCAGTCTGTCTCTGACCTACTCTCCAAGCTCTTCCGTACCTCACCCTCAAGTCAACGTGTAATCCCACTGCCTGGAGAGCTCCAGGCCTCAAGACCTATTTCTACACGGTGGACACTTCACAGAGGCCTGTTCCTGCAGCTCTGCCCAAGAATGACTTCTAAGAATAAGACAAACTGGAATGTCTACCTGTGACTTGGAGCCCCTCATATCCTCGGCCCTCCGAGTGAGGAGGGCTCTGGGGCTTCTGCAGCCCACCTGCATGAACCCTGGAAAAATAAAACAGAAGCCCTGGCTAAACTGGGACCTACAATTTTGGGGCCCAGATGACCTTCAAGTCAGGACAGCACAGATTATGATGTGCAACCATAAAAACTCAAATAAAACTGGCTATGTCTTAAACACAGACATATCTTTAAAAAAGGTCTTCATCTCAGATCCATTCAGCGGGCTGAATGGACATGTTGCCGAATTCTGCTCCACCATAAAGGCACTGGAATTATGTCTTCCTATATATGATGTGTGAAGAACAGTCCCATTCTATCCAATGCATTTAATGGTAATGATGAAAACTGAGATCAAAATAGGCATCTTTAAAAATCCTATCACAATTGTTGAATCTACAAAGGACTTTTCTCTAAAAGAGCTTCATTGTCATATTCAGAGGAGAAATTGGCCCCCCACAATGAGCATACATTAGGTGTTCTTAGTATTTTGCAGAGAGACAAGGTAGGTCTCCCAGCTGTGGCTTTGGCCTGGGTTTTGTCCTCCTGAGCACACAGCCTGGGGACAGGACGGCACCAAGACCATTCAGGGATCTTACTGTGGCCAGGAGCCCCTGACCAGTAGGGCACTCTGAGGTACTCTGATCAAATGCCAGGGGGTCAGGCAGATCTGAAACGTCAGTGTGCCACCGGAGCTCGTCAACACCGCACTTGCCAGCACGGCCCAGCACACACCCAGCCTAGACCTGCCCCTCTGATAACTGTCCAGCAACAGAGCCACGGGGCCCAGAGCACCAAGTCAGTAAGCGCCTTGTGAGCGGCACGGGGCCGGCTCCCTTACGTGGAGGCACGCCAGAAGTGCCCAGAAGCTCCACTTGGAACTCACGCCTTCTCCAGAGGGAAACCAGAAGAGCGCAGGGAATGTCCAGTATCTTAGACCTACACGTCCAGCTTCCACCCAGACCCGAGTCTGTCGAGCCTTTCCTCTGAAGGGGTCACAATTTCCGTGGTACACCAGGCCCTTTCCCATGAAGCTGAGAAGCATCTGGAAAAGAATAAGAAAAATGAGAACAAGTCTTTCAGGGTCTCTGATTCCCTTAAGGCAGCAGTAACCAAACTTCAAGGGGATCACTTAAATTGCAAAAGTCCCCAAACGCTTTGTTCTAAGGCTCAGACAAGCCACAGCATGCAAGGACATTGGCACTACAGAGGCAGGAGGCCACTCAGTACATGTTCACAGAACAGCGACTCTGCTATGCAACCTGGGCCACCTCAGGTCTCAGGCTACAACTGCCATCCTGTGGCAGGGCCTGAGGATCCCACAGAGCTCAAGGCAGCAATGATCATTCTCTTACCATCAAAAGACCCTCAGGTCCTCTAGACAAGTTCAAAGGCGCTAGCATTCTGAGTCCACACAGGATAGGAAAGTAAGGAAAGCAACGCAGACACAAGTCACACAGCTGAAGTGCGCAGACAGCTGCTCATTTATACCCTCATGTCATCTCATACCTCAAGTACATCTAAGGAAGAGGAGAAAAGCTCACTCGGGTAACCTATTTTCGCATAGTTGCTTTTCTCATTTTTTCCTGAATTTTTTTTACATATTTATATTTTTAGAGATGGGGTTTGCAATGTTGCCCAGGCTGGAGTGCGGTGACTGTTCACAGGCACAATCGCAGCTCACTGCATCCTCGACCTCCTGGGCTCAAGCAATCCTCCCGAGTAGCTGGGACTACAGGCACAAATCACTGTACCCATACTCTCTCAGCCTTTCTGGGCCTTCTTAAAAAAAATTTTAACTGACACATAGTAACTGTGCATATTTATGGGGCACATAGTGACGTTTCGCTACATATAATATATAGAGATCAGATCAAGGGAATTAAGCTATCCATCACCTCCAATATTTATCATTTCTTTGAGTTAGGAACATTCACTATTTTCCTCCTACTAGCTATCTGAGACTATGTATTATGGTTAACTACAGTCACCCTACAGTGTTATAGAACACTAGGACTCCTCCTATTCTGATAGCCATGTTAGTCCCCAGAGGAAAGACAAAAAGATACTAGAAAGAATCTTTTTTTCTGAAAATAACACAGACCAACCGCCTAGTTCCAAAGGCTCTTCAATTATTCTGTTTTTCTGAAAGAGCAATATTCCTAAGAGCAGGCAGAGGCAGGGCAATATGACTTCCAAAAACCACAAGCTCCCACCCAGGTAGCTCTGGAGCCTCCTGCATTATAATCCCGACTCCAGGGGCAGCCACCAGCGTGGAGAGCAAGTCCACCGCGTGCTACTGCTCCTCCAGAGGAAGAAAGGGAGCAACTATTGTTATAGGTTTAGTCCCTCAAAGACAGAAAATTGCCATCTTGGAGATTCACAAATCCACTCTTGCCCCCAGATGGCCTCTGGCATTCACTATAAGGGGCACGGGCACCAGGGACCCACAGCAAATCAAGAGACAGACGCTGACTGGCAGACATCGGGGTGACGCGTTCTGCTCCATGCAGCAGGTCACGCCATGTGCTGCTCAGGGGCCCCTGTCTTACTCCCACCCAGCACCAGCCGCTAGGGTCACCTAGGCTGGGCTTCCTGAAGAACCGTTCTCCTCATCAGTGCAGCCCATGGTCATGTCTGGAGCAGGTCTAGAGTAAGAAGAACACTAGGTCAAAACCAAAGTACTATGAGGCATCTCGCCCCAGGATTCCACGAGGTGAACATAAGAATCAGGGATCCAGGACAGGGTGAGGCAAATCCATTTTACTACAAGGGTGCCAGCCTGGGTAGCTGCGCCCCTTCTCAGGTGCTACCAAACAAGCTACAACCCTGGGGTGCTGTGCTACAGGGCAATGCCGGCCTCGTGCCCGGTGTGCTCGCAGTCTCTGTTTGATGTAATTTCTACCCCTGGACAGACTGAAAGCTGTTCTTTTCTTGGACCCACGCTGCCATCAGAGGTGAGCTGTCCTTCCTGGAGGTCTGTACTGTGGCCCCCCTGCTATTTGGGGGTTTCCTGTTTATGGAAACGAAGTTTAGAGTGCCCTCTGCGACCTGACAACACCTGGAAGGTGCAGCAGCTTCAACTCAGAGGCCTTGCTGTACCCAAGTAGCGTCTGGAAGAGAGAAACCATTACCTTCCTTTTCTTAATTAAAGAAGAAAAGTTGAGTTAGGAGTTGGGAGCTCCTCTGCCTCACACACGGGCCCCCATGATTTCCTCTACAATTGTACAGGCTAAAGCTGACCCCACGGCAGTTCCAAGCGAGACCAGAAGAAACCTCCAAGGGGTAGAAGCCCAAGTCATTCTAAGCGCCCACAAAGCTGGAGCTTCGAAGGACAAGCCAAGACAACACAGTGACGAGGCGAAGACACTGGACTCCTGGGCAGCAGACAAAGCACCTGAGGGTGGCAGGGAAAGGCGCACGGTGCGCATGGCACACTGACGTCTGGCGATTACCTGGCAGGCTCTGCGGGATATGGGTGGACACGGCAGCGTGTGGGAGGGGCGCTGCGTGGGGCGGGCTGGAGTGCAAGCCAGCCAGAAGACCTGGGAGAAAACAGAGGAGGGGAGAAAAGAACAAAACACACACATTGAAGACGGGAACAGAAAAGCAGCTCCGGCAGCCAAATGACCCTGCCGGACCAGTCTGGGTACCAAACCCAAGGGCAAGGGGCTCAGCATGGTTCCCAGAGATGTTCCCCATAGTCACACGCCAGACACAAACACAGGAGCCACAGTACACAACAGGAGGACCCTCAGCCACAGCCCAGAGATTCCCAAAGCGAGGAGAGGCAGGAGAGAAGCACTCACTGTGGCTGAGGCCAGGGTGGAAAGGCCCGGAGGCAGGGCCTGGCATGATGGCATCCTTGGAGACCCCTGCTTTGGCAGAGGCGTCAGCGCTGAAGGAAAGCACATGGAGAGGAATCGGGACAGGGGCTATAATTCCCAGTGAGTTCGAGTTCATGGCCCCAGGCAGCTTTGGGCTGCTGGACTTGTAGGGTGGAGACAGCAGGTTTAAGGGAGTGGAGCTGGTCAGCAGCACAGCCCCACTCGTTCCTTTCTAGGGAGGAAACACAGCAAAGCGGTAAGAACTCCAGACCTTCCACAGCTAACTCGCAAACCAACCAGGGAACACAAGGGATGAGGATACACACAGGCCAAATGCCCCTGCGAAGGCTCCCTCCTGCCCCGCAGCCCCAAGGACAGGATGCGGACAGTCTCTACGAACTGATGTGGAATGGCTTCCAGGGTACATAATTTTAAAAAGCAGGGTATGAAATATGCCTCCTTTGTGAAGAAAACAAAGAGTATCATAATATAGGTATCTACAAATGTATGTATATACACACACGTGTATATATTTATATACACACACACGTATTTAATTTTTTGTTTTTAAAAAGAAACAGGAAAAATTAACTGGAAACTAAGGAGCACAGTTACCTTACAGGGGTAGCAGGTGCAGGAAGAGGGAAAAGACTTTGCTACAGTTTTATTTTTGCAATCACACAGTTGTTTTACATATTAAAATAAGAGGAAAAAAACGCTCTCTCCCATTTCCCCAACCTGCGTCCAAACCTCTCACAATTACCCGTAAGCGGGACTCAGTAATTGCTGGACTCTGTCCTTCAAAGGGAATCATTCTTAGAAGGCACTGCTATTCCTGTGGCACGAACATCTCCACATAACTGTGACCTGACAGGTGACAGCATTTCTACCCCTTATCAGGAGAGATGGACAGGTCAGAGAATAGGCTTGCTCCGCGCCACGCAGCCCCGGCCTCCCTGCAGGCACAGCCCTGACCATCCTTTCGCTCCCTCCACCTTCCTAAGGAGAAGGTTCAGGCTATCCTGGGCTTCCTGCCACCAGAAAAGGGAACACCTGAGGGCAGGAAGCTCAGCCCTCCTTCCACCAGCTGAGCTCACTGTTCCTACCTCACCTTCCATTTCAGATCTCATCTCCGCCCAGGGCAAGGCAAGTGGCCTTATCCCCAAGGCCCCTGCTGGTGGGACAGGGCAGGCTGCTCTGCTGGGATACTCACTGGCAAGGAGGTAGACGATGTCACACTACTAACCGCAGGGGGCTTTAGGGACGAGGTCAGTAACTTTGCCACTCCCTGGGTCCCACCACCGGAATCTCCATTTGGACCACCTGGAGGGGCCACCAGGGTCAGCTTCTGGGAAACAGGCGGTTTTTTCACTGCTGAGCTTGGGACAGGTCTGCTGGCGGACTGTCCTGCGGAGGGAGGCTGTATGCCAGGGAGCAGGTTCCCAGAAGCAGAACTCTGGACTGGTGTTCCTCCAGAGGAAGAGCTGCCAGAAGAAACCCCGTGTTTGGAGACAGAGCCGGCAAAGGGATTGTTCTTATAAGACGACCCTGCAGAGCTGGCTGAATGCTGTTTTGCTGGATGGCTCAGGGCGGCAGAGGACGAGGCTGGGGTCTTATGAGAGCTGCTGCTAGAGGCTGGTAAGCCTCCTGAGGCGGCTGGCGTGGAGGGATGGAAGCCCTGGCCTTTGGCCGCTGTCTTCACTATCTGCAGGAGGGAACGGTGGCACTGTGGGGAGGAAGCCTTTGGGCTCTGGAGCTTATTGACAAATGGAGCTGGGGGCGTGAAGTTTTTCTGCTGCTGAGCGCCTGCATGAAAGACTTTGACTTGGGGGCCGGGCACGGGAGCTGCCACCTGGGGTCCGTGAGACGTCCGTGGCAAACCATGGTGCTTTGCTTTGGACTGGTGCACTTCTGGCAAGCCTTTGTTGAGGGGAGCCTGGCAAGCCAGCTCTTTGTAGCCAGAACTCTCTGGTTTTTTCTCCTGAGAGGACTGCCCCAGTGCCAGAGCCTGTTCGGCCAGAAAATTGAGGGGTGACTGCAGAGAGCTAGCTGGTGGGGGAGCAGAAGGGCTGGGCTTGGCAAAGTTCCTTTTCTCTTCTGTACATAACACACCTGCAACTTTTTCTGCAGGTGCTTTTGAGGGGGCAGGCAGTGTGAATTCAGAGCTCCCAGCTGCTCTGCTGTTCAATGCAGCCAGTTCCTTGGACACAGCTTCCACCGAGGAGGCTGCACTGCAGATCAAGTCTTCATCCAGCGAGTCTTCCAGGCCGACAGGAGCAGGGTTAGCAAGGCTGCCCGCCACCTGGGAGGGGAGCTCCCTGCTCGGGACCCCGATGCTCAGGCCTCCTCCCTGGTGTTCTGAAGGCAACGCAATGGGGCTGCTAATCTGTCCTGACTGGACAGAAACCTTTTTATCAGGCTTAGTAGACGATTCCTAAAGGAAAGCAGAAATGCTGATGTTTAAGGTGCCAGCGTTGGCCTGTTGTGAGGACATAAACATGAGAACAACTTGAGTTGCAAAGAACTGGGCCTTCCTGTGTAATTATAAAACAAGGGGTGGCAGAGAACAGTAGCCGTGCGTGCCTTGACTGGAAGTGCTGCAACTTACACGGCTGGCCGGGGCTGGGTTTTACACTCACAGCGGAACTTTTCCCCCTGTTTCTGAAAAAGCATAAGACTCAACAAAGAGACACACTGCCTCTTTGCATTCACGCTATCTCAGAGTGCTCCGAGCTGCAATTAGACTGACGCAGGGCATGAGAGTTGCCTTAAAATAGCTATTTTATCCTCCTTGATTTTTCCCACCACCTGTCTCCTCCAAGAAAGTCCTTTTCCTGGAAGCAAAAATGGGGTCTAACCTGTCACTCCTGCAAACCTGGTAATTAACGCAGTGGGTCTGAGACGTTGTAGGAGCTCAACAGATACACAGGAATAAATGATTTGCACATCTCATTCTCATGGTCTCTTTAGGTATGGTTAAGGGCACCACACCAAGCCTCAAGAACTAGTAAAATGGCTGGGCGTGGTGGCTCACGCCTATAATTCTAGCAATTTGGGAGGCCAAGGAGGGAGGATCACTTAAGCCCAGGAGTCCGAGACCAGCCTAGGCAACACAGCAAGATCCTGTTCTCTACAAAAAATTTAAAAAATTAGCCAGCCATGGTGGCACATGTCTGTAGTTCTAGCTACTCCGGAGGTTGAGCCAGGAGGATTGCTTGAGCCTAGGAATTGGAGGTTGCAGTGAGCTATGATCACGCTACTGCAATTCCAGTAGGCAACAGAGCAAGACGCTGTCTTAAAAAAATGAACTAATAAACAAACAAACAAAAGAACTGGTAAAAATTTTAGTAAACGGCAATTTTCACTGCATTGAGAGGTCCCCGCAACATCTAAAATAGTTTTCCCAGTCTGTACTCTATCCCCCTCCCCCCCCCACTGTACTGTACCGCCCTCCGTTTCTGCCAGCTAACTCAACAAAGCCACCTTTCCTTTCTGTTGCTCTAAAGCTAAACTGCACTGGCCAAGAGTGTATTTTTTCCATGAAAAGACTACCGTCATAGTGCCATACCTCTGCACCTGCAAGGGCTCTTCCCTCCTCAGGGGGCAGCCAGGGGGCTCAATCCCACTACAACCCCGGGACCTGGGCCAGGTGGGTACTGTTTTGCATAACTGAGGCTAGAGGGGATTAAGAAGCCCAGCTCAGGTCTCTGCCCCGGTATAATTTCAACAGTGCCAACCAGAATAGCTGTCCCCAGACCAGCAAAGCTCAATGAGCTGCCATGGTCACTCAACAAGCTTTTGGAGCGTGGCTGCAGGGAGACGAGGACAACTGACACATGACCTTATTAGCAGGCCAACTCACCTTCACCTTGATTTTAGAAGGGGCCATTACTTTCTTCTTGGCCCTGTTCAAATGAATGAGAAGAGGTTTAGAGGATATCCGCAGAAGATAAAAATAACAGTAGTCCTGAGAAGTGAGAACACCGAGACACTCACAGGATGGACGTCAGGTGCCCGTGGCCTCGTCTGCTCTCCTTAAACAGAGTCCTGAAAGACACAGAACACTGGGCATCTGTACGTGCCCCTTAACGCTGGCACTCTGCTTTCCGAGCTGTGTCAGCATCCCGGGTCCTCCGTGGCTATTTCTCCTTGAATGTCAGTGGACTGGTGAGCTGAATTCCTGGTGAGAGAATCTCAAGTGGCCACACCAGCTGCCCAAAAGCCAAGAGTCTGGGCTTTACCCAGAAAAACTATGGCTCTGCCCCAACTTCTCACGGTGATGTTTCCCTAAGGCCACAGCACTTTCCCTACTGCCTATTCCATCCCTTCCAAGAATAAAATGTGCAGTGACCCACAGTGCGTCTCTTTTCAGAGAAACCCAATAAAAATTTTCTTCCTCCGAACAAAGAGGGTAGCCATTCCAAAAGCTCCAAGATTTGTAACCGCAGAAGAATCAGGTCCAATCCAGAAAACCAGCTGCAGCTAACTTCCTGTTCTGCGTACCACAGACATACTCCCTTCACAGGAAACAGCATCACACAAAGGAGCCTCTGAGGCAGAGGCCGGGCACTTGGCACAGAGTGAGCACTGCTACCTGCAAATCAGACTTCTTCACAGTCACTAAGAAGTATCCAAGATGAATCCATCTCTCACCTTGTAGTAGGAGCCATTATGTTTAAACAGGAAAGTACATATTTTATGGGAGCACACAGCCAGTCCTGAACTGAAGTGGGACAAAGAATGACAGAGACAAAACTCCACAGGCACCTTCCCTTCTTCTAGGGAAGACGGAGAAGCCCCTTGCCTAGCTATAAGTATGTCCCCCAATCACTCAGGTGAGATCAGAGTTGAGTCAACAAGGCAGTAGCCTGCATAAAAGCAGCGCTCAAATATTCCTCGACTGCACAAATGCCCCATCTTGCCACCCCGGCCCTCACCTGGCCTGCATCCAGCCCTTGGGCCAGAGAGGCTTGACCTCGGCGTCCAGAAAGGCCTTCACGCAGTCCTCCCAGGCCTGGGCCTTGTTGTTCCTCTCCAGGTCATGGCTCTCCAGCTTGGTCTTCACCACCTGGCACAGCAGCTCCCTGAGGAGGAGGCAGAAATCACAATCTTCAAACCGCCCCAAATGCTTCTGTGCAAGGTTTCAACCGTGTGCTTCCAGCAGCCCTGATGAAAGGAAACGATCCTAACTTTCAACAGCAATACAGGGACATGCTCAGACACTGGCCCCACAAACCCTCCCACAGGCAAAGTCCCAGTCTGGGCACACCTGATTTCATCATTCCACTGGAATTTCTTTCGGGGTCCCATTATCCTCCTGCCCCCCTTTTCTTCGTCTTCTTCCTCCTCAGAACAAATCCGCTCTCTTTGCTCCTTGTCTTTCTCCTCTTCCAGCATCCTACAGGGTGAACAGAATTAAAAGGGACCCTAAGGACATCCTGTCCCCATCTCCCTGGAGGACGGGGACTTCTCAGATAAGGGGAAACGCTCAAGAGGAGCCAAGAGTGTCCTTCGGAAATGGAGTAAACACCAAGAAATGTGGCGAGACAGGCAGGAGAGTCATGCCACATGTGAGCACTGGGCCACACTTACTTAGCAACCTTGGCCTGCGTGTGAGCCTGGCACTCGTCCTGGTACTTGGCCATCTGCTCTGGCATCGCCCTGCCAATGGCTTCCTTGAGCTTCTGGAGAGGCTCCTTCAGACGCCCCCCCTGCGGAGAGCAGGACACAAGACAAGACTGGTTACACATCACTCTTACTAGGGACCCACGATGGGGAAACTGAAGGGAGACAGTGCAGCAGCAGATGTGGCCTCTGTGAAGACTCAGTTACCCCTCAACTGGGCCCCAAAGCCACGGGGCTCCACTCCACAGTCACCCACCTGGTCATAGAGGTGAAGTTTTCGAGCACGTTTGACCAGAGCATCCTTGCTGCAGGGCAGGAATGAGGCGAGATAGGCATAGACCCCAGAACGGATCTGGCTACTCAGCTCCCGAGCCTGCACTTCTATGCTGCAGAACAGAACAGAGTCATCAACGGCTGCAGCTTCTCTCTCCATGAGCTCACCCTGCGTGGAGAGCACAGCCAGGAGCCAAAAGCAGGCCAAACCTTATCTTACTGGCCACACAATGTAGCCCAGTGGCCAAGACAACAGATCTTCAGCAATCAACAAACAAGAACAACTCCCAAACCTGACGCACTTGGCCAGGTAAAGTGGGTCAAGGCTTTCCAGTCAAACATGAGGCCAAGTCAAAGGTAGTCATGGAAACAGGGCCCAAGAGAACAAGCTTTGAAGCAGTAAATTTCATAAACAAAACATAAAAGCTTTCAAAGTGGAAAGTAACAAGTTACTCGGAGTTAAGAGGAAATACTTTCTGGCAGCATTTTTCTCTTCTACTTCTTAGTTCTTTTGTTGTTGTTGTTGTTTTTCTGGTTCCTAGTTCTACCTGCTATGATGAGGTCAGGGAAATCCTCACACCTCCAGTTTCCCCATCTAAATAAGCAAAAAAAAAAAAATTCTCTCCAATGCCTTGAGCTTTCCATATTTGGCATGGAAAGCCTGACAGACCTCTCGCCCACATGGATGCCCGGGTACTCTGCAGTTCTCTCTCCCAGCACTCTTCCTGACCCAGTTCCCATCCGGCCAGGCAAGGCCATTTGCAAAGACACGCCCATGTCTTGACAACTGTTCTTACATATGCAAAGTCCTCTCTTGTTAAGCAACAAGCTTCCCCTGCTACATGGCGCAAGCAGGAGAAGAGCTGTAACGTTGAGGGGCCAGACACAAGGCTCAGATCTTCCTGGTTTAGATGTATGCATTTGCTTTTTTGCTTTGTAATCCAACTCACACAGCACAGTGTCTCAGAGGCCTGGTGGTCAGCAGAAGTGCTGTGGCCGAGGTACATGAGCACTAGGAGGAGCAAGCACGAGAGGACGATGACCAGGGTAGCTGAGAAGCACCTCAATGCAGAGAGCAGGCCCCTGAGGCCACCAACTTGTCTCTCATTCTTCTAGATTGTCAGAGACAGGCAGGCAACACCCTCTCTCTCTCTTCTCATCTCATACATGCCAAGAAATCCTCTTTCAACAGGCTGTGACTATCATATACAGTGTTCTATTAATGCCTGCTGCCTAAGATTAGGAAGGTCTTTCATTTCTGGAGAAAAATATTTAGTGTCCCTGTTTGTTTTTTAATAGAAAAACAAGAGTAAAACTGTATTAATCCAATTCTCCTTTTATCTAATTGGTGGTCACCTTTTTGGATTTCAATTGTACTCCCGTTCTCCCCTGGCTGGCCCCACCCAGGCACAGTAAAAGCAGACACAAGCAAACAAACGATACTCACTCTAATAGGATTCCATTAACATCCTGGGTGAAGAACTTCTGTCTGCTCTCTCCCTCGGCAGCTCTGGCAGCCTGGTTCACAGCAGACAGTAACAGCTGTTAGTGCACTTGCCCCATACAGCCCTCACACTCACCCACAGGCACAAGAGCCGTCACTCCGTAAAGAGCACCTGTCAATAAAATCCTCACCACCACCTTTCCCACTCTGCCCTAATCCCAGATTAAGTTCACCTGTGATCAGTATGCTTTTTTTTTTTTCAAACGCTGCTACAGCATCTGTGGTCTATCCTTCCCAGGACGTAAAACAACGTTCACATAAAAGAAAATCACATGCAGTCAAAGCAATCGTGATGCAGTTGGTCAGAGGCCAATCCAGCCAGCTACCTAACTCCTGTGCCCACACTCTATCAACTGCACGATGATTGGGATTTCCACACACTTACAGTAGAAAAACAGTCAAGAACTTCAACAAACCTACAAGATTTAAAGGCCTTCGTTATTGGTAAGTGATGATATCGATGTGTAACTTTAGTTAAATGCTAAAAGATATTATAATTCTTTGAAAATTCATAATCTACTTATGGTTTATCAAAATTCTATTACCCAGACATTTGAATAACACACCGTACTACCTATTAACACAAGACTGTAGGAGTTTAATATATAGTCTTCTTTTGCCCACCATGAGAACACAACACCCTGGAGAGCAAGCTTAGAGACCCCTGCAGCAGCCAAGACACTGGGCACAAAGGTCTGAAAGGCAAACCCTGAGAGTCTACTCCAGTGGTTCTCATACTTGGCTGCATGCTGGAGTTACATGGGCAGCTGTGCCTGTCCCAGACCAATCAAATCACAATCTCTGGGGACGAGTGCAGGCATGTGCACTCTCTAGATGCGGCCCAAGCACCAGTACTCCTTCTAAGTAACCCTGGTGAGGCTGACGTGCAGAGAGGGCTGGGAACCACTGATCTCAACCCAAGAGCTGCTGGTCTGAAGGCTTTAGGTGAAATAAAATTTCTGAACTCAGACTTGATGTTCAATAATGACAGCAAACAAGGGTGACAAGGTGACTAGAACAAAGGGATAAATCTTGATCAACCCCTCTGCAACTACAGACTGCTAACCTCCATCACCCGCTACTTGCCTTCCTCTCCTTGCATCCTCTGGGGTCCCTTTCAACCTCTCTGATTGCTCCATCTAAGCTCTGGACCAGAACTTACAATCATCTCTAAGTAATTCCCAATCACAGCCACCCCTTGGTATACTCGAGGGATTGGTGCTAAGAGCCCTATGTATACAAGAATCTGAGCATATTCAAGTCCCACGGTCGCCGCTGCGGAATGCAAGTATACAAAAAGTCAATCCTCCAGATCTGCAGTGCCCAACCCGCCGTGCCCAACCCCCGCCCTCCCCCCCCTCCCCATCTGTGGAAACATAGCCTTCCATAACTTAGGAACCAGGGAGCTGGCCGCACAGCAGGAGGTGAGCAGCGCAAGTGAGTATATTTACAGCCACTCCCCATCGCCTGCATCACAGCCTGAGCTCCAGCCACCTGCCACCTTCCACAAGTTCCATGGAAAAATTGTCTTCCATGAAACCGATCCCTGGCACCAAAAAGGCTGGGGACCACTGCTCCAGATTATGCCAAATCTTCATATAAGTGGACCCATGGAGTTCAAACCCTTGTTGTCCAAGGGTCAGCTGTACTTCTGTGAATGGATGAACCCCTAATATGCAAACTCAACTTAAGCCAGACCCGCTAGCTTCTGCTCTCCCTCCTGTGTTCCCCAATTCTGAAAATCACAGTCCAACCTTCTTAAATCCATCCACTCCCTTCTTTAGAACCCATCAGTGGCTCTTTCCAGGCCTAGAATCAAATCCAAACTCCTTCATGGGGTTTTAAGGGTCCCTCTAGGATATGGCCCAGCCACCCACCAACTCACCCAGCCTCAGCTCCGCTACCTGCCCTGACGTAAGGCCATCCTCCCCAGAGGGCTGGCCAAGCCTGCTGCCTCCAGGCCAATTCTTACGTGCCCCCAGAGAACTGCTCTTTTACCTCCAGTCTGCCTGTCCACCTGACCGTCGGCTCAGCTATCCAAACATCACAGAGCTTATGTCATTCTGCTTTGTCCTACAGTCTGCTGTTTACATCTCTGCTGGTCCACTTCCATAACAAGCTCACGAGGACAAGGACTGAATCTCATTCATCGATATTATTTCCCCAGCTGCCTATCACATGACAGATACTTAGTAAATGTCGACTGAGTGAATGGATGAATGAACAATCAGATGAACAGACAGCACTAAAAGAAGGCACACCAGAGGAAGAAAGGCTTAGTATCAAACAACCAAATATAACTTGGAGAAGATGCAGAACTCAAGCGTCCGAGATCCTCTGGCTAAAGGACAGCCCTCGAGATCAAAGTGGTGAAGTGGACAGACGGATAATGGAAGAAAGAAAGGGCATCACTTTTAATCCATTCATGGGCCAATTTCGTACACTTTCAGAAGCATTCGGAATTCTACCTTGGCACTTGGACGGTACTGGAATTATATCAGTCTGACAGAAAACAAAATGGAGTCACTCTTTTGCTTACACTTATACTGATGGTTATAAGATCCAGAAACACCTTAATAGTAATTCAGTCTAATTACTGTTAACATGTATTTCAAATGTCCCATTGTTTGTCAGACCCATCAACAACTTAAGTTGCCAATCAAATTTTATTTTTGGATAGCCATTTCTCCAATACTTCAGAAGCTTTCTCCCTATATAATCTTCAAAAAGATTTTTCTGAAGCCTTTTGAATTGCACAGACAATCTCTCTGAGGGTCTAGTTTTATACTGAAGATTATTAGTCAACTACTGTATTTTTAAGTAAATCTAATTAAAAGAGCAATTGGATATATATCTGATAGTCTTCCAGAAATAAGTGAGGTCCCTCACCCATAACAAGACACTCTTGTCCCAGGAGCTGCATAAATTAATCAATTCTAAATTAATTAGGAAATGAAGTTAAATCAAACGCCCCATCATGCTGATTTATAATAGTTCCAACAGCCTTTCAATGAGCTGTTTTATTATAAGAAAAGCTATTGCTGCCTTTTAGCACCTAGCTCAAAATCTCCTATACTGTACCTGTTTTTGCTGAATAGAATGAAATCTGGCATGACTTCCTTTTTAAAAAAGATCTAACAATCACACCTGTAATCCTAGCACTCTGGGAGGCCAAAGCTGGAGGATCGTTTGAGCTCAGGAGTTCAAGACCAGCCTGAGCAAGAGCGAGACCCCGTTTCTACTGAAAATTAGAAAGAAATCAGCTGGACAACTAAAAATATACAGGAAAATTTAGCCAGGCCTGGTGGCGCCTGCCTGCAGTCCCAGCTACTTGGGAGGCTGAGGCAGGAGGATCGCTTGAGCCCAGGAATTTGAGGTTGCTGTGAGCTAGGCTGACGCCACGGCACTCTAGCCCGGGCAACAGAGTGAGACTCTGTCTCCAAAAAAAAAAAAAAAAAAGAGATCAAACAAGTTGTTTTCTTTTTTTTTTGTTGTTGAGACAGAGTCTCACTTTGTTGCCCAGGCTAGAGTGAGTGCCGTGGCGTCAGCCTAGCTCACAGCAACCTCAAACTCCTGGGCTCAAGCGATCCTCCTGCCTCAGCCTCCCGAGTAGCTGGGACTGCAGGCATGCACCACCATGCCCGGCTAATTTTTCTATATATGTGTATATATATATATATTTTTAATTGTCCATATAATTTCTTTCTATTTTTAGTAGAGACAGGGTCTCGCTCTTGCTCAGGCTAGTCTCGAACTCCTGACCTTGAGCGATCCACCCGCCTCGGCCTCCCAGAGTGCTAGGATTACAGGCGTGAGCCACCGCGCCCGGCCCTAAACAAGTTTTTCTTTTTCCTACCTCATTCATCTTTGGATCCATCCCTCACTGCATTTCTTGTGATGCAGTTGTTCTCACGCCACAGAAGGGCAGAGTAGAGGAGAAGGTGGCATGGGGTATCTGTTTCATTTCTGGTCTTAGTATTGTCCCTGTTTTATGCCTGACTGAAGAGGACCGAAATAGGCCCAGGTCATCTGTTTGGCCCAGGCCAAGTAGCTGCCAGACTACAGCAAGACAATGGCCCGAGAGGGCACTGAACCTGAGCTTTCCCAGCATCTGTACTTCTAACAACTACGACAAATGATGCAATCAATGCACGTTAAGAGAAGATAGGGTGAGGCCATCAAATCACTGGATTCCCTGGGGCCCATAAAAATGCACAGTACAAATGAACAAGAATGAAAAATGGGCTAACATGAGAAGAAAACAGTAAACATAGCATGGGCATCCACCGAGGCGTCCACCTTGGAGGACCTCTTTGACATACGTAAGTTTTCAAAGATATTTTTTAAAATTTGGTAGACTGCAAAACAGGACCACAGCTCTTCCTGTGGAGAAATTCCTCCAACCCAGAGAAGTGCACTCCAGCTCCCCAATCCTTGGATCTGGGCTGCTCCTGTGACTTCCTTTGACCAAGAGTGTGCTAAAGTGATGCGATACACACAACCTCTAACGCTAGATCTCAAGGGCCCTGTGGCTGCCACCTTTACCCTTCTTGAGATGTTGCCCTGAGACCACCACACCCTGCAGGCCAAGATGACAGACAAGAAAGAGGCCCTGCCAGGACTCAGGCAAGCTGCCACCTGAATGCAGCCGCAAGAGGGAGCCCAGACAGGGTCAGGAGAGGAACCACCCAGCCAACCCAGGGTCAGGAGAAATGAATCGCTTATTAAGCCAAAGTTTTAGGGTAGACAGCAATAGAAACTGATACATGTATTATCTAAGACCAAGATTTAAAATCTAACCAATCTTACTATAAAAATAAATGAAATAAGAGAAAAACAGAAAAATAAGGGGAGTAAAAAATAAAGTGAGACACACGTAACACTGCTAATGCTACAGTTAAATACATAAAAGTTTAATTTAAATTTTAAAAATGCAATGTCCATTTTAAGATCTAGGATAGGGCTCCTTATTAAGGACCCAAATATCCACGTGTGACTTTTGGAACTATATGCAATTTTTATGTACAAATGCATTCTGTCCCTGCGAAGACTATCCTTCCCAGCAGACGCTCAACAGATCTGGGGGTCCAGCGCACTCACGCGCACACGCAGCGGGGCTCTGAGTGCTCCAAGCGCAAGGCCCTGGTTGCAACAGAGTACCTAGGGACCCTCTAGAATAGCATTAAGTAAATTTCTAGAATACGCCTCCTCTTTATTGCAACCATTAAAAGTGATGAGGGCTTTATAATATTTATTAACTGAAAAAAGCAGGAAATAATTATTCACAACTACAATTACAACTGCATAAAAACATACATATACAGGCTAGAAAGGAATATGCAAATTGAAATTGTTTTTAGATTGGGATAAATCCCATATACTCTCCACCCCTTTTCCAAAGTTTCTTTTTTTTTTTTTTTTTTTTTTTGAGACAGAGTCTCGCTTTGTTGCCCGGGCTACAGTGAGTGCCGTGGCGTCAGCCTAGCTCACAGCAACCTCAAACTCCTGGGCTTAAGCAATCCTACTGCCTCAGCCTCCCGGGTAGCTGGGACTACAGGCATGTGCCACCATGCCCGGCTAATTTTTTCTATATATATTTTAGTTGGCCAGATAATTTCTTTCTATTTTTAGTAGAGACGGGGTCTCACTGTTGGTCAGGCTGGTCTCGAACTTCTGACCTTGAGCAATCCACCCGCCTCGGCCTCCCAGAGTGCTAGGATTACAGGCGTGAGCCACCACGCCCAGCCTCCAAAGTTTCTTAGTGCTGTCATAGGAGAAAGGCAAGGTGAAGACTGAAGTATCAATATCAACTTCATACTTGAACATGGCACTTTCAAACCAGAACAGCTGCCTCTCCTGGTCACCGCCTTCCCACCAGGACCCAGCCCACCTTGTCTGTGGCATCCAGAACCCTGCCATTGTCATGCCCAAGAGCTGACACTTGGCAACCACTGAGGAGGGACAGCTTGCCAAACAGGGTGTCCACCCAGTGCAGCGTTCTTGCACCATAGCCCAGCACTGTTTGAGGTTATACCATTTCATTGCCACTAAATTTGTCCCTGTCTTTCCCAAGAAAGTACACGCTTCCTCACTCAGGATGAGCAGAGAGCTTGGAAAAAGCTTACACGTTAACTGCCAACTCACTACCGGTTTCTCTGGGCATCAAGCTTCACACGGTGCAGAACCAACGTCAATCTGCCCGAACCGCTTCCAGGAAAGCCCAGCCACACAGTGTCACCATACCTGAGCCAGCTCCTTAACGCGCTTCTCCAGGGGTGCTGGCAGGCCTTCAGGGAAAGAAGAGGGCTGCCTGAATTCCTGGTCCAATCCCACCCCAAGGGAATCGCTTCCATCATCCATGTCACGGAAGGGGCTGCCTTCTGGAGACTCACTGAGCAGCTGCTCCAGGTCCAAATCAGTCAGCGAGTCCATGGCAGTGGCCGCCTGGAGCAAATCGTTGTCAGAAGCGGAGCCGAAGAGCGAGAGCAAGGGGTCGGAGGTGCCCTCCAATTCCCGCAGGCCCTGAGCTTCCACTGACGAGACCGCTATAGGCTTGTGCTCCTCCTCCCTTTTTTTCTGAGCCTCTTTCTCCTTCTGGAATTTCTTTAGCATCTCTTTAACGCATAAAGCCCCAGAATACTTCTTTTTCTTCTTCTCCTTACTGGCATTGAGGGCTGTGAAGCTACAAGCAAGAGGGAAACTGGTTACTCCAGCTGCAGGACACCTCCAAAGGGAAACTGTCCCAGGGCAATGGTCTCCGGGAGAACCTCAGTCACAGTCCACCCTGTTATCACTCCTCCCTCCTCTTGGCATATGGAGATCGTTCTTGCTGAGACCAAAGCTTGAGAGTTAATTCAGGTTAGCAACACAGTGTCACATAATGCTAAATTTCCGATGGGTTTTTAGAAACCACTGCCAGGCTGAAATAAAAGGTTGCAAGGGGTGGGGGAGAGGGGAGCAAGAAAAGTATTTAAAGGGAGAAAGCAGGAGCAGCAGAGAACAGCAGCAACTGGAAGAGCAGCTGGGGTGAGACCGAGAGAGGAGAAGGAAGCATGACCACAGAAGACAAAGGCAACAGCAGAGACAGAAGCAGAACTGGGGCGGGGAGAGGAGTGCCCAAGAGAACGAGAAACATCAGCAGTCACACACTGACAGAAATAGCTGCCAACACTGACAGTGGAACTATCTGACACACAGAGAGGTGAGCGTCTATGCCCGGAATGGCACTGCGGGAGGTGTGAGGAGCACAGGAAGGCCAGGCCGGCCGCCTCTTCTGAAGCTGTGGGGAGGAGGTGAGTCAGCTCCCAGGTGTCCTGCCCTAACAGTTCAGACTTTATCCTAGCAAAGAAGCTGCTGCCTCTCACCCGGCTTTGGAAAACTTGGACTTTTTCGATTTCTTCTCCTTGTCATAAGTGTCATCTTTTTTCTTCTTCTTTATCTTCTCACCACCTTCCTTCAACTTCCGCTTCTGAGAATTAAAGACAAGGCACAGTTACACGGCTCCCTAACTCAGGGAGCAAGTGCACTACACAGCACTGGCCTTGCTCCGCCCAGGGCACATCCTGAGACCTGTCTTATCTCTTCTATGAATAAAAGCTCTCAGAGATCAGTCCCTGGACCACAAACCCACAGCATTCCCACTGACAGTGTCTCCTGGAAACACCCAGGGCTGAGACAACAGCGGCCATCCTGAAGCCTGAAACCTTTCTAGTTTGAAATAAGCTACATGTAGGCCCTACGTCTTGTTTTAAACACACAGGCAGAGGTAGACAGATTGTAAAACATACTCATCTTAAGGCTGACTTGTTTTCAGTGGGATGACAGCCCTGGGAACTGAGGTCCTCTACATGTCCACAGAAGAGGTCCAGCAAGGGTGGCGCATACTCCCTCACTCCATACCCTTCACTGCTCTCGCCCCACCCTGTGACCACCTGGAGAAACGACCCCTGCTGAGCCTGCTGGGACACCATGTGATGTGGACACCACAACCAAGAGCTGACCAGAGCCCCTCAAGTTCATGTCTCCTTGTCACGGCACACGTGGTGCCTTTCCACCAGCCTCCTGAGCCACATCCTAAACCGTCGCATATTCTGGTGAGTCACCTACTCATCTGCTAGGGTCACAGCAAAAAGCATTTCTGAAATCCAAAAGGGAGCACGTTCTAACCTTGGGAGACTTTTTCTTCTTTTCTTTAATGAAGTCATCCTCAGATTCTGATGCTTGTCTAAACTGCAGGGTTCCCGAGTTAATGTAAAATCCTCCATACTTTGTAGTCAAAGAAGCAGGAACAAGTTCATCATACTGAAGGGGGGGAAACAAACTGTCAGCTCCAAGTTCTAGTTCTATAGTCCAAAGGTGCAAAGCAGGTCTCAAGAGAGATGTGACTGTTTCTTTGTCACACTTCCAACAGCATGCTAAGCCATCCTTTTGGTCAATCATGAAATGTCCAAGCTACAGGTGTTTTGGACAGATCTGGTTATCATTTTCAGATGAGGAAACTAAGGCCCAGATCAAGAATGTCACTTCCTCTCTCATCAGTGCTGCTACTGCCTCATGCTAGGGAGAGGGCAAGCCCACTCCGACCCCACCACCAGCTTCCAGGCCATCAAAAGGAGGAGCTAGTGATAGCGCCCTTTCATTAACTACTTACCGCCTCAGAGTTATCGATGAAGGAATCAGATTCATCATAACCGTACCCCATATCAATCAAGTCCTGTATTCGGTCTTTTCTACGTTTCTTTCCACCCTAAAATTTAAAAGCAACAGAACATAAGCTTTTTGATAAATACACAGAATTGCTGCCTTGAACTTCATCAGCTAGTGATTAAACCCTGTAACACACTGCAATAGTCTCTCTCACACCACCCCTCCAAAATACTCCTTCCCTAAAGACCTTTCCACATAGCACAGATGTTATCTGCATAAAATGGTCTCTCATGCTTCATACCTAAACATTTTCTCCAAGGCAGGTAACAGGCCGTTCTTGTTCATTTGCTCAGCGCCACACACTAGCTCTACCATATGCCTTTTCTGTACCTCAATGCATTTGTTTAATAGCTGCATTCTGTTCTCTCCAAGCTCTATGCTTTATTTCCAGATAAGTGGTGATTACATGATATTCCACTAAGGGAATATGGAAATGTCTAGAAACCTCTCCTACCCTATGAGGTTGTTTTATTGCCCAAGAGAGAAATCTTACATATTTTTCTTCAAATTTCCGGGCAAGGGCCTCCACTTTATGCCTTTCCTTTTCTTCGTCATTGAAAGGATCTGAGAGATCTTTCTTCTGTAAAGAAACCATTACACAAAAAATAAATCACAAAATATTCCCACATTCCTATTCACTGAACGTTCACTGACTACTCAACACCTATAAACTGCATAATAGAAACTGTTTTTCAGGCCAGGCATGGCAGCTCATGCCTGTAATCCTAACACTCTGGGAGACCGAGGTGGAAGGATAATTTGAGGTCAGGAGTTCAAGACGACCCTCAGCAAGAGTGAGACCCCATCTCCACTGAAAAGGGAGGGAAATTAGCCAGACAACTAAAAATAGAAAAAATTAGCTGGGCGTAGTAGCGCACACCCGTAGCCCCAGCAACTTGGGAGGCTGAGGCAGGAGGATTGCTTGAGCCCAAGAGTATGACGTTTCTGAGAGCTAGGCTGACGCCACAGCACTCTAGCCCAGGCAACAGAGCAAGACTCTGTCTCAAAAAAAAAACAAAACAAACAAACAAACAAAAAAACCAAACACACACAACTGGTTTCCAGAAAAAGACAGGATATATACTTACATCTCATCAGTGTTTATCTTAATTGTTTAAAAAACTAAAAGTTCCACTCATGTAATTCAGCAAAACTTGAGTCAATGCCTACAACCGCCCACCACAGCACAAGGGACTGTAGGGCTTCAAACACAGCCAAGGGCCTTTAGTCAGGGGTGCTCAACCTATACACAGCTGTGATCAGTACAGTGGATCTCCTCTGGAACCCTAAAATTTACTTTATGCATTTAAAAACATTCTAAGAAGGGGTTGATAGGATTCACCAGACTTCCCCAATAGCCAATGGCTCAAAATAGTTAAGAGCCCACTGAATGCAGTGCAAGTTCTTAAGAGCTATTGCGCCTTACTGTTTAGAAAAGTGGTCTGAACCTGCACTTCTCTCAGGGCTGCCAAAGTCGAATCCAGGTTTATGGAACTCCCTATCCTTAAAAGCCTATCCTTAAAGGTCTATCACCTCCCTTTTGTCCTCCCAATATCAATACTCACTCCAAATGTTTTTGCAGGCAGTCTTCCAAAGTTTATTTCTATTCTATAAGCTCATTCTTGCATTTTTCTCATCAAGTAAATTTTCAAATTCCTTAGCTTCTTGAGCAAGGAATCTTAATTTTAATATTGTACCAAATATGCTTAAGACTTTAAGGCAGACCAAAAACACTAAAGACTGAATGCTTTTTGAAA